>NW_024424453.1:43447395-43810796 GCF_017311325.1 Ursus maritimus
CACACACACACACACACACAAAGTAATCACCGTGGGATTCAAAATATATTATACCTTCACTTAAATGATTAAGAAGTATTTATACTCTAAATTTGATTTATGTCTTCATTATTTATAAACTTGTTTTATCCTTTCCCTGTCTTTTTATGCGTATCAGTGTTTATATTTTCCTGGAATTATAGTAATCCTGCCAGACTTGAAAGGAAAAGAATGTGGTTTTTAAACTTGCTGAGTTTTCAGATTCTGGGTTATCAGCCACTTGATTTTTGGTTGGCATATGGGATCTTACTGGATCTCTTCAAAATGGATTCCATCCTGGGCTGATGTTTTCTGGCCTGAGATTTTTCTTAGAGTCGAAGTTCAGTTGCTATGTCAATGAGCCCTTGGAAGCCCTTGTCTTGTAACGGCGACATGGGCCACCCTCTGAGAGCTTCCGTGCTCATCCACTCTTAGTCCCAGTGATCCTTTACTTCATCATGCCTTGTTTTCTCAGTATTTTAATAACAAAATATCCAGCAACTTATTCATCTAGGGGATGAAAAGAGGGGTCTGGGGGCGCCTGGGTGGCTCAGTCGTTAAGCGTCTGCCTTCGGCTCAGGGCGTGATCCTGGCATTCCAGGATCGAGTCCCACATCGGGCTCCTCCGCTGCAAGCCTGCTTCTTCCTCTCCCACTCCCCCTGCTTGTGTTCCCTCTCTCACTGCCTGTCTCTCTGTCAAATAGATAAATAAAATCTTTAAAAAAAAAAAAAAGAAAGGAGGGGTCTGGACAGCAGATTCTTTTTGCCTCCAACACACAGCTGACTGTTACGTGTAGCCTTGGAGCAGATCACTTCTCTGATCAACCAGGAAAGACTTCCAACTTTTCTTGAGTTACTTGACTTAAAATTCACTGTAGCTCTTCTTTTTTATTTAATGAGAAAATATATATAAAATAAAAGAAACAGAACATCTATGTATATCAAATTCCTAACCTACTTATTAGGAATATATATTTTTAAATATGCCCTTTTCCTTTTTAATGACCTTTTTGTGTACCTTATACTTTTTCATTGTTGAGTACTATTATGAACTCAAGCCATAAATACCAGTTATTCCAAAGAACTATAATTTTCTTGTTCGGATTATTGGAATGTGGACACCTGCCTTAAATAGTCTCTCTTTTCTTTCAGCATTGCTCTTGAGACATTTTTGAAAGTCTCTTGCTTAAAGGCAACAAGATGTTCCATACCTGTATTGATTTTTCTCTACTATGAGCTAAGATTTTAGTCCTTGAGAAGACCTGAGTCTTATTAGTAGAGAATAGCAGTAGGATTGCATATCAGTTTTATCCCCATGAATGTGATAATAGACAAAATAATACTAATTTTGGCCACTGCAAAGCAAGTGCTGGAAAAATAAGTGAGATTATAAGTTTTCATTATCTTTTTTAATATAAATGCTAATACTACTAACTCTAAATTTTTATCTAATATTAATTTTTAAAATTTATTTTCCTATACCATGCTTTCATGGATTATCAACTCAAACCGTAATCACATGTCTTTCTCATTTATTAGCCTTGTATGTTTAATTGGTCACTGTTTTGTAGTTCTTTTATTGACAAACATGAGACAGGATCCAAATGAAGATGGGCATGGGATACAGTAGACAGACTGGCTTTCTCAACTGTAAAAGGAATGCTCTGATGAGGTTTGGGATTGAGATTTTGTCCTGTAGGCAATGGAATGAATACCACTTAGAATTTTTATCACCGGTCTAAGGCAGTGATTCTCAAAGTAGAGTCACTGGGAAGGGGTGTTAAAATGCAGGTTACTGAGCCCCACTCTCACGTTTCTTATCACTAGGTCCGGGGGAGGGGGACTGAAAGCTGTGCGAATCTCACGAGTTGCAGGTGGGGCTGATGCTGATGGATGTGTGAACACACTCTGAGGACCACTGGTCTAAGGAACATAAAGTTAAGATTTTATGGCTAGTTGGAGCTAGCCTTTGGAGCTTGACTTTGAGGCTGTTAATCAAGCTGAAGATTAAGTAAGAAAAAGTAGCAAGTAGAAGACTTCTAGAAAGATAAGTTCTTGGGTTATAAAAATTGGAATTATCATTGTGAATCTTGCATGTTCAACCAGGTCTGCGTTTTACTCCTTGGTTCCATTTTCTTTGGGCAACTGTGACTGCTTCTCAGCTCTAAATCTCCTATCTACACGCACAGGAAGTATAAAAACATCAATTAAAAAAAATCAACCGAATTCCATAGTTCATGTAGGAAATTATCTTCACCATAAATACACAATAATGAAATTTCTTATAAAAAATTCTTTGGTGGGGAAAGAATTCACACAAAAGGATTTTTGTATCTATAAATCCATATTGTAAATCTTGATTTTATTTTGAAGTTGAGGTGTAGACCTTATCTCCCTTTACCTGACATCTGTTATAGCAGGAAGTCTATCTTCCTAAGTGTTTAAGCAAGTGCCAGGTATGCTGTCATTTCAAGATGAATAATAAACAGCCATAATAAATGGATGTTGTGGGTGACATTAATAAGACATTTGCAATCCTGGAGGAAGAATCATGCTGGAAAATAAATAGATGCATTTATTTATACTATTGTTAGGAACTTGAACTTCTGACACACAGAGCAGGTGTTCAGTCTATTTTGGAACTACCTGACAAAACTCCTTTGTTTTCTTGTTCCTCTGTCTGCCCCCAAAATGTAGATGTTCTTCAAAGTTCTGCCTTCTGTCTTTGTTCCTTGACCTCTGTATTTTTCTACTGGTGAACTCCTCCACACACTTTAAATTATTATCTCCAGAGGGGATGATTTCACAGTCCCACCTGCCCCCCCCCCCCAAAAAAAAGGAAATTGAATCTTTATTTCCCTCTGCCTGTAGGACATCTTTATCTGGGTGTCTGTCCAGCAACTCAAACCACTTGCCTGTAGCAGCACTCAGTGCTTATGCTTTCTGACTCATCTTATCCTTGTTTTCTCTTCTCCCTGAATATAAACCATATTATTTGCTTCACAAAAACCTCCCTCTTTATCATCCCAGACAGCCGCAATATCAGCCTCCAGTATGTCTCTCTGGCATTAATATCTTTATTCCATCTTCTGACAAAACTGTATCTTCGGCACCCAATGCTGCCATTCAAATGATTGTTAAAGCCTTTTAACTAATGTTCTCATTTTCAGTCTCTCTCTACTGCAATCCATCTTAAATATCATTGCAACACAAGTTTTCCCCCAAATCGCGTCACTGATCATGGCATGTCTTGATCTAGAATCTTTCATGACTCCCAACAGGTAATGAGATATGTTCAAACTCTTAATGCTGCCATTCCATATTTTTCAACGCACAGCCCCAACTTACTTTCTCACTTCCCTCTCTTACTATTCATTTATGAACCCTCTCCATTGATGTAATATCAATCTTAAAACGTGCCTTTAAACTTAATCTTTTGATTGTGTTTTTTCTCCTTCTTCATATCATCTTTTCCTTTTTGATCTGTTGAAATCCAACACTCTTTTTAAAGGTGCATAAGAAATGCTACTTTCCTATAGAGTGTTGCTTGATTCACCCCAACCAATATTACTTTTGCTTTCAAGTCCTACATTACTCTAGGGAGCTTTCACCTGCAACTTATGCTGATACCTGGTAGTTGTGATGATATAGAACATTATTTGTTGGTTCCTGAACTCCCCAATCCTGCTGGACACCAAATGGGAAATACTGAGGTGAACGCTCCTGGCAAATCCATTCTGTTGAGAGACTTGACTTGGCCAGGCACTGGTGCAGTCATTGGAGACCACGGGACGGTCAGGATGTCATAGAGCTTATGCTTTAGAAGAAGAAAAATATGAGAAATAAACTAATATAGATTGTTATTTGTACTCATAAAAGGAAACAAAGTGATGTTGAAGAGAGTTGTGGATGTTAAATGTATGTAGTTAGGGAAGGTTTCTCTGAGTAGGTGACATTTAATCTGAGACCAGAAGAATGAGAAAAAAACAAAGCAAAACAAAACCCAGCCAAGCAGAGGACTGAGGGAAAGTGTTTTAACCTGAGGAATCGCATCAAAGGGCCATGAAGCAGGAATGAGCTTGGTATATTTAAGAGAGAAGAAAGACCAGGATAGAGGATAGTTATTAATGTAAGTTGTATGAAATGAGATTGAAGTAGGTGGGAATTAATCACATTGGGCCTTGTAGACTACGGGGGAGAGCTTGGATTTTATTCTAACATTAAAGGGGTTTAAAGCAGGATAATACTCTGTAGGAATGGAGTTATGGTGGCACAGTAGAAAAACTGTCTATCACATGTAAACTCTTAACATGTTATTACTTGTGGACTCTAGGTTGGGTGAGCTGGCTGGCCTATAGTTAGATCTCAAAAATTCCTTTTGTCTTTGGATCAAAAGCAAGTCAAGTTACCGCTTTGGCCTCTTTCCCCATTGGCCACACCTTACGTTGGCCCTTGATATCTCTGTATCCTGTGGCAGGAAAAGGTAGGGAAGAATAAACTCAAAGATAAATATCCTAGAGATGCCAAGGACCATCTTATTTTACCAGTGACATGGGAAACTTTCAGAAAAGGGAAATTCTAAAAAGTCTAGAAATCAAAACAGTCTAGGCTATGTGGGTCCCCATTTTAAAATTTTTGTTCATAACACTGTAGCATCTATGATTACAGCAAAAATCCATGCTCTGTCCACAAGGTAAAATAAGTGATCTTGGTCCATGTCCAATGTCAGCATCTTTTCTTAGGAATGGGCAAAAGAGGTTCTTGAGCTCTTTTAGAGGCATTCCATTTTTTAATTTTTATTTTTAGAAATGGCATGTATACAAACTACGTAATTGCTAAACTAAGCCAAATATTTTGTAAGCCACTGTCTTTAATCAGAGACCCAGAGTTAGTCACTCTAGAGTTTTTCACTATTAGAATTATTTTTCTATTGTTTTTTGCTGAGCCCAACACAGTCCATACCTTTTTTTTTTTCCTGTAAGTAACTAACTTTGTTGCATAACTCACTGGAGTATTCTCTTTTCAAAATTTTGAAGGATATGAACAGTATTTGAGAACTTCTCTGGTATTTTTAGAATTTACTTTTTCATTCCTTTTAAACTTATTCTGTGTCCCATGACTGCTGGATTGTTCTGGCTAAGTAATCAGATAAGATTGTTGATGAACAACAATAACTTAATATGTCATCTTTCCCAGATTAAAAAAAAAGTTTTTTAGCCATTATGACCTTAACATAAAAAATAGTTAACGAATCATAGTATTATCTGACATAGTATATATTTATGTTGCTTCAAGGATATGCTAATTCCTGCACTAGAATCAGAGATATGAGGAATAGTTGATGACTTTAAAAGATCACAGTCTAAACTTCAGTAAAATCTCAGGGAAGGGACTTGAAGGATTATCATCCAATGCTTAAATTCCCTCTATGGAACCTGGGGCGCCTGGGTGGCTCAGTCAGTTGAGCATCCAACTCTTGGTTTTGGCTCAGGTTATGATCTCAGTGTTGTGAGATGGAGCCCTGGGTCGGGCTCCCCACTCAGTGGGGAATCTGCTTGAGATTCTTTCTCTCCCCCTCCCCCTATTCATGCTGTCTCTCTCTCTCTCAAATAAATAAATAAATGAATCTTGAAAAAAAAAATTCCATCCGTGGAACCATTTGCTGCCAGGGGGTGATCCAGCTTCCCTTGGAAATCCTCAGTTTTGGTAAACTTGTTATCATCCATGGCAATCTGTACCGTTTCTGGGGAGTTTATCCTTATTATCAGGTGAAAATCTGTATCTCCGTAACTGTACTCATAGATCCTATGTCTCACTCAGGAAATTCAAATTCACATGGCTGCAGAGGCTTAGCAGATAGTACACATGAACTAGGTAATCCAGATATAAAAATTTTCAAAGTTCAAATATTATAATACATGACATCTGGTATGTGGCCACATTGTAGTGAACACAACGGGGAATGATAGGGACTGTGATAACCTGAAGAGCTCTCATATATTGTTTCTTTATCAAAATGTGGGTCAGATATTCTAATTTTTTTCAAGTAAATAAGAATATGGACTTTTCATGGGGCATCTTCTGATGATTAAATTTGTAACCAATTCAAATGTTTAAAATGCTCTGTGGTGAACACTGAGAGCCAAACCACACACATCTACAGGTAGATTTGACCTTTGGGTCATTAATTTTCAACCTTTGTCCTAAGCCCCGTAGCTACTAGGAAGGAATGTGAATTCTTTTTCATTGGACAGCCTATCAGGCATTTGAAGACAGCAATCACCATTGTTCATCACCACAGTCTCTTTCATATTTTCATAATTTCTTCCTCCAGCCAAACTCAAAGGATATTCTGTTTGAAAAGATGTCCACCAACCCATCCTTTACTATATTTTCTGCACTTTGGGTCTGCTCCTATCTGTTCTCAGTTCATGCCTAGAGACCGTCTCTAAATCATGCAGACTTCACAGAACCATAACTCTGCCACCAGCTCAAATATACAGGGCTGCATGGATTCTGGATTCAGGCCTCTCAGGGCACTGGAATTTGGTCCTCTGGCCACAAACCATCTTAGTCCCCTTGGCTCACATCCCACCGATTTCTTATTTTTTCCTCTTTTCCCTGCCCTTCAGTGAAGGTCCAGCACTGGCTTGGAGAAGAGTCTGAGCTAGTTATGGCAGTGTAATATAACAGGTCACCTTCTGTAAACAAACATTTTATGAGTATTAAATGTCAGGGACCAATAAACATAGCACTACAGCCAGGCCTGCATCTGTAAAATCCACTAACAAGTAATTAGGGAGAGATGAGTAGAGGTTTTATGTTTAGAAATTTAGAACAACCCTTAGCAAAATCTAGTTTTAGAACAATGTAGCTTTTAAAATCTGCACTAATAATTTTAATATGGTCTTATCTTTAAAGCACTTTCTGAGTACTAATTCTCCCAGCATGCTTCTGAAGTATGTATTATTACCAAAGGTGTGTGCCAGACTGGGTTATTTTTAAAACAAATTAGTATAATGAATAAGCGTTCTGTTGTTACCTTAATATTTAAATTGGAATTTGGGGGTATCATTTAAAACTACAGAATCAAGGCAATTAAAGTTTTATTCATTGGGTTAGGAGAGAATAGGTTATATGTAGACATTTTATAACACAGCAGTCAGTGCCCACTAAAAAAAATATATATATATATGTATATTCCTACAGAGTAATCCTGCAGAGCCAGGATTCTCAACCAGCACAAATTTTGTTTCCAGTGGGACATTGCTAATGTCTGGAGGCATTTTTGGTTGTCACAGTGGGGAAGAGAGGAGAGAGTATGCTACTGGTATTTGGTAGAAACCAGAGATGCTTCTAAATATCCTACATGTACAAGATAGCCCCCAGAGCAAAGAATGATTAAGTCTAAATGTCAATGATGGCAAGTTTCGGGTTAATTCCTATTTAAATGTTTGGTAGAATATTTTATTTTATTTTATTTTATTTTATTTTATTATTTTATTTGTAAAGATTTTATTAATGAGGAAGAGAGAGAGAGCACACATGCACGAGTAGGGGGAGGGGCAGAAAGAGAGGGAGAAGCAGACTCCCCGCTCAGCAAGAAGCCTGATGCAGGGCTCGATCCCAGGACCCAGGGATCATGACTTGAGCCAAAGGCAGATGCTTAACTGACAGCCATCCAGGTGCCCCAAAAGATTTTTTAATTTTTTAAAGTAATCTCTACCCCCAGCACAGGGCTGGAACTTACAACCCTGAGACCAAGAGTTTCATGCTCCACGGACTGAGCCAGCCAAGCACCCCAAATGCTCAGTAGAATTCTTAAGTGAAACCCTCTGGCCCTGGAGAGTTGTTACTTAGAAGGTTTTGAATTATAAATTCAAATTCTTTGATGGTTATAGACCTAGTCAGATTGTCTATTTAATATTGTTTGGATTTTCGTAGTTTGTGATTTTTGAGCCATTGATTCATTTTTTTCTAAGTGCTAAATCCATGAGCATGAAGTTCATAACGTTCCCTTATTATCTTATTAATGGCTGCTGTAGTTACCTTCCCTACTTCATCCTTTTTTTAAAAAGTTTTTATTTAAATTCCAGTTAGCTAACATACTATTAGTTTCAGGTGTAGGACAGAGTGATTCAACGTTTCCATACAATATCGGGTGCTCATCACAACAAGTGCCCTCCTGAACCCCCATCGCCTATTTAACCCATTCCCTCGCTCCCTCCCCTCTGGTAACCCTCAGTTCTCTATAAATAAGAGCCTAATTCCTTCTTGAAATTGGTGATCTGTGCCTTCTCTCTCTTTTTTAAAAATCTTGTTAGTCCTAGTAAGGGTTTATTAGTTTTATTATTTTTTTCCCTGAAGAAGCAGCTTTTTGATTCATTGATTTTCTTTTTTTTGTTTTCAATTCATTGATTTCTGTTCTTTCATAATTTCCTTACCTCTTCTTGCTATGGACTTATTTTACAATTCTTTTTTTAGTTTTTTGAGGTAGGAACATAGATTATTTAATTACACTTCTCTTCATTTCTAGTGTAAGCAGTTAGTGCTATAAATGTCCCTCTCAGTACTATGTTATTTGTGCCCCCATAAGATATGTTATGTTGTGTTTTGTTTTTATTGAGTTCCATGTATTTTTTAATTTTTTAAGAATTTCTTTTTGACCTATGGATTATGTGGAAGTATGTTTATTTGTCACGGTTTTAGAATTTTTCCTAATGACTTTCCATTATTGATTTATAGTTTGAGTACATTATGATCAGAGAATATACTCTGCATGACTTCAATTCTTTTCAATTTGTTGAGGTTTTTTGTGGCCCCAGGATGGTTTATCTTAGTAAATGTTCTATGTGCAATTGAAAAAAAAATGTCGTATTCTGCTGTTGTTGGATGGAGTGTTCTATTGATTCTGTTGGTGGATTGTGCTGTTTCAATATTCTATATTTTTGTTGAGTTTCTGCCTAAAAATTCTATTGGTTGCTAAGAGGGGATACTGGACAATTTTTGTAGTAAAACAATATATATATATGAACATACATACAAATGTTTGCACACAATTTCAAGGAGGTTCTAGATTTTCTGTTGCTCTTACAGGGACAGTCTAAACTCTCTGGTCTCTAAACTTTCTCTCTTCTGCCATGAAGAACACAGATTGTCTGGCGAATTTTGAAATAGGGCAATAACTATGACGGGGAAAAAGACTTCATCACAGAGAACTGATAAGATGATGTCGACAGCTTGCGTGTTATACTTAACAGTTTTGGCCATGCTTGGGCATGGCTGCTTTAATATTAACAACAGCAGAAGGGTCTCCATGAATTGTGATTAGGGATTTTGATAGTCATAAACATCCTTCTGAACATAGGGATGCCCTTTAGATACCACATGTGGTGCTCCGAATGTCAATCATCTATCATAATGCATCAGGAATAAAGTATATGTATGTTCAGGGTCTTGGTATGTATCAACTCCATTAAGGTTAAGAAATGTCAGAGAGATCAGTTGAGCATGTGGTAAGGAGACAAAGATGAGGCCTGTATCAGGTAGATACTGCTGCATAACAAGCCACTCCAAAACTTAGGGGCTTAAAGCAATAATCATCTATCATGTGTACAAGTCTTTGGTCCAGCTGTTTTCTGGTCTCAGCTAAAGTAAGTCATGTGTCTGGGGTAAGCTTTATGTTAGGTTGGCAGCTGTGCTGATCCTGGCTGGGCTCTTTGACATACCTGAGATGTTGGTTGGCCATTGACTGGTCAATGATATTGTCCTTAGCTGGGACAATGTGGATCTCTTTCATGTGGTCTCTCCCCTTCCAGTGAGCTAACCCAGGCTTGTTGAGTGGCAGTGCTGAAGGTTTGGAGATGGAGTGTGCCCATGTGCAAAGTGCCTGGAGGCCTGGGCTTAGAACCGACTCAGTGTCTCTCCTGCCATATTGTACTGGGCGCAGCAAATCATACAGCCAGTCCAGATGAAAGGAGTGAGGAAGTAGACCCCTCCTCTCGATGGGAGGAGCTGCCAAGCCACACTGCAGTGGGAGAGGCTACAGCATGGCCATTAGTTGGTCATTAATGCAATTAGTCTTCCATCAGGCCCTGTTGCAGTCGCTCTTCCCTGGATTCCTAGAGCTAGACTATTTGGAAGTAATTTGGTTTTCAATGACTTAGCCTTCTTTAAAAAGCTTTCTGCTTCTTAAAATGATAAAGAACTTTCTAAAGTCTTGCTCTGTGTCTTAAGTAAGTTGGGTGCTATTTTCCTCACTGCAGGTAATTTTTGTCATCATCTGTTAATAGGAATAAGACTACAAAACAAGGAGGGAGAGAGGGAGAGAAAGAGGTAGAGAGAGGGAAGGAGGCTGCAAAGGAGGAAGGGAGAAAGCGAGAAAACAGCCTTGTATATAAAATCCAGACTTCATGTGGATTTCCAGGGCACTCACAACAATTGTTTATTATTTTAGGCAGAATAGACCCCACTTGTTATTTCAAGATAATCCTGTCAAATGTGGTGGCTCTGTTGGAAGGCATTAAAATTATTATTCAGCATTGCCAGAATCCTTTATGTTTGCAACATGTTTTATAATCTCCTTTATTTTTATTTTTCTATGGGTAGTTTGGCATTTTTACTCCTGCTTTATAGCAGAATAATGGCGGTTAAACTCTTCCTACTCTCCTCTCTTCAATACTATCGTAGAGTGAGAATGGC
The DNA here is from genome assembly GCF_017311325.1 of Ursus maritimus. Lineage (NCBI taxonomy): Eukaryota > Metazoa > Chordata > Mammalia > Carnivora > Ursidae > Ursus > Ursus maritimus. Next base: position 43,458,115 of record NW_024424453.1, read on the forward strand.
TTTTGAGAGGTCATGAGAGAAAGGATTCCTGGGGGCTTTTCATTTGGTCTCCCCAGAAGAGAAAGTTCCAGAGACTCCAGAATGTCCTCTGGAATCCCCATTTCAATATTTTGTCACTGTGATAAGTAAGTCTTTCTTTATTTGCAACCTGAATTCCTGCCATTTCTTCTTGTTCAGTCTTACCAGGGCGTGCAATATGTCAGCATCCTCCTAAGACTACCAGGAACAAAATGGATGTTGTTATAGGGATCTCACTGAAGAAGGGAAAATTTTTCTAAAGTTGTCGGAGATTCCTAGTGATAGTTCCTTAATGCAAAATCAATCTGAGAGGCAGAGCAAAACAGTATATATATGCCCGATAAATCAGGTTGAAAAACTAGTGTTCATTCATGTAGTTATTCAATCAATCACACACCTTCTATGTGCCATATACCGTTCTAGGCCTTGAGGTGATAAGTAGGACCACATTCCCTGCCCTCAGAGCTCCCATTCAAGTCCAGGAGAAACAGACTTGTAAATGGATAAATTACTATATTCTGTCACAGGTAAACAGGTGATTACTATACATTCTGTCATACATGCTTCTTTTATTTTTTTAACTAAACATTCTGAGGACAGAGAGGGTTTTTAGATATCCTGACCTATTCGTATTTGCTATCTGCTGTAGTTAAATGTCTTGGGTCTTCTTTTCATGGAGCTATTATCTGCCCTTTAAGCCAAAATTTATCCACTGTATTCTAATTCCTCTAGTTTAGGACTTCATGCAGTGGATAATTTTTGTGAGATTTTGTGAGATTTTGTGAGTTTTTGTGAGATTTTGTGAGTTTTTTCCACAGTAAAGCATAAAACTATTCACAGTGTTTTAAAAAAAAATGCATACTATTTTAAGAGCAAAAGGAGAACATATTTTTGAGGAATGACCTGCCAAAAGCTTGAGAATTCATAAATTAGGTTTCCACAGATAAAAGAAAATGGACAACTTGGTAATAACTTGGATCAATCGGGCCGTTGGGAGGGGTTAGAGTGCAATGTTCTGCTTTATTTGGATAATTGAGACCGGACTAAAAGGTCCGATGGAGAAATTTGAATAAATGACTCAGCTCTCCTGTGAAGTGTTTGTGATGGGCTTCGTGACCATAGAAAACCTGCCATCAAGAAGATATGTGAAAGAGTAAAATGAATACATGAGCAGAGATGAGGTCAAATCATTAATCAAATTCCCTAACTATGCCTAAGAAATCCCTGCACATAAAAGGGCCCCAAGAATATAAAGTAGAGATGGTCCCCGATCATTATCAAGTAGGATACTTGGTATTAACATCTTTTTCAAACAAAGGGAAAATTTGAAGTTTTGGATGAATTCAAGTAGGAAGAAGGGCCAGTGAAATACAGATTTTCCATTGCTTAGCAGAGCAATGCGCTTCTAATGCACACTTTATGAAAATGTGTTCGCTGATCATCTTGTCTCCATCGCTTGTAAGGAAGATGCTCAGAAACTAGGACTGAAGTTTGCAGCAAAGGAGACACTGATTTGGGAGTGTCTCAGACCCTATTTAACTTACGGCAAAGAGGCATTAGGGTATATATAAAAAGCAGGATCTGGGATTTACGTGTTTGTAATTATGAGTTAGATTACTTAAGATCTCGAATATTCTTATGCCCCTGAGGCAATCAGGGGCTCACATTTGTTGTCCTGTTCTAGAGAGATGGGTCCAGTTTCTGACGGCATTAGTCAGGATAGGCTGGCTTATGCTACTATAACGACCATCTTCTAATCTTAAGAGTTTAGCATAAACATATTTTTTCTTTCCTCTTTGGTCAGGGAGGAAAGCAGGTATAGTAGCTTTTCTATGGGAATCTTTCCAATCCTCTAAAGATAGTTAACATGCAAAAATAAAATTGAGCAGAACTGCAAAAAGATGTTTTTGTTCTAGCTTCCATTTTGGCAGTCTCAGCACTGGATATAGGAAGGTGCTTTTGGTTCCCCTCCAAAATAGAAGGCACATTCTTTTGGCAAGATTTTCCATCCTCGTATTTTAGCTGAATGAGGCTGAGAAATAGAAAACTGTTTCATTTATTGCATTTAATGATAATTAAAGAGGATCTTGCAGCTTTTCTTGAAAAAAGTTAAAAATAAAATTGAGAGATTGAAATTCATACAAGTAAAGCATGTTACTATAGAAAAATGACTTGCTTCAAGTAGTACTCATCAGCTCAGAAATTGCCAAATGTGATTTTTTTTTTCCCGTCACTTAGAAATATTTAGAAATCCTGAATATTTTAGCTATTTTGCAGTGGCTAATTTGACCTGGTGGAGTTGACATAAACCATGCAGTTACCTTGATTTACATCAATTGAAACAACTGAAACTTGTTTTTGTATCAAATTGAAGATCTCATTTTCCGCTCTTAAAATCTTTGTGAACTCTGTTGCAGCGAGATGGAATTAATGTATAGTTTCTCCACCTCAGCACTATTAGCATCTGGGGCCAAGTAATTTTGTTGTTGTTGTTGTGGGATGGCTGTTTTGTGCACTGAAAAATGTTTAACAGCGACCTAGACTATTCACTAGGTCCTGGTAACATTCCTCCTCCAGCCTAGTTTTGACAACCCCAAAAGTCTCCAGATATTTCCACATTTTCCCTGGGTATCTGTTCCTGCTCTCCCCCAGAGAACCGGGAGTGTGTGTCCAACCGAGTTGAAGGTAGCCAATATTTAACCAATTGAATTTGTATTTTTTATTTTTATTCTCACTGATAGAGGACAATTACATTTTTTAATTATAAACACGATAACAGGAGAATTCCTTTTTAGATACATCTGATTTCCCAATCCCATGTAGAAATTGTTTGCAGAGAAGGTCATAGAGAAAGGACCTGAGAAGTCATCTATTTTAAAACCCTTTTGACAGATAAGGAAACTGAGGCTCAGGGAGGTGACTTGCTCAGGGTAGAGGCAGCCCACTGACAATTGCAGTGCCAGATAAGTAGTTCTGTCTTTCTAATGCTCTTTGAAAGAATGATTCTCTCCGCCATGCAATTTTATGCTGTATAGTTTCTACAGAAACAAGGCCATGGTGCATTGGAATAATTTGACACCACTCTTAAAGGGGCTTAGAAAGAAACGAAATAGGGGAAACCAAGGTTTTCATCAAAGGTCTTTTCTTGCAGTCACTTTATCTGGATCCAAGAACTGTGGTCACAGGGCTGCAGCTCCCCCCGCCCCCGGGGATTTGAATTCATTTGCCCCATGCAGGTTTTTCTAAGGAAGCAGGGATTTGGTGTGAATTATTAATGCTACTTTTTAGAAAGTATTTAGCAGACACTGTATTATTATGCATTTGCTGTGCACTTAGAATGCTGTGAGCTGGAGTATTGTAATGTTCAACCTGAGAAAAAGTGCAGCCCAAGACCCAACAGGAAGCCAGAAAGATGACCCTTGAAGAGAAATAAAGCTCACATCTTAGAGGTAAATATATGTTTGGTGCATTCACATTAAGGATAATAACAGAGAATCATAGAATTACGGAATGGAAGGGATGCCTGAGAGCATTTGGATCAGGAAGGGCAAATATGTAGCATTTGGATATCACTTCCCTTTCCATGCCATGACAGACGTTATTAACCGGTCATGACACCCTTGATGGACCCGGGCTCATTATCCTTCTCAAGAAAGCACTCCAGGAAGCCACTACCAATTGATTGGCATTGACAAGTAAACTGTGATTTAAAGACATTTTTTACCTTAGACATAAGCCTTCTGGGCATCATTTTTTTTTTTAAAGGTAATTACCCCAAATCATGCAACTAGTCATTTACAGTATTAGGAACAAGAGTGTGATTTTTTTTAACTCCCTGGCTGTTTTTTTCCCCTTTGTACCAGGCTGGGAGATTGTGCTGGAAATTCTTCCAGGAGAAGACATATTTGGGGGAACAAACATGTGTCAAGTACCGGTCAGGGCAACAACCTGGGAGAGATGGGTGGTTATAGATCAGACCGACCTCATGGCTACTAGAGGATGGGGAATGGCCGTGTCCTACGGAACCTGGTGGTCCGGGGTGACGCGGCAGCCACTGTGCTTTGCAGAACATCGCTAATGAGCTGATAGTGTTCCCAAACTCACGGATTGCCCTGGATGTTAGACAGAGTGGCTTACCGAAGACTACTCCGACCCCCTTTCTTGATCAAAGCAGTCCTTTCTTTGAAAGGGACAGAGACTTTCTTGAGGTTCATGCCTAATTGGGGAGGGAGAATTGAGAGGGTATCCAGAGGAAGACAAATAACCAGGACTCAGAAGAGGAAGCACAGAGTTCGGGTTCGCTGGCAGAGCGAGGGGCCCCGTCAGGAGGCTTTCGGGGTCTTCTCTCTCATGCCATAAAGCTCCTCCCGCACGGGCGCCCTTTGCGTGGTTGCTGCCCTCTGTTCTGCCGTCAACTGCTCGTTCTTTCTCTCTGTTCTGAAAAACATTTCTTTGCCCCATTCCTTTCACTTCTACTTTCTGTTCCTTTATAAGACTAGTTTGCCATCATCTCCCACAGCTCTTACTCATTAATCCCCTCTCCATGTTTCCTTTCATCTCCCTCCTCCACTAATGACTTCACGCTCTCAGAATTTGCTGGTTCAAATTTCGAAGAAAGGGAATCTGATTGGCCAAGTAGCCTATCATTAGAGGTTCTCAAAGTTGAGGCCCCAGGAGCAGCAGCAGGGGCAACATCTGGAAACTCATTAGCAATGCAAAGTGTTAGTCCCTGCCCCCAGACCCACTGAATTAGCAACTCTGGGGTGGCGCCCAGCAATCTGCTTTTAACAAGCCTCCAGATGATTCCAATGCACATTTAACTTTGAGAACCATAGTCTAACCCCAGGATTATGGATTGACTACTGATCAGATCCTCAGCTCTGGTCCAGTAAGGAAAAAAAAAGCAGAGAATGGATAGTATGAAACGTGGTTACCCAGCGTTGTCCCGTTCTTGGTGATTGTGGATGGAGCAGTTGTCAAGACTGACCTTTCTGGCATGTCTGGCATATCTTCTAATACAACACAGACTCTGGAAGCAAAATTCTATGTCTTAATTTAACTCTGCTCCTTGGAAGTTTTCTGACCACGGTCAGGCACTTTTGTCTTACTTTATTTGTAGGTAAAAGTTAGCAACATTCACGTTTGGGAATCTGTAAGGATCAAATTTTATGATGACAACCTAATATTTAAATAGACCCTACAGTTTACAGCACACTTACTCATATGTTCCTCAGTTGGTCCCTTGGGTAAATGTAGGCAAAAGTACTTGTAAACTGCGGTGTGCTATAGAACCGTAGCTCTTGTGATTACGTATTTCCCAGGAAAGCTGGAGAAGAGATGTTGCCTATGGTCCAGACTGACCCATACGTGCAGTGACCATGAGCTTGTCCCATTAGTCTTGTACTGAAGGATTTGATCTTGTAAAGAGCACCCTGAAGCTCTTGTCTCTAATGCTTCAGTAGGCCTGACTCATGGCAGTATATACTCCCCTGCTATTTGAATTTACTTAGAACCTGGCTCTTCTTGGATGAAAAGTACATTAGCCACATGCGTTTTTCAGAACATCATAGACCTAAAAGTCATAACTTTGAGAACTTATTGGAATTTTATTTATAGTATGATAATTTATTTATTTATTTATTTATTTATTTATTTATTTATTTATTTTTATAGTATGCCTTTTAATCTCCATAAATGAGTATCTCCATATTCTGAGTTCCCACTGTATCTGTAGTTAACTATTTCTCATAGGTCAGTGGTTCTCAAAGTGTGGTCCTTGGACCGGTAGCATCAGCATCATCTGGGAACTTGTTAGAAATACAAATTCTCAGCGTCCACTCTGGACCCACTGGGTCAAACATTCTGAGCATGGGGCCCAGAAATGTGTGTTTTAGTAAGCACTCCACGTGATCCTGAAAGTGCTAACGTTAAGAACCGCTGTCACAGGAGGGCATGTGATGTAATGAGCACTGGGTATTACATAAGACTGATGCATCACAGGCCTGTGCGTCTGAAACCAACAACACATTATATGTTAATTGATTGAATTTAAATTAAAAAAATTTTTTTTAAAAGAATCACTGTCACAGGTCTTCTTAGTTGTACTGAGTATTTTTTGAGGTGGGGGCGGTTCTGCCTTAATTCTTTCCATTATCTTCTTCATAGTTCCTTGCACATACAGAATGCTCAGTAACCACTGGCATATTCATCAGTGAGGAGTGGCACACTGGGAGCCACCAGACCTCAATCCAAGTCTTGGGTTTGTTGCTGAACAGTTAACACAAGAGCTAGTGACCGTGGACCGTTCTGACACCAACGTGTCAAAGTTAGGATATTTAAGAGTTTTACTTCCGGGGATGCTTCCTGTTTTGGGGATTCCTAGTTAGTGAAGGAAAAGTCACCCCTCCAATCCATTTAAGCCCTGATACCCGATCATTTATCTTCTCTCAATCTCTTGAACCTGTGTCCCATTATGAACAAGTACCCCTGTATTTTCACACTTGCCACCGAGCGATCTCTCCACTCCTTGCTGTCTCAGTGGCACCCCGGTTTTTCAGGGGGCCACTTGCTCCCTTCAGTATTCTGTAGGAGCAGCTCCATCCTTCCTGCCTCCTCACTGCCTCTTTCAAAGCTTTCCACACTTGCCGAAACATTAAAGACTTCTTCCAAGCTCAGCCTCGCCTCCCCGCAGCCATTCTCTCTTCCACTCAAAGTCATCAGCCTTCAGCATTCCCCTGACGCGGGCACTGGTCATGGGCCACTGCCTCCCCTCACACGGGGACACCTCTGAGGAGCTCTTGGTGCCCTCTTCCTTCTTCTGTGTGCTTTTCTGTTTTGTGAGTCTCAAACCTGGCACAGTCTTGATCACAGACAAAGTGCCAGGTAATGTCTTGTTAGATGATTTTGAAGGAAATCACATTATGAAGATAGTTTAAGGTCACACGTGGGAAGAGTTAAGCATGGGTTCTCAAACATGTCGGTGGTGTAATCCAAATTCTCAAGCAATGCTTTGGCTGATTGATTTGGGGCTGAGTGAAGTAGGTCTTTTTCAATATTGAGGATGCTTTTTGACGGTCACATATTTACTTTCTCAACTCCTCTCAGAGGAATTTTCCAGACAGATTCTGAAACATAATTATTTTAACGTAAAACTCAGACATGAACATCATTTAAAAAGTTCAAAAGTATAAAATGTCCTGTATAATTGGAATGTCTCCATAATTCCAATTATGATGTTGGCTGTTGTTTTCAGATACTTACTGTTTATCCATTATGACAGTCTACTATTTATAGAGGTTTTTTTCCTTTTTAATCAGTTTTTACTTTTTACCAAATGTCCTTTGGCATCCAATGAGGTGATTATGTAATTCCTCTTCCTTGGTCTAATGATGTAATGTATTTTGTTAATAGATTCTCTAACATTAAACCTCTATTATATCTCTGGGATAAATTCTAGTTGGTCGTAAAGGATAAAACATTTATTAAAGTATTGACTCCATTTTACTATAGTTTCTGTTCAGGGATTTGTATCTTAATTTTAAAGAGATTCCATTTTCAACTATAATCCCTCACAGAGAAACTTCTTTTCAACTTTTTAAATATTGTTTTGTTTTTAAATCCATGTTCATGGTTTAAAAATGCAAACAGTACAAAAGGATATAAAATGAAAATTAAAATTCATTTAATACGAATTAGGTATTTCATGTTATATAAGTTGGATGTTGTTATTTGTTAATGAATATATTTTGAAGATCTGTCTGTATTGCCAAAAATAGATTAAGGGGTGCAAATATTTTATTATATGATGCAGCATTATTTACTTAACTAGTCTGTTATGCATGATCATTTAGGTCGTCCAAATTTTCAGTATTCTAACTAAAGCTGCTATACATACCTTCCGGCACCCATCCGTGTATATCTCTATACCTTAGAGGCAAACTTAACTAACATTGGAATCACTAATTCTTAATGTTATGATGGCTATCCCCAAGTTACTCCTTGAGGAAGTTGCACCCATTTGCACTTAGAAGTGATTTGCTCTTGGCATGGGAAGCAAGTCCATGGTTCACACTGCCGGGTAGTCGTCTTATTTAAGGCTGGGAAACCTCAGCTCCAGCCTCTACCAAGCTCCTAGCTGGCACCTGGAAGGGATGTCATTAAAGTTTTCTTGGCTCTTTTCCTTTTAAGGTCTCTACCTTTTCTTTCCAGGGCCTTAACAGAAAAATGAAAGAGCCTTGATTTCCACTCATATCCTAGAAGAGCTCTACCTCTGAGAGCTTTTAATTTCAAAATTCTCTTCCACAGCCTCTAACAAATTAGAAGCTCTTTAGCTTTCAGAAGGAAAAGCATTTCCGGAGAGTATAAAGGAAGAACTGGTAGCAAACATTCCCATTTGGTCCCCATGCAGTTGTGCTTTTAATAAACTCTAAGGAAGTGCCCCCAAGTTGCCCTCAATTGCTGCCTCTTTTCTTGTTCCCCAGAGGACAGTGCCACCAGGCAGCCTTTACCCTGCTCACTTCTGCCTGTTTTCCTGTCTCTGTTAACAATTAGGATGTTTCTGTTCTCTTGTTCGTTGCCCCACTGTGCCCTGTTGACATGCTTTGTGTCTCCTCTTTTATCCCAGGCCTTCCCCACGGCTTTCTTTCATGAGCGAGACACAGCGGCCTTTTCCCCTCCTGTTGGATTTCACCCAGCCTGTGTGTCTGACTACTCCACCTTGGCTGCAAGAACTATAGCCAGGGCATTTCTATGGCGAGTAAGGCTTCCCTCCATTTTTAACCTTAAACTTCTGACTTTTCCCATCGTAGTCCCACAGTGCCTCATTTCAGCTCTTGTATTTTGTTCATGTCCAGTTGGCCAGGTTTCTGAGGCTCCCCAAGATGCACAAACAGCCCCAATAATTAACATCCATAGATACTGAGGTGAGAGAGGCAGCATCAGGCTCTGGGTCTTTCTCTCACTAGCTGTTCGTGTGACCTAACCCCACAGGTCCATGCGAGCCTCAGTTTCCACACGACCACCATGGAAACAGTTATAGTATGTCTATCTCGTAGACTCATGGGAAGCACTGCATGAAAAAGTATATGGAAAGTGTTGAATGGTGCCTGGTACATAGTTAGAGCTCGAGAAGTTCTAATAAAGTCACTATTGTTATTACTGTTATTTACAGATGGCTTTTTGTCATCTTTTTGGAGCCTCACGAAGTGCTTAGGGATGAGGAAACTAGACCGTGAGAGGTTAAATGACTGCCCACATCATTATACACTTTTCTGTTTTAAGTATCAAATCTTTTAGCTCTTCTGTCAACTTTATGGATCTTGGTGTCTGGATGAATAGTCTAACTGAAATGAAATATTTATTTTTGTGAGTCCATGTGTTTTGTGTTTTTCAGTACTTAAAGTAACTCCTCAAACGGGACTAAATCACCTTTAAAGTCCTCTCTCACAGTGAGATTTCCAGAAAGTAATTATAAACCGCCCAGCTAAATAATGTATGCATATTTGATACAGAAATGCTCTTCCATTTCCTTCTAGCTTCTCCTTGTCATGAACTGGGTCGCCATGTTTCCCTTCATCTCACGGCTAGTGGACTTGTACCTTCTCCAGTCCGACAGTGATATTACCTCCATCACCGCCCTCACTGGTTTCTCCTTTGTGAATATTTTCAAAATTATATTACTGCCTCTCCTATACTTAATTCAAATTCTAAGCCAGCATAAAAGTTTCCAAATCCCAGTCTCTTATGACCTCAAAGTGTGACTACCTTGTCTATATTATAAAGTATATCTGTATGTGATTTACATAGAATGGTCCATCTATTTTCAAAGATTTTCCATTGTAAAGCATGATTAGGACCTTCTTTCTATCTGTTTTGATTTTCCTCCTTATTATTTTGATTATGCCCATTCCAGGTTTGGCTCCTTTTAGAAATTCTGAACAGAATGGATTTTAACAGATGCCTTGCCTTTGCCACATAATTGTGTACTTAAGATCTAGCTAGTGGGGGCGCCTGGGTGGCTTTGCCGGTTAAGCGTCTGACTTTGGCTCAGGTCATGATCTCAGGGTCCTGGGATTGTGCCCCAAATGGAGCCCCACATGGAGCCCTGAGAAGGGCCACGTGTTCAGTGGGGAGTCTGCTTCTCCCTCTCCCACCGCCCCTCCCCCAGCTTGTGCTCTCTCTCAAATAAATAAAATCTAAAAAAAAAAAAAAAAAAGCTCTAGCTAGTGCGTGTTGAGATCTTGCCCTGTGCCAGGTGGTGTATCAGAAGTTCCATTGCCAGAATCTCCTTTACCCCTTACATCAGTACCATGAAATAGACATTTTTATGCTCCCCCCCCCTTTATGATGAGGGGACTGTGAAAGAGTAGAGTTTAAGGTGCTGAGAGAGGGGTACTTCTGCCAACTTTATCCAAAAAAGTGACCTCACCATGGTGGAGCAGAGGTCATGAAGGATGCCACCAGTTCCACAGCCAGGCTCAGGCACATGCTGCTGCCTGTCCCTTTCTCTCTATTATCAGCCTCAAGAAAAGTCCTTTCCTTCTTTCCCTTAACCCCACTGCTCTCTTCCCGGGGCTTTTGCTACCTGGGGACTTCCATCCTTCTTGTAGAAGTACCTCAGACCAATGTGAGGACTTAGTGATATGGAAATAAAATGGACGCTGCCAGCTGGACGTAGGGTTGGACTGAGGTCCTCAAATAAGGAGGTCATGACCAGGGCACCACAACTAGCCACAAGGATAAAGTGATATTGGGAAAAGGCCACTTGGTAAGTTAATGTAGGAGGAATGTTCAAAGGGTTGATTGTGCAATTTGGAATCCTCCGTAAAAGCCAAAATCAAGGCAAAGCTGAGGAACAAGGATGGGGATACTCGGTTGACTGTGATAAATTTACTCAGTACATCTAGACAGTTTGGGATTCCATTTGAAATCATTTGAAGAAGTCACATCTTGACACTGTGAGCTGCTTTTGTTAGTCTTTGATTCTGCTGCTTGTGTAAGGTTTGCTATATGCCGAAAGGAAGCCACGGGCTTCTCCTTTGCCAGCTGCCTCACTGAGTCTTTGTAGGAACAAAAATAAGCACTGGGCACTGACCTCTCCATGTATCATGTACCACATAGGGGCAGAGATGGAAAGAATGTGGGCATTAGACTTACAGAATCAGATTCTGATTATGTCACTTTCTTACAATGTGACCCTGAAATATTTGTTTGTGTATTTTGAGCTTATTTCCCCTTTCAGCTAAATGAAGATTAACATCTAGCCTAATTCTTATGAGGATTAGAGCTAATATACTACATGGCCATCATATTGACAATTGTCAACTGTAGGTCAATATGGATGAAGAGATAAGACACAATGAAAAACTGGGATAAACAAAGAGGGGTGACTTGTTTAGAGGATACAGAACTAAGTCAGCCAGTCAGTCAAAGGAATTGGATTTGGAATGGGTCAGTCAAAGGTACAGAGATCATTTGGGAGGCTGTCACAGTAAATTTGGTAAAAGATGATGTTGGCCTGGAGTAGGATTGAAAAGAAGTGGAGGGATGTGAGAGAGTCTTAGATTTGATGGTTGACAGGTAGTAGTGAGATGGGGAGGAGTCATCCATGTGATCCAGGACTCTGAATATCCCTAGTAGATGGATAGATGGTGGAGCCATTCACTGTGGCAGGTAGTATAGGAGAAGGGTTAGGAGGGGGCTGCTGGGGATGGAAGGTGAGGGATGTGGAATGTCCAGTTTGGGGATAGTGAATTTGAATGTGGATGCAAGCTCAGAAGGCACAAAAAAGAGCTGAAGAGTCCTTTCACAAAGTTATGAGTGGGGTAAAGGGAAATCAATAGCAGCTAGTGACGGACTCTGACATCAGCAATAATGGAAGTTTATTAATCATTATCTGTACGTCTAAAGATCAAAGAGAAGGATGGGTCTCAGAACTTACTTTACCAATAGGAAAGAGCCATCCAGCAACAGGTACGGCCTTAAGTGTTGTGGACTTGTCAGAGGCTGGCAGGGAGGAAACTGGGGGAATAAAGGTCCCAACCTTTCTACTCCCATCCTTGGAGCTCCTGCCAGTGACTAATTAAAGTCATCTAGATTCAAAAGGTTAGGGTTCTAGTTGACGAAGCTCATGGAGATAGTCTCCTGGAGTCCAGACCAAAGAAAGGTGGAGAGTGAATCTGCAGGGACAAATTAAATCTGAACAGTACGAGGTGCCTCCAAGATGCCCAAGTGGAGATGCCTATGGCCTACGTGGGTCTGGAACTGAGAGAGATAGTTTGGGCTCAAGCTACAGATGCCAGTGGTTTAAAGTGGAAATGCAATCCATGAAGATGATTGCCATTTCCTAGGAACAGCATGTCAGGTTAGGACAGAGCCCCGAAGATTCCTGTATCCACGGTAGAAACTCTTTGCTGAGTCAGCCTCCATTGCCTCCTTGGAAGAATGACTAGGGAACTTCACAGCACATTGGTCTGTTAATTTGTTTAAAAAGCACTTTTATGTTATAAATCAAACTGTTTGCAAGTCATTGACTTCACAAAATTGGCCAGTCAGTGATTATTTTTAATGTTTTTTGCTGTACAGTTTTCAAGCTTTCCATCCTTATTATTTCTTTAAATGCCTAATCACCACTCCTGGGACCAACATGCTTCCTGCTAATGATGTCTACTTGCTGAGTCTGTTTTTTGTTTTTTTTTCATTGTTTTATTATAAGATCCCATCATCTAGTTTCCCACTTCAGACTGGCTGGTAAGCAGGTAGGACATGGTTCTTCAGCTCCTGGAACTTCCTAAGAGAAAATGGAGGTGGAAAACACAGATTTGGGAGAACTAAAACATTACGCAAAATGAATATTTTATAAAAGAGAGTGCAAAAACAGAGAAAGAATGAGAAGAAATGAGAGATAAGAGCAGTTCTAAAAGCTTGCTGCCAACTTGAACAGGATGCTGAGATCTCAGTGGGACTGTGTAGAGGCGGGGAATCTGCAAAAGAGAAATGGCCTTTGGAGGTGAGGTCGAAGGGGCTTACCGTGCAAATAACAGAGCCTTTGGATGTATGTTGGTGGCAGGGAGGGGGGCTAGTGTTACTGCTACGTTTGAATTGTAGGTCAGGAGACTACACTGAAAGCAAAGTGTAGTCTACCGAGGTATAGTTAACAATACCCAAGTGAAGAATTCGGGGTCTAAGTTAGGGTTTTCAGTGAGGCTCTCATGACCGAAAGGAAACTGGAAATCAGAGCGTGAGCAGAAGGCTAGTTAGTTAAGCTTATTGGAATCAAATGGTGGAAATTAGAGAGTGAGACTGCTGCCTGATGCTCACACAGGTGCCTGGGCACCGGTCCATGATGGGCACACTGGGTAAGTTTCCATTCTTTCCCTGCACTGTTGAGGGCACAGTCTGGCAGTATACCAGAACTTCCCATTAGCAAGTGTAAATAATCTGCTGTCTTCATACCATCAATTGTAAAACAGAGTCATTAGTGTGGTAATAAAGGTAAGTGGAGTGCTATGGGACTATCAGGATAGCTACTACCTAAGCCTGGTGGAAACTTAAAATATGAGGATTTAGTTTGGCCCAGAGGGGAAAGGTTACAGGTGGAAGGGGTGGCACATGGAAGAACAGAGTTGTACGTGTAGATATTGGTGAGGAAAATCAGTCTTCATGATCAACAGAATTTTATGTCATTTACTCTAGAAGTTAAAAATCTCAAAGAAACCCAATAAACATTTACTGTAGTTCTTCAATCATTTAGAAATTAAATACCTCAACGTTTTTCAAATATATGTTATTAGCATCCCTCTCAGCTTTCTTGGATTCGCTAACTTACGTCCATATCATTAAGGGCTACAGTAAGAGCAATTATAGGGAACTACCAGAAGGCTCACAGGAGAAGCATAGAGTACAGCCTTGAGTTGATGGAGGTTTACCAGGAAAGTGACACCTAAGGAGTATCTGAAAGGTAAGAGGTAGCCAGGTAAAGAGGGTGGAGGAGAGATAGGGAAGAGTTTTCCAGTTAGGGACTGAGGTAGATATTAAGCATGGCCTTGATTTACCTCTCTCTGGATGCATTAGGCTCTATTGCCAACTAACTTTTCAGTGTCCACCCCCCGCCCCCGGCTCAACCCTATGACTTGCTTTGGCCAATCATACTTGACACTATGCAAGCAGAGGCTTAAATAAGCAATTTTGCGTTTGTACTTGCCCTCTTGCACTCTGCCGTCATCACAAGACTGTGCCTAGGTGGGGATGCTAGTTGCTTCAGTCATCCAGCGGAGCCACCCTAGATCAGCCAATATCCAGGCAATCCTTAGACATGTGACTTGAGTCCCACCTAGTCAGCAGAGCCACCTACGTAAGACGCATGAGCAGTAAACACGTATTGTTGCATGCCAAGAGGTTTTGCAGTTGTTATACAGCATTATTGTGGTGACGGATGACTGATAGAAAAGGCCCGGGGGCCAGTGAATGAATAGGGTACTTAAATCACTGAAAAGAATTCAGTGAATCCCTGAAAAGAAACAGTAACCACTCCCATTGGTTATCTTAATAGACTGTCTCTCAACTGCTGTGAAACAGTTTAAAAACAGTTCCCATCGTATGATCAATACCAACAGAAGGACTGTGAAGAGTCTTGAGGCAAATTCTGATGTGGGTCCTATTGACCTTTGTCAAGGAAATTGAAGCTGGCGGAGCAGAGTCTTACAGCTGAAGAGCTAGAGGTAGTGATGGAGGAAGAGTTCAATGGATTCATTATGTAGTATCTCTGAGCAAAGATTTATAAACAATCAATAGTCCCCTCTTTTGTTGTTTCTCCAAAATTAGAATACAACTTGATGTTGCTGGGACTATCAGAGAGGCCATTTAAACATGGACTCTATCAGGTAGGACTAAGGCTCATGAAAAATAAGGCAATTAATACCCCGCTTCTGTGTTAACTCTTTATGACCTAAGTAGTGAGCCCACTACTCTAGTCCATTGGTTCTCAGACGCTGGTGTGCATCAGAAACACTTGGAAGCCTTGTTAAGAAACTCTGCCGATTGAGGAGGTCTGGGGAAGGCCCAAGAATTTGCAATTCTCAGTTCCCCAGTAATGATTATTCTGACTGGAGACTGTACTTTGAGAGCCACTACTTCCATGACTGTGATGGCAAATTTTATTTGTCAACTTGACTAGAACATGGTGCTCAGTTTGGTCAAACATGGCTCTAGGTAGATGTTGCTGTGAAGTTATTTTTCAGATGTGATTAACACTTAAATCAGTAGACTTGGAGTAAAGCAGATTATCCTCCATAATGTGGGTGGGTTCATCCAATCAGTTGGAGTCCTTGAGAACAAACCAAGGTTTCTAGAAG
The DNA here is from genome assembly GCF_017311325.1 of Ursus maritimus. Taxonomy (NCBI): domain Eukaryota; kingdom Metazoa; phylum Chordata; class Mammalia; order Carnivora; family Ursidae; genus Ursus; species Ursus maritimus. The sequence goes on from NW_024424453.1 coordinate 43,473,483, forward strand.
AAGAGGAATAATTCTCCCTGGAGACTATAAACAGCCTGTTGGCTTACAGTTTGAACTTAAGGATGCAACCTCAACTCTCTCCCTCTCTCTCTCTCTATATATATATTTGTAAATATATATAATTTATAAAACATATAGATAAATATGTATGATTTATAATATACCTGTTCCTTAAAAAAATTAAAACCAGAACATGTTTTTCTCTACTTTTTCACCATTTGGAAACCTCCTCAGGCAGAAGAAGACTCATTTCAGATAACCCATGTTGGAGGAAACTTTCCTGACTCCCTCTGTAGTCCGTTTTCTTGTTCTGCGGGCTGCCTGCATTACGTTTGCATTATAAACTGTTCACCACAGATGGTATTCTAGAAGGCTGGGCATCATTTTAACCTCATCTGCATTATGAAATTATTCCTGAGTCCTGGTTCATAGTTAACATTTAATAAATATTTTGAACGAATATATGAGTGAATGAATGGTTCCTGTTCTTACCGAAATTTATTAATGCACCAAAGGCTATAAAAATAAAGAACTACCAATTAGCCCTAAGATATAGGATAAATCAAAGCATATTTTTTCACTTTACCAGGCTCACCAAAAACCTGTGAGGACAGTAGCCACCAGATAAATAAACAAGCTGTTATGGTGATAACTGAGGTAGTCTCTTGATTTGTTCATGGGCATTAGTCATGTAACTGTAGGCTCATTCATCGTTTCAGCAGGCATTTCCTGAGTGCCTGCTATGTACCTGGCACTGTGTCAGATGATGAATCTATTACTTATCACTCATTATGGCACTTTTTTTCCAATGTTCTTAAGAAATTTTAACAAGCAATATTAAGACAATATATTTTCACACATCTAGAAAATTAGACATGTTTTTCTTACATTTTAGAAATTAAAAGGAAATTAAGCAAATGGCACTAGAATTAGAAAGAATGAGCAATTCATTAGGCAATAAGAATATTAACTAGGAATTGGGAATCTCTTCCCTATTTTAATATGCACTTGAGCTTAATTGGCTAAGTTTTGAATATGGGGTGATGAGTTGAGTTGTTAATACAAATCACACACCTTTTATATACTTAATAAAATCCAAGAGTCTGGGATGCATTTGCGTTGCAGACAATTTATCTGCAGGAGTCAGTGAGTTGAGTAATAGAAAGGGATAATAGGAAATCAGTGGCTGAGAAACCTATAAAGTAAATTAACGTGTGCCTTACTTTATTAATTTATAACAATAATGTAATGGATAAATCAATGAGGAGTGCTTTGAGAGAAATGGATGGAGGGAAGAGTTCCTCCTTTTTGCAATTTGTTGAAATCATTTCCTGTGCAGAGGAAATATTGGCCAGATGTAAAGAAATGTCTTGCTTGTGGCATGGAGAAGAATCCTGTTGTGTAGCAGAATGTGTGGGTGCTCTGCTCTATCCCTTGGGTCTTATGAGTTCAGAGAGCTCCTTTTGACTTCCAGATGCTAATATTTGCTTTTCTTTGTCTGGAGACTTTTTTCCAAAGCCTCCACTGTAAGAGGCCAGCAATGCTTGGAAAATAACCTATTCTCTGCTTTTCAGCAGCCCTCAACCAATGATTGATAGCAGTTGGTGTATAAATGCCCCAGCTCCCTAGTTCCTTGGGTGTTGTAATTCCTAGGTATTATTTTACACAGTTCCCCAGAGCTCCCATTCAGTATTCTTTCCATTTATCTACAAGGGAAGCTGGCTTGATGAACTGCCCTTTCTTCACTTGTCATTTCCCCACTTACTTAGTAATGCTTCCTGTGTCTCCCAAATAAATGCTTGCACTCAAATCCCTGCTTAGGGTTAGATTCTGGGAAAACCCAAATTAAAATAGGAGCAAAGAATGTCAGCTCTTTGTGCCTGTTATTCATTGTGAAACCTGGGCAGTGGCCTGATTTTTCAGGTTCTGTAGTTCTGACCTGCTTAGGATTAGATTCTGGGAAAACCCAAATTAAAATGAATATTGTGAAACCTGGGCAGTGGCCTGATTTTTCAGGTTCTGTAGTTCTGACTTGAAAGTACTGGTTCCAGAATCACATTTGCTGGCATCGGTGGTGTTGGAGTTTTGAGCATCTTGTTTGGGTAGGACTCTGCTTACAGAGGAGCATTCGGAACAGAGGAGCATTTTCTTTTAAGGGCTTCCTTGCGTCCCCTCTCCTTATCAGTTATGTCCTGTAGCCGTCTCATCACACACACTTGCAGAAGACAAATTGGTGCTAATCAGACTGAGCTTTGTTCATTTTCCACTGCCAGTCCTCAATGAAGACAGAAAACATTTGTCTGAGTAACTTTAAAGTGAGCATTTTCCTCCTTTTACTCTGGACATAACCAGCTTAATTAGCACTCAGTGCAAGCTACATATTGCCTGTTGGATATGCTTTGTCTCTGTTCCATTTAGGGAGAGAATATCCCTTTTCAAAACTCTGTGTGTCTCTGTGGGGGGAAGTTGTGCAGTATGAATTTCTCTCTCAACCATCATCTTCCACCTTCCCTTCTGTAAATAGTCTCCTTGCTGGTCTGCTTCTTCTCTTGAACTGCAAGAATCTATTTTCCAACGAGCAGCCAGTATAGTTAGTGAAGATAGAGATTCATGACCTTTCTCCATAAAACCCTCCGATGGCTTTCTCATGCGATTCCTGTAAACTCTGAGCTGTCCTGGCATATTACAAGGTCCCCTCCCTCACACCCTTCAGGTCTTTGCTCAGATGTCACCTTCTCAGGGAGGCCTCTCCGACCACTCTATTTGAATTTGCAAGTCCATCCCTCAGCCTCCCTAGGTTTCTTCTCTGCTAGATTTTTTTAGCTTGTATTGCTATGTGATTTACTGCGTGTTTGTTTATTTGTTTGTTGATTCTCTTACTTCACCAGAACAGTGCTTCTTTTCCTTAGCAAAAGGCATCTGAGATTCATCTGTGTTGTGTCTCAGTGGTTCATTCCTTCTTAATGGTGAGCAGAATTCCACTATGTGCATGCACCTAAATTTGTTTATCCATTCATCATTTAAAGGACTTCTAGATTTTTTCTAGGTTTTGGCAATTACGAATAAATCTTCTATAAATATCTATGCACAGGTTTTTGTGTGAATGTTTCCCTTTCTCTTGGGTAAATACCTAGGAGTGGGATTCCTAGGGCATATGGTAAGTATATGTTTAATTTCATAGGAATCAGTCAAACTGTTTTCCAAAGTGGTTGCACCATTTTGCACTCTCTCCAGCAATGGATGGAAGTTCCAGTTGTCTGAAATCTTTGCTAACATCTGCTATTGCAGGTTTAAAAGCATAGGGGGCACTTTAAGAGAGTACCTGAAACCCATCACTCTATTTAATCAGAATTTCCAGGTGGGGCCCAAGTGCAGGTCTTTTTTTTTTTTTTTTTCAGTAAAATCTATAATAAAAACAAAACTGTTAGTATTAATATAGTTCACCTTTTGGAATAGTTTTGGTTAACAGAAAAATTGTGAAAGTATAGACAGTTCACACATATCCCTTCTCTTCCTACATAGTGTTACCTATTGTTAACATCCTAGATGAGTGGGGTACCTTAGTTATAATTGGTGAACCGATATTGATACATTATTAATTAAGGTTCATAGTTTATATTAGGATTCACTCTGTGTTGTACAGTTCTGCTGGGTTTTGACAAAGCAAATGTTATGTATCTACCATCACAGTGCCATACAGAACAGTTTATCTCCCTAAAAATCCCTTGTGCCACACCTATTCATCCTTCTCCTCAACCCACCCTGAACCCCTGGCAACCACTGATCTTTTTTATTGTCTCTAGGTTTGTCTTTTCCTGGATGTCATATAGTTGGAATTTTATAGTATGTAGCCTTACTGGCTTCTGTCACTTTTTAATATGTATTTAAGGCTCCTCAGGTCCTTTTAAAAAGCTTCTCAGGAAATCATAATGTGCAGCCAGGTGTGAGAGGCACCAAATTAAAAGATATGCTCCCAAAAGATATTTCTTTTCTTTGACTATGTTTTCTTGATTTGTATATCCCTGGAGCCTAGAACCCTGCCTGGCATAGAACAGGCTCTCACTAAATATCAAATGGTAGATGGATGAATGATTGAATGAATGAATGAGTGAGTGAGTGAAAGTCAAACCAGGTCAAGCCTAGAACCCTGCCTGGTATAGAACAGGCTCTCACTAAATATCAAATGGTAGATGAATGAATGATTGAATGAATGAATGAATGAATGAGTGAGTGAGTGAAAGTCAAACCAGGTCCACAAAGACCTGAATACTCCTCTTGAGTGGTTTCCCATCAAAGGACCCACTAAACTGATCATTTCGATTTGCCTGGAGTTTGCCACTCCCTATTGTGCTGTTCCCATATTTGGTTAGTCCTCAAAATACAACACAGCTTGACCTTCCCTATATAACATGTGGAAATATTTTCTTTCACTCCACAGAGTTTCCACACCTAACTCAAATTGGATTTCTTGCAAAACCCCTCCCCAGGTAGCTCAAACCCTTCTCTAGACTCTTAAAATAATTAGTGCTTTTAGATTCACTGGACACTGTTAAGTGCTATGTGTTCTTTCTGTTTGGTTGCTGTCCTGATATCCTATTCAAAATTGACTGTGTTGTTGCCCTGTATTCCTACCTGGTCCACCAGCCAGACTCTAAGCACCTGAAGGGCAGGGGTTATAGTGTTATCCACTTTATTTGCTGTAATGCTCCCTAGCACCTAGCATTATACCAAGCTTGGGAAATAGTTGCTAATTTGTTTGTTTTTCTAGTTCAGGAAATGATGCTCTGTGAGGATGGAGAATGATGTTATGGCAACAGTGTGGGTCCCAGCAGCCAAACTGGGGCATCAGTCATTGAACCTGTCTGTGCCTCAGTTTCCTCATTTACGTAATTAATGTTTATGCTAAAGTTTCTAATTTCTTCTCTATTTGTACCATTCTGTGTTTTGATGATCATAGCAACAATAGAGGAATTGGGCAAATGGCATAATTAACCTAAATAGATAGAGTTTCTGCTGAGTTTATACATCAGTCTTTGAGAACAACAAACAGGAATAAAACTGTTAGCTTGAGATAAGTTCTAATTTTCATGGAAAATTTTCATGAGTTACTTTCCTTTTCCCTGTGCCCTGTGCCTTACCTGGAATACCTTCTTTCTTTCTACACTTTCCCAGTATTCAAAGGTACATTGAAGTTCCACCTCACAGAACCTTTCACGGTTTGTAACTTTATTTGCTTTTCACTTGTTCTTGTATTTTTCCCCTTCTGTCTACTAGCTTCATAAGACAGGAACTGCACAGATCATCATTGTATCAATGCCTGATATATGATAGGCCCTCAATAAACATCTGTTAAATGAATTAATGATGTTAATAGATGTGCCCTGAAAAAAAGGATTTTATCAGCACGTAAGTGCTGGAAACACTGCGTACTCTACCGTTCCTACTTGGGCTGTCACTATCCTGTATACAAGGAACCCGTTTAATTTTGTTGCCCCAAGGTTGGCCACATTTATTTCATTATGGACCTCCCCCCCCCTTTTTATTTTGACTGAATCATCTATTTACTCAATAATCACACCCACATTAATAAAAATAGTACCTAACTGGTATTAAACAACTCTCATGTGTCCAGGACTATTTCAAGCATTTCATATGTAAGATCTTTAGAACAGTCCTGGTTTTACTATTTTTATGAGAGAATTTCAGATGAGGAAACAGAGGCATGGAGAGTTAAAGTGATTTCCTAAGTCACACAGTTCCTTGAGAAACCAGTAATCAGATAGCTCCGTATAAAAAATGCTGGTCTAATGGCATTCACAGGCTCTGGTGCAAGACTGGTCCGCACGTGAGTCTAGAATGGAGTGGATTCTGGAATGGATTGCTGCTTTCTAAATGTGGGTCTGGAGGACTTCAGGGGAAGATGGTGGACAGGAGGACCCTAAACTCACCTCATCCCATGGATAGAACTAGAAAACACCCAGATCAGTGTAAATAACCCAGAAAACAACACTAAGACTGGCAGAAAAAACTCTGCTCAGCTAGATATAGAGACGAGACCACACTGAAGAGGGCAGGAAGGGCAGAGACACAGTTGGGAGCAAAATGGATTGTGGTCTTCTGTGGAATGGAGGGATGCCCAGGGAGAAGAGAGAAAACAGACCCTCACACCAGGGATCCGAGAGGGGGAAGATGGATCCCCATAACATTTGGCTTTGAAAACCAGAGGGGCTGGTTAAAAACTAGAATTTAAAAATCAGTGGGCTTGGCTGTGGAAGAGACAGAAAGGCAAGAGGAAATTGAGTCCTTGCCCTTTTAAGAGACAGCACAACGAAGAGCCCCATACAGATAAAACATGGAAGTGGCAGTTTAAAAACACCTGGGGTATACAAGAAGGAGAGTAGTTTACTTGTCTCAGAAGTATGTCCCAGATGGATAGAGATCTTGGGAGACTCGCCTAGGAATAAAAGAGCTGGCAAGTGCCATATCTCTCTCCGATCCCCAGCATACACAGGTGGCTACCTGCAGGAAACAGCACAGCTCCAAGACTCACTACCTAACTTGCTAATGCTGCTGCTCCCGCCCCCCGTGCACATTGCGGATCCTCTCCCTCCAAAATGCTTTTGGCCCGAACACATCCAGACTGGTAGCTCAGGCCTGCCAGTGTGCAAGCAGCCCCAGCAGAGGAGAGCACCACTCCTAAGTGACTCCTGCCCTGGAGGGAGAGGAAGATAACCAAACATGCAGGTCACACCACGGCCCCAGCAGTGGGCTGGAGGCAGACATCTGGTCTGAGTGCAGGCCCTACCTAATAATGAAAGCCTCTCAGGGAAAACACCCTGCAGTTTGGTGCTACTACACTGCTGGAAAATACCTGGTCTGACTCAACTCCAGCCCAAGGTGGCCACAGATTGGCCCACTAACACCACAGGGAACAAACACTGCTCACAACAGGCAAGGAGAACCACTGCAGACAACTGGACTCAAGGAAAAAGTGGCTCACCAAAAGGAGCAGGGCACACACAACACTCCTAGGAGACGTGCCTGAAATGCCAGGTTCTGGTGAACAGGCAAGGCTGCACTGCAGAACAGTAGAGGAGCTCTACTTCATAAGGCCACTACTTTCAAGAGCAGGAGACATAGCTGACTTTCCTGGCACATAGAAGCAGACACAGAGAGTTACACAAAATGGAGAGACAGAGGAATATGTCCCAAATGGAAGAACAAGACAGAAATCACAGCAAGAGCTCTAAATGGATAGAGATAAGTAATAAGCCTGATACAGAATGTAAAGTAGTGGTCACTGGGGCTCCTGGGTGGCTCAATTGGTTGAGTGTCTGCCTTTGGCTTGGGTCATGGTCCCAGGGTCCTGGGGTTGAGCCCTGCATCACGCTCCCTGCTCAGCAGGAAGCCTGCTTCTCCCTCTCCCTCTGCCACTGCCCGCTGCTTGTGTGCATACTCTCTTTCTCTCACATAAATGGATAAAATCTTTAAAAAAATAAAGTAGTGGTCATAAAGATACTAACTAGATTCAAGAAAAGAGTGGAGGACATCAGGGAGACCTTTACAAAAGAGATAAAAAAGAACCAATCAGAGATGAAGAACACAATAAATGAAATTTAAAATACACTAGATGGAATAAATAGGCTAGAGGAAGAAGGAGGAATGAATCTGACCTGGAAGACAGAGTAATAGAAAATAATCATCAAACTACGCAGGTGAGAGAATCAAAAAATTATGCATAATGAGAACAGACTTAGGGAACACAGTGACACCATTAAACATTATAGAGATCCCGGGAGAAGAGAAAGAAATGGGGGTACAAAATTTATTTGAAGAAATAATAGCTGAAAGCTTCCCAAATCTGGTGAAGGAAACAGAAATCCCGGAGGCACGGAGGTCTCCTAACAAAATCAATCCAAGGAGGTCCACTCCATGATACAGAGTAATTAAAATGGCAAAAAGTAGTAATAAAGAGGGAATTTTAAAAGCAGAAAGCGAATAGAAACCAACTGTATACAAGGGAAACCCCATAAGTCTATCAGCTGATTTTTCAGCAGAAACTTTGCAGGCAAGAAGGGAGCAGCATGATATAGTCAAAGTGCTGAAAGGAAAAAAATCTGCAGCCAAGAATACTCTATCTTGCAAGGCTATCATTCAGAATAGAAGGAGAGATAAAGAGTTTCCCAGGCACACAAAAGTTCAAGGAATTCATTACCACTAAACCAGCCCTATAAGGAATGTTAAAAGTGACTCTTTAAGTGGAAAGGAAAGACCATAAGTAAGAGTAAGAAAAGTGAGAAGCACAAAACCTGTGAAAATAAGTATATCTGTAAAAATTCAGCAAATGAACCCCCCCACCCCTGCAAAAAAAAAAAAAAAAGGTTCAAACTTAAATAATCATGCAAGAAGAGAGCAAGGGAAGAAAGGAACAGAAAAGAACTACAAAAACATCCACAAAATAAGTAACAAAAGAGCAATAAAATCCTACCTGTCAATAATTACTTTGAATGTAAATGCACTAAAGGCTCCAGTCAGAAGACATAGGGTAATGGAATGGATAAAAAAGCAAGACCCATCTATATGCTGCCTACAAGAGACTCATTTTAGACCTGAAGACACATGCAGATTGAACGCAACTAGTTGGGAAAGCATTCAGCATGCAAATGGAAGTGAAAAGAAAGCCCGGGTAGCAATACTTGTATCAGACAAAATAGACTTTAAAGGAAAGACTATAACAAGAGACAGAGACAGACACTATATAATCATCAAGGGAACAATCCTACAGGAAGATATAACAATTGTAAATATGTATGCACCCACTATGGGAGCACCCAAATACATAAAGCAATTAATAACAGACATGAACAAAGTAATCAATAGGAATACAATAGTAATAGGGGACTTTGATACCCCAATTATATCGATAGACAGATTATTCAAACAGAAAATCAATGACAACAGTTTCTTTGACACACAGGGCTAGAATGATTTAACAGATATATTCAGAACATTCCATCCTAAAACAGTAGAATACACATTCTTTTCAAGTGCATACAGAACATTCTCCAGAATAGATCACATATTAGGGCACAAAACAAGCCTCAACAAAATTTAAAAAGCCGACGTCATACCGTGCATCTTCTCTGACCACAATGCTATGAGACTGTAAATCAAGCACAAGAAACAATCTGGAAAGAATGCAAAAACATGGAGGGTAAATAACATATTACTAAACAATGAATGGATCAACCAAGAAGTCAGAGAAGAAATTAAAACAAAACAAAACAAAGAACACATGGAGACAAATAAAAATGAAAACGCAGTGGTCCAAAATCTTTGAGATGCAGCAAAAGCTGTTCTAAGGGTAAAGATTATAGTGAGAAAGGCCTACCTCAAGAAGCAGGAAAAATCTCAAATAAACAACCTAACTTTATACCTCAAGGAGTTAGAAACAGAACAACAGACAAAACTCCAGTGAAAAGAAGGAAATAATAAAGATTAGAGCAGATATAAATGAAATAGAAATTAAAACAAGCAAACAAACCCCAAACCCAAACAAACCCAAAACCCAAAACCAAAACCAAATCAAAACAAAGCAAAACACAATAGAACAGGTCCATGAAACTGGGAGCTGGTTCTTTGAAAAGATCAATAAAATTGATAAACCTTTAACCGGACTCATCAAAAAAAGAGGGGACTCAAACAAAATCAGAAATGAGAGAGAAATAACAACTGATGCCACAGAAATACAAAGGATTGTAAGAGAATATTATGAAAAATTATATGCCAGCAAATTGGACAAGAAGAATTATATGCCAGCAAATTGGACTAGAAGAAATGGAAAAATTCCTAGAAACATATAACCTCCCAAAACTGAACCAGGAAGAAATAGAAAATTTGAACAGACTGATTACTAGCAATGAAATTGAATCAGTACTCAAAAATCTTCCAAAAACCAAAAGTCCAGGACCACATGGCTTCACAGGTGAATTCTACCTAGCATTTAAAAGAGAGTAAATACATATTTTTTTCAAACTATTCCAAAAAATATAAGAGGAAGGAAAACTTCCAAATTCATTTTATGAGGCCAGCAGTACCTTATGCTAAAACCGGATAAAGACACTTCCAAAAAAGGGAACCATGGGCCAATACCTCTGATCAATATAGACACAAAAATCTTCAACAAAATAAGAGCAAGCCAAGTCCAATAATACATTAAAAAATTATTTACTACTATCAAGTGGGATTTATTTCTGGGATGCAAAGGAGGTTCAACATTTGCAAATCTATCAACGTGATACATCACATCAATAAGAAAAAGGATAAAAACCATATAATCATTTAAATCAATGCAGAAAAAGAAACTGACAAAGTACAACATCCATTCATGATGAAAACCCTCAACAAGGAGATTTAGAGGGAACATACTTCAACATAATAAAGACCATATGTGAAAAACCTATAGCTAATATCATATGCAATGGAGAAAAACAGAGCTTTTCCCCTAAGATCAGGAACAAGACAAGGATATCCCCTCTTAAAACTTTTATTCAACATAGTACTAGAAAGCCTAGCCATAGCAATCAGGTAAGTGAAAGGAATAAGAAACATCCAAATTGGTAAGGAAGAAGCAAAATTATCACTCTTTGTGGATGACATGATACTGTATGTAGAAAACCCTAAATAGTCCATTAAAAACTACTAGAACTGGTAATGAATTCAATAAAGTCACAGGATACAAAATGAATGTACAAAAAGTCTGTTGCATTTTTATACACTAATAATGAAGCTGCAGAAAGAGAAATTAAGCAAACAATCCCATTTACAATTGCACAAATAATAACATACCTAGGAATAAACTTAACCAAGGAGGTGGAAGACCTATACTCTGAAAACTGTAACACACTGATGAAAGAAGCTGAAGATGACAGAAACAAATGGAAAGAGATCCCATGCTCATGGATTGGGAGAACAAATATTGTTAAAACGTTCATACTACCCAAAGCGTTCTACAGATTTAATGTAATCCCTATCAAAATACCAAAAGCATTTTTCATAGAACTAGAGGAAACAATCCTAAAATTTGTATGGAACCACAAAAGATCACGAAGAGCCAAAGCAATCTGGAAAAGAAAAATAAAACTATAATTATGAAAATTCCAGATTTCGAGTTATACTACAAAGCTGTCTAATCAAAACAGTATGGTACCAACACAGATCATAGAACAGGATAGAACAGGATAGAACAGGATAGAAAACCCAGAAACAAAACCACAGCTAGATGGTTAATTAATCTTTGACAAAGGCAGTAAAAATATGCAGTGGGGGGCACCTGGGTGGCTCAGTCGGTTAAGGGTCTGCCTTTGGCTTGGGTTATGGACCCAGGGTCCTAGGATCGAGTCCCATGTCAGGCTCCCTGCTCAGCAGGGAGCCGTCTCCCTCTCCGTCTGCTGCTCCCCCTGCTTGTGCTTGCTCTCTCCCTCTCTCTCTCTCTCTGTGATAAATAAATAAGTAAATAAATAAATAAAATCTTAAAAAAAAAAGAATATGGTGGGAAAAAGAGTCTTTTCAACAAATGGTGCTGGGGAAAATGAATAGCTACATGCAAAAGAATCACATTGGACCACTTTCTTACACCATACACAAAAATAAAGTCAAAATGGATTAGAGGCCTAAATGTGAGATCTGAAACCATAAAAATCATAGAAAAGAACACAGGCAATAATTTCTCTGACAAGCCATAACATTTTTTTCTAGATATGTCTTCTGAAGCAAGGGATACAAAATAAAAAATAAACTATTGGGGCTAGATCAAGATAAAAAAAACTTCTGCACAGCAAAAGAAACAACAAAACTAAAACACAGCCTACTGAACAGAAGATATTTGCAAATGACATATCCAATAAAGGGTTAGTATCCAAAATAAATGAATATATACAATTCAGCACCTCAAAACCAAATAATCCATTTTAAAAATGGGCAGAAGACATGAACAGATATTTCTCCAAAGAAGACATCAGAAGGCCAACAGACACATGAAAGGATGCTCAACATCACTCATCATCAGGGAAATACAAACCAAAACTACAATGAGGTATCACCTCACACCTGCCAGAATAGCTAAAATTAAAAACACAAGAAACAACAAGTGTTGGTGAAGATGTGGAGATAAAGAGCCCTTGTGCACTGTTGGTGGGTATGTAAACTGGTGCAGTCACTGTGGGAAACAAGATGGAGGTTCCTCAAAAAGTTAAAAACAGAACTACCCCACGATCCAGGAATCACATTGCTGGATATGTACCCAAATAATAAACACTAATTCAAAGGGATACATACACCCCTATGTGTATAGAAGCATTGTACACAGTAGCCAAATTATGGAAGCAGGCCAAGCTCCCATCAGTAGACGAATGGGAAAAGAAGTGGTATATATACACGATGGAATACTATTCAGTCATAAAAAAACCCCACAATCTTGCCATTTGCAACAACATGGATGGAGCTAGAGAGTATTATGCTAAGCAAAATAAATCAGTCAGAGAAAGACTAATACCATTTGATTTCACTCATATGTGGAATTTAAGAACCAAAACAAATGAACAAAGTGACAAATAGACAAACCAAAAAGCAGACTCTTAACTATGGAGAACAGATGGTTATCAGAGGGGAAGTGGGTGAGAGGATGGGTGAATTAGGTGAAGGAGATTAAGAGTACACTTATCTTGATGAGCAGTGAGTAATATATAGGACTGGTGAGTCGCTATATTGTACACCTGAAATTAACGTAACACTGTATGTTAACTATACTGGAATTAAAAAAAAAATAAATGTCAGTCTGTCCTTCATTTACCTTTATCTGTATAATAACGACGATCACACTCATCTGAAAGGGTGTTTGTAGAAATTGAATGAAGCAATGTATCTAGAGAAGGTAGCATTGCCATGGCTAGTGATAAATGCTGAGAAATTTTAGTTATTATCAGCAGAGAGTTTTGCACAAAATAGTACTTGCTGAACGTAAATTACGTTTTCTGCCACTCTCCCTTTTCATCTTTGAGTCTTTGGTGGGTTTGTTTACCTTGAAAGTTCTAATAGCAGTGCATTAATTATGTGGGGCACATAACAAACAGCCTTAAAATATTGTAACGCTAGTCAATAAAAGTTTATGTCTCACTCACAAGTCCAAAGTGGGTTTTCTTGGTGGGGCAGCAATGTTCCAGGCTGTGACCCAGGTCCTCCACTGCATCCCCTGCCTTGAGCACAAGGGCAAGGAAAGAGTAAGCAGACCACCTTGGGAGGGTTTAAAAAATCATTATAAGCGCAACACGTTTTTATTGCCAAGTTTGTTAGTTTGGTGCACCTCCCAGGTACCTTTATCTATGCCACAAAGGAAACAACATGTCTACAAGGTTACATCTAACAGAGCTCGCTGAGATGTACAGCCAGACTGGTGTTGCATCTGATGTGTACTCAAGTAAAGCGGGTTAACGATGACCATGAGCAGGTGCAAAACTCTAAGCTTTCAAAGCTTTTACTTGCTTGATTTCATAAGTGATGAAGCCGATCAATCCCATTGCTACCCAACTCTCCTGATACACTTGGGTAGAATAGGGCTTCGTGGGGACCCGAGCATTTTTAACAAGGCTTTGAAACATCTTGGCATAAGATCCCCCGCTCATGCCATGGGGATCTGCCTAGCCAATGACTCAGAAAGGTCATCGAGTGGCACATTGCCTAGTTCTTAAAGCACTGACCTTGGATGAAGGCTCAGAAACCCCATGCACTTTCTGGTTATATTTAGGTAATTAAAAGTCCAGTATCAAAATGTCCAGTCTTTTGTAATTAGCAAAGTCGCGAACATGATTTGAAGTTAATTAGTTTTCCCATCTTGAACTTGAGCCTGTGGCAGGTGGTTTATAGTGGGAGAGGGTGAATGTAGTCATTAAAGCTTCACTATTTCTCATCTCCCCTCCTTCTCACCATTCTGTAGACGTTTTAGGAAAAAAAATAAACTTGTATTATGTTCTATATATAGCTTGATGAATTTTCACAAAGTAAAACACAATGTAATATGTCGTGTAATGCAGATTCTTTGGGTTTTGTCCATTACGAAATGTTTTCTTTTTTTTCTCTCTCTCTTTTCTCTCAATACTTTAAATATTTCCCTCTGCTCTTTTCTTGCTTGCATGGTATCTGAGAAGAGGTAGGATGCAATTCTTACCTTTGTTCCTCTATAGAAAATGTGTTTTTTTTCTCTCTTGCTTCTTTCAGAATTTTTTTTTCTTTGATTTTCTATAGTTTGAAGATGATATTCCTTGGTGTAGATTTTTTGACATCTGTTCTCCTTGGTGTTCTCTGAACTTCCTGGAGCTGTGGTTAGGTGTCTGACATTAATTTGGGGGAAATTCTCAATGATTATTGTTTCACATTTTCTTCTGTTCCTTTCTTCTCCTTTTGGTACTCTCATTATGTGTACATTACACCTTTTCTAGTTGTCCACAGTCCCTAGAATGCTGTTCTCTATTTTTCATCTTTGTTCTCTTTGCTTTTCAGTTTTTGAGGTTTCTGTCGCTGTATCCTCTAGCTCACTGATTCTTTCCTTGGCCATGTCCAGTCTATATAAGCTTATGAAAGCCATTCTTCATTTCTCTTACAGTGTTTTTTTTTTTAAATCTTTTTTGTTTATCTCTAGCATTTCTTTTAGGTTCTTTATTAGTATTTTTATCTCTCGGCTTACATTGTCCATCTGTTCCTTCATGCTGTCTACTTTATCCATTAAAGCTCTTAGCATATTAATCGTAGTTGTTTCAAATACGCAGTCTGATGATTCCAATATCCCTGCCATATTTGGTGCATATCTAGTTTAGCAAGCATCCTGATGGGTGCTTTGGCTTTTCAAACTACACTTTTGCCTTTTGGTATGCCTTTTAATTTTTTCTTGATAATCAGGCATGGGTCCTGGGTAAAAACAAATCCAGTGAATAGGCCTTTACTGATGTGGCGGTGAGGTGTGGGGGAGGGGAAGCACTCTACCATCCCGCGATTAGATCTGCCTCTCAGCTGCCCTCTGTGTCTGCACAGTGAACTTCACAAGGGTTTCTCAGGTTTTTTTCTCCCCATTGAGGTGGGACAGGATGACACCAGTGGACTAGAGGTGGGTCTTTTCTTTCCCCCAGGCAAGTGAGGCTCTGCTAATATCCCAGCAGATTAGGTTCTAGTTAACTAGTTCTCACTGAGGACAGACCTTGTTAAGAAGCACAGAGCTCTCCGGCTTATTTCAGGGTTCCTTATTCTCTTGGCCTGCAGAAAGCCTGAGGGGATTGATTTGTTTTCAGATATTTACCGTGGGAATCTGGTTGAGCTCCTAGAGGTAAATCTCACCATGTTGTAGGTCTTCCCTCTCTGCCCGAGTCCCCCTGTAGTTTCTCACTCTACCATTGTCCACGCTGAGGCTCCAGCAATTAATGCATCAATGGCAGATCAAATTTTCTGACCCCAGCACTGGCTCCTGTGACAAATTTCTTCCTGAGTCTCTGCTCTGGGAAACTGTGATGATCTGTGTTCACCCACCTCCCCAGTGGTGGGGGCCGCAGTTTGTCTTTTGTCTTTCCTTCTCTTCTGGATCCATGGAGAGTTGTTGGGACAGAGCTGTGACTTCCAAACCCCTTAAACCTTCCTCACCTTCATTATTGACGTGTATCTTCACTTGGTATAGAATTCTAAGTTGTATTAATTTCAGTAATGGTATTTTTTTTAAGTTCTAGAATTTCCCCCTTAATTTTTCACAGATTCAAGTTGTCTGGTGAAATTCTCGTCTTGATTCCATTTTCTTGAACATACTAATCACAGTGATTTTAAAGTCTGTGTCTGAAAAGACAGTCTCTTCAATAAATGGTGCTGGGAAAATTGGACAGCTACATGCAAAAGAATGAAACTTGACCACTATCTCACACCATACACAAAAATAAACTCCAAATGGATGAAAGACCTTGATGTGAGACAGGAATCCATCAAAATTCTAGAGGAGAACATAGGCAGCAACCTCTACGACATCGGCCAAAGCAACCTTTTTCATGATACATCCCCAAAGGCAAGAGAAACAAAAGATAAAATGAATTTATGGGACTTCATCAAGATTAAAAGTTTCTGCACAGCCAAGGAAACAGTCAGAAAAACTAAGAGGCAGCCCATGGAATGGGAGAAGATATTTGCAAATGACACTACAGATAAAGGACTGGTATCCAAGATCTACAAAGAACTTCTCAAACTCAATACACGAGAAACAAATAAACAAATAAAAAAATGGGCAGAAGATATGAACAGACACTTTTCCAATGAAGACATACAAATGGCTAACAGACACATGAAAAAATGTTCAAAATCATTAGCCATCAAGGAAATTCAAATCAAAACCACACTGAGATACCACCTTACGCCAGTTAGAATGGCAAAAATAGACAAGGCAAGAAACAACAATTGTTGGAGAGGATGTGGAGAAAGGGGATCCCTCCTACATTGTTGGTGGGAATGAAAGGACAGGTCATGCATTCTCAACAGGAGTAAGAATGGTTCTTAGGGGATGAAAAGCAACTTAATTTTTTAATGTGTAAAGTACAGATATAAACACAGAACATCAACTGATAAAACAATTTGTCTGTGGTATTAAAATGCCATGTGGGAGAGCGATTTAAAAATGTCTGAAAAGACTCTTTAGGAGGGCAATAATGGGAAAAAAGGTTCAGAAACACCATGTTAGGTAATGAAGCTGAAATTCAAGCTACGAGAGGAACATAAGAAGTGTGGATAGTGAGGAAACAGAGACAGTCAACGTTGGCTACCTGACTGAGTAGATCATGGAGAAGATTCCAACCTAGCAAACAAATTTTGAGCATTTAGTATGTGCCCTGAGCTATGTGAAACCCTTTCACATTCGTTAGCAGAAAGACTGATGATGGGTAGTAAGGAGGGCACGTATTGCATGGTGCACTGGGTGTTATACGCAACTAATGAATCATCGAACTTTATATCGGAAACCAGGGATGTACTGTATGGTGACTAACATAATAAAATAAAAACACATTAAAAAAAAATAAGTCTGTGTCTGGTAGCTCACGTATCTGGACCACTCATAGGTCTGTTTCTTCGTTCTTTTTCTTTTGTGTCTCTTTATATGCTTGGTAATTCTGAACTGAATGCCACACATTTTGTTACCAAATATTAGAGTCAGTGGATGCTGTTATGAATGATTTTGTTTATTTTCTGGCCAAATGATTAGAGTTGATTCAAAGCTCAGTTTCCAGTCCTTGTAAGATCTGGTCCATTTCTGCTTTGTTCTAATGATAGAGCGTGATCCTGCCGAGACTCTGCACTGAAGTGGACCTTAAACTTCTGATTTTATCCCCCAACGTGATGTAGTGCCAGAAGGTCTGCTTAGCTTCTCAGTTTCCCAGCAGCCGCTTTGTGCTCTGTCTCTCTGAATGTGGCCACTTTGTCATACACACTGATAAATGATGAGATTGATAAAAGTAGTACGGAAAGTCATGCTCGCCTCAGTGGCTTGTTTCTGGTTGACAGCATCATGGTCTCTTTTAAGTTCCATCTCCCTTAATAACTGCCACGCATTCTAACATCTTTGATGGCTTCAAAGAGATGTTTGTAGTTTGTGTTTTGTTTTGCCTTGTTTTTCCATCCCATCTAATTTTTCTAGTTGTTCTCTGTTGGTCTGCTAGAGTTGATACATTAGATCCAGAAGCGTAGGCTTTAGAGACCAGATCTAGAAACGGTATACATCTTATTCTTGCAGATTCCATTGGCCAGAAGAGATCGTATGGCTCCTCCTAGATATAAGCTGGGCAAAAATGTAGTCTTCCTCTGTGCCCAGGAAGAAAATAAAGCTGTTTAGTGACAATATAACATGTTTTTCTGCTGTAGGCAATGAATTAAGGATTTGTTTTATATTTTGGAGATTTCAATGTGGTCTTCATGCATTTTCAGCCCAATTATAAGTTAATGCTTAAAAGTTAGGGAAAGGGGCCAAAGAATAATCTGTACATATATTTTTAAAAAATCAGTATTTATTAAATTCCTTTTTTGTTCAGAGCACTCTGCTAGGCACATTCACAGCTGCCCTATTCTTGAATCCTCGCATGGGTCCTGCAGAGTATATGTTATTATTTTCCACATTTTTTATATGGTATTTGTGAGACCCAAGTGGTTATTTAATTTGTGCTTTGTGATGTGGTGTAAAGACTTATTAATTCATTCCATAAGATGATTTTTCCTTTTTACTGTTGCAAGTCACTCTTATTACATCTAGATGCAAGATAACACAGGAATTGAAACCAAGAGCTCTGGAACTAGGCTGCTGGGTTTCACTCCCGTCTCTACCACTTCCTGATTGGTTCAACCTGCAGACAATTTACTTCGTTTCCCTTGCCTCAGTTTCCTGCTCTGTAAAATAGAGATAATAATAGATTGTTGTATCGAATAAATTAATTTGGAAAGAGCCTGGAAAGTGCCTATTACATAATAAACACTCAATAATTATTAACTATTAACATTATGTGGAAGCAGATGATTTCATTGCTATTTTTAGTACTGATTTACATAATGCATTGTAGCTTTGAAGAGCTGCCCTAGAATACAAGTTCTGTGCGTTCAGCGACTTTGTCCCTCAGTAGAACGTACAACACTTGGCACCGACGAAAGATGCAGGTGATTGAATTTCAAATCATAAAAGAAGAAATGTTTGGCTGCCTTTTCTCATCTCTCCTTGTCATTTCCAGGCAATAGTGTTTTTCATACATTTTTCCCTCTTTTATTTGCCTCCTCCCCTTTTTTTTTGCAAAGAACCTATTTTCCCCAGTGTTAAAATCCTAAATAGCTCTGAATATATCAGTTATCAACTTCTCTCTCTTGAATCGGAGATTACTGCAGTGCATGATTAAAGTGTTGGGAGGAGCACATGTAACTTGGTCGAGCTAGTAGATACCTACTTGCTAACATGATGTAAAATGTATGCATTACACTGTCCCAAAACGACTTGTACTGTGACTTGTTTCACAATATCTGTACTCAATACCATGTACTTTTGACAGTTCTTGCCTGTTTCTGACAGATTTTTTTTTCCTTTTTAGAAGTCAGGAAGGCACACATTTCTGTACTTGTTTTCACTTTTGCTTTGCTTATGGTAGCAACTCTCTCTTATCATACAAAATACAGTTACCTGTCAGTCCGGATTTATGAAGCACTTAGTGCGTCTCTACGTACACATCCCTGCGAGGTCTGACGATTGGAAAAAGAACATGCGAGCAGAAAGAAAAGGACCACATCTTAAATTGTTGGAAATGTGTTAACCTATTGCAAAAGCGCGTTGAAAATAAGCGAGGTCTTGTTTTCTTCTTCTTGTTAATATCTGGCTTATTAGTTTCTTAGGGCTGCTATAACGAATTACCATGAACTGGATGGCTTTGAACAACAGAAATTTATCCCCCTTCAGTTTTGAAGGCCTCAAGTCCAAAAGCGAGGTGTCATTGGATTTGGTTTCTTCTGGAAGCTCTAGGAGAATGTTCCATACCTCTCGTGGCTTCGGGTAGCTGTGGACAGTCCTTTCCATTGCTTGGCTCATTGACACACGATGCTAACCTATACATTGTCTTCACATCACCTTCTCTGCTGTTTCTCCTCTTCTGTTAGTATCTTCTCCTTTTATAAAGGCAATTGTCATTACACTTAGGGCCCACTCAGAGGCCAGGATAATCTCATATCAAGATGCTTAACTTAATTATATCTTTAAAGACCATCGTTTCTTTTTCCACATATGGTTACATTCACAGGTTCTGAGTAGACATACCTTTGTGGAGCCATCATTCAATCTATTATGTTGGGTATGTGTCATTTCCCCTGCATTTTCTCCTATTTCAGGTTCATAGAAATTTCCTTCAAGGACAACGAACATATCTTGTACCGGTTGGGTTCCCTACAGCCCAGTCAAGTGCTCTACTGAGTAAAGCCCTCTTAATGTATTGAGATGTGTATGTATCTTAATGTATTTTGAGAGCTATTAAAGGAATGGAAGGCACACATATGCATACAGAGGACCAAAACAATCTCATGACATGTAATGACACAGTTAGAGCTTAGTGGTAAGACTGACAAACAGGAAAATAGAGTGTGTTTTATGAGTGGTAAATGCTATGATATGGCTAAGTGCCTATAGAAAGTCCTCTTATGCTAGTCTGGGGGTTGCTAGAAAGGCTTCCTGGGGAAGGAAGCATAGCTAATGAATTTTGAAGGACTGAACAGGAAGTGAACTGTGAGAACAATGAGGATGAGTGTTCTAGGCACAGAGAACAACACATGCAGATGGTTTCCATGTGAAGCTTCTGGAACCATCAGGAAGTATTCTGTATGACTGGAAGATATGGCGTATGAGGTGGTGGTATGACTTATCAGAGTAGAGGGTAAATGCAAGAGATAACACTGGAGTTTCATGAAAGCTACATCATGAAGGATCTTATATGCTCTAACAAGGAGTTTGTATTTATTCGTAAAAATAAGAAAATCATTGACATGGTGGCTGAGATATCTTCAGATTAACTTTTCACAAAATGGTGGTAGTTGGGAAAGAGATTGGGCATTAGTGAGATTGGAGGCAGGTTGGTCCATTTTACATTGCTAGAATAATCTGGGTATAAATTATGGAGTGATGGTTGCCTCAGTTATGACAGTCTAAGCAGAGGGTGGAGGAATGGCATTTGAGCATTATTAAAATGATGTAGTACTGTTGGGTCATGGTAGCTGTTTGGAGTTAGGCCATATGGAAAAGAGAGGGGTCAAGGATGATTTTCAAATATCTGGTTTGTTTGACTCTAAAGACAAGTAATGGTATCATTCATGACAACTGAGGACAGAGAAGGGGGGACATTAAAACTTTCTGTGCCTCATTTCCTTCATCTGGACAATGACTAAGTAAACCCTACCCTCCCTATCTCACAGCATTATTAGCAGCAAATAAGGTAAAGCATTTTAAATATTTTTTAAAATTATAAAGCAAGCTCCCTAATTTTTCTTTATGATAGATTTACATTTAACCAAAATTTATAATTCAAACAAAACAAAAATTATAAAGAAGTATGTATAACTATATAAGGGCAAAAGTATATATTTTTTTAAATAAAAGGAACTTCTTTTTTGGAGATGGCAAGAAACACGTGTCTACAGTCCAGGTTCTCCTTTCCCTCTCTTTACTTTTCTATCCTACACTGTGATTTCATCATGCCAGAGACTGAAGAAAAAAAATCCACAGCCATTCTCTAATGCCTGTTTTTCTCAAACCCACACTCTGCAGCTTCCCACTCAAGGTTTCTTAGTACCTTGCGATTTCACCAAGCGACCCTCCCATCTCCGCCCAGGCCCAGGCGTGGCCCTGTTGCCCTGTATGCGTGCGTGCGCGCGCGCGCGCACACACACACACACACACACACACACACACACACAGGGTTTGAGCTCAATAATCCCCAGTTAAGATCTTGGGCACCACATCAGTGTTCTCATCTACAAAATGGGTGTAATGTTTATCTGTTTCCCATGACTGATGACAGAGTGAAATTAAATACACATAACATGTATAAATTGCTACTTACTATACTTGGCAAAAAGTAACCACTCAGTAAAATAGTACTTTATTCTCACTATTTGCAATACAAACTCTGCAGACAGATCTGCCTTGCCCCTGGAAATCCTTTCTGCTCTTCAACTTTATAAATTAGTCTCCAGGAGAGACCCTGATGGGCTTTGATCTCTGCATTTGGACTTAACCTGTGTCACAGAGTACTTAGCTCCCCTACTCTACTCCCACCTCTGTCTTTTTGAATTTCTGTAACACTTAGGGTCTGTTTCATAACATTTCGTACTAAATCATTGAACTGTCTGCTTTATGTTCACTTTGTCTTTTTGCTTTGTTTTTTTAATTTTTTTATTTGAGTATAGTTGACACATAATGTTACATTAGTTACCAGTATACAACTTAGTGATTTGACAAGTTTATACATCATCCATGTTCACCACAAGTGGAGCTGCCGTCTGTCCTGTTACATGGCTATTACTTCACTTTGTCTTTTCAAAGTAGAACCAGAATTCTTCTGGTAGATGTATCTAGCACAGTGCGGGGCACCCACAAGGTACAACAAATTGGGAGGGTTTGAGAATCAACATATCTTTTTGATCTTTATGGTTCTCGACGTCTCTTCTTTGGGGGTCTTGTTGAAGTTTTCACTGTCCAGTCCTCTTTCTGTGTATTAAAATCACACTTCATGCTTTGAAGGAAGAAAGAAAGTAAAAAACAACAACAACAACAAAAAAAACCAAAACGAGGTGGGAGATACCACTTTTTAAAACTTTGATCTCAAATGGGGAGAATGTTGGTTTTAGAACATTTTGAGCTTCTTGGTTTTATTTATTTTTTCATTCTCTAACAATTCAAAAATTGCAGTAATAATTGCATTGTTCTCTAAATGCCCTAGTTAGAACCACAGCCAAGATTATTTCTTCATACTATTAGGAAAGAGCTGTAGGAAGGAGCCCATAAAACATCCTTGTTTTCTTGATAAGAATGCAGATCACCTCAGGGCTAGAGGAAAAGCAGCCTCGGGCAGTGGAAGTAAGGGCCAGACTGCACTGAATAGCTTCAGCAAAATGCCTGGGGCAACACAGAATGGTGGCACTGAGAGGTTGCTTGAGGTGGAAGGGTATTTATGGGACAGGTCTTTAATTTCATTTTGCAATTCTATTCATGGAATCTAAAGGTTGTATAACAGAAGGAAAAGACTCAGGCAACCTTTGAGGGCAAGCGCTGGTCTGTTTAATAAGAGCAAATTTACTTACCCTCTTCAGGCTCAGTTCTCTTCTCTGTGAAATGGGAATGGAAAGATTTTCTCCCAAAGAAACATTTAATATCTTTCCAAGTAGGTATTTGGAGAGTAATAATAATCAGATAACAGTCTGTCTCTGAGGATTTGAGCACCGTAAGCTACGTATAAATGTTTTGGCAACTCTTCCAACTTTCTCCCAAAGCATAATTAAAAAAAAAAAAACAAAACAAAAAACCACGACTATCATGTCAAAGACTTATTTAACTCATTAACGAAGGAAGCAGCAGGATATTAAAGCTGATTCAAAGAGAATTTGAAAAGCTAAGGGTATACAGGCTTATTACAGGGTGTACAAGAATTACCACCACTGCAATAAGATTGCTAAATTTAAATATAAAATTTGTTCACTTCCTACAGGGCAATACAACTGGTAAAATGGTAAAAATATAAGTAATAAAAATGGTAACTTTTGGCATTACCATTTCTACAGTTCAGATATCATTTGTATTTTTATCAAAGATTGAAGTTAACATTTAACTTCAAAGACTATGAGTTCTAATCAATGGTAAACAGTCAAAGATACCTTTTCCTAGAATATTAAGTAATCCTGGGGAAGACCTGCTAGACCATATTCCTATGACAGCCAAAGGACATAATAGTTATTATTTTATCTTATTCCCATGTTTGGAAAGTATATTTTAATATTACCTCTTTGTTTTCAGTTTTTCTTTTCATATCTTTCCTAATTGGTACATTCAGTTCTCCTGTTTTGTATTTTATTTTCTTCTCTCTGACCCCATAAGTCTACATGTCTCTAATTCTCTTTTCTCATCAGCCATTTAATGCTGAACTATCTCCTCGGGTCTTTTCCTATTTTGCTCCCTCATTCAGCCATTATTTGAGCCTGCTTTAGTTCTTATGCTGAAACCTGACTTAAACCTAATTGGTAACGCACAACTATTAGCTTCCTTTTAGTATTAGAGATAAGTAATATTTGCTATTCCACTTCTGGTATCTCAGTATGGTATAAGGAAAACAAATCTCAAATAGCATTCTTCCACACATTGAAGTCGAAAGTAAGCAAGCACAAAGTTCTGTAAACTCAATAAACTCTTCATTCTCTGTCCTTTGTCTACTCCCAAATCACCTTGTATGAAAATTTCACTTAAGGCAAAAGTGTAGTATTTTATGGCATGAATTTTCTAACCATTTTTCTTTTCAGAATCAAATGATCAAGAACTTTCTAAACTAGTATCCCAGGACCAAGTGGAAATTAAACTTAGGGAGCCATTACTAAGCATGGAAGGAGTGCTAGATTTTTTTAAAACTTTCTGTTCGTGTAAAAGTAGGAATATATCAGCTGTATTCTAGCCTGCCTTTATATCTTGAACACCATCATTTTCACCCATGAAAGCCCATATCTCATGTCCATTATGCTTATTAGTAAGCCACTGATTTTACCAGTGAAAATCTATTTTTTTTTAAAGATTTTATTTATTTATTTGTCAGAGAGAGAGCAAGCACAATCAGGGGGAGTGGCAGGCAGAGGGAGAAGAAGACTCCCCACTGAGCAAGGAGGCTGTTGCAGGACTTGATCCCACAACCCTGGGATCGTGACCGAGCTGAAGGCAGACACTTAACCTACTGAGCCACCCAGGTGTCCCTGAAAATCTATTTATAATATTCATTATGCTAATTAACAAACTTCCGTGTTGATCAGACATAGAGCTAGCTGGAGCCTTATAGATACTACCTCTGGTACATTGTCTTCTGGGTGAGTATCCACTAACCGCCCCTAGAAAAGCCTCAAATAGGGAAACCATGCTCTGGGGCCTTAGAGGCTTCACATTCATTTACATTACACGATCTCGGTTGGAAGTAGTTTAAAATAAAATATAGTCTACATCACAACCTGGACTTGGCCTGTTACTAAATGGAGTTTTTCACAACCCACCAGTGTTTGTAGAAGGAAGGGATGACATGGGACTTGCTACCGTGCAAGTTTTCTGTCTCTACAGCCTTTCTGTCTAGAAGCTGAGACAATGGTAACGCTTCTTCGGAAATACATGTCCCATTTACCAAACTGGCCACAGGACATTGAGTAGGGAGGCGCGGAGTCTGAACTTTCCCCTGGAGGATTGGGCTATCCCCCAGGAGGAGACCCCATCACCCAACAATGACCACGCCTATTGGCTACTGGGAAAATATGAGGAAGTGAAGCATTCTGACTTATTATAAAGAAAGAATATCTTTTTACATTTCTAGTTTCTTTTGGGCACTAGTGTCTGTTAGAGCTAACTAGAAAAACAAAGACCAAAGCAACTCTGGTTTAAATTCTATTGTAATAGTGTCAGGTTTTATATTATGATAAAATCTTAGCCTCCTTACAAGGAGGTTAAATCCCTTGTTGATTCAGAGTGAATTTAGTTTCTCCGAAGATGAGCAGGAAGAGACAAAAACATGACCCATTTTTCTTTTCTCCTCAGAGTCCAAATTCTTGCTGTGGATTTTTTTTTTTTTTTTTTCTCCCCTCTACCTCAGGAAGGTTTCTCACAGCCAGCAGTGCAGAGGCAAGCACTTGCTGCTTGGGGAGTGGAAAGATTCATGGCTTCCTCCTACACATACGGCCCTGGATTATTTTAGGCAAAAAGAACAGCCTGGAGTGATTCATTGGGCAGTGCGCATGTTGTGCCCCGGCCAGAGCTGTTACCTATTTATGACAATATAATTTCATTTGCTTTTAGAGATGCACTTTATGCCCTGTCTGTCAGACTAACCCAGAAATATGTCCACCAGGCAAAACGCTTGACCCGCCCTAGTGAGCTGCGCTGCCTAGACCGAGCGGCAGCAGTAGAGCTGGCGGCTGATTTTGATTCTTCTTTCTAGAAGTGGAGGGGTTGCAACAGTTGCTGAGACTCCCCAAATTTGTCGCTCTGAAATTTCTGAATCCGTGCTATACCATGGCCTGCAGGCAAGGATTTATACTACCTACCTTTGGAAACACAATTTAAGTGATTATGTAAATAAATGTTCTAGTGTTAGAATCATTTGTTTCCCACGTGAATGGTGGTGTACAGCGTCTGGGCTTTGTGTGCTAAGCTTAACCCAGGTTTCACCTTACTTTATTCCACTTCTTTTCTCGTTGTATTTATTTTCTATGTCTTTAAAAAAATTTTAATGTAATTTTTAGAGATTTTACACATACAGGTGATTTTAGGGCAAACATAATGAGCCCCGATGGATGCCCCTTCCACTCCTATGAGATCATGATATTTTCCCAAGGCTTGCTGACTCCTTTCCTTTGCCTTCCTTTCTAGAAAGAACCGTTATCATGAATGATTTTTTTTATTCTTAGGCATGTTTCCATATTTTTAATACATACTTTCCTAGCCATAAAAGAGAAATAGTTTTGCTATGCAGGTTTTAAAATTTTATAACTACTATATAGTTTTCTTTTGTATGATTTTGCCATAATTTATTTATCCATTTTCTTAGGATGTCCCCAGTTTTTCACCATTCCAAGCAATGCTGCAAAGAACATTCTTAACCATGTTTCCATGTGTAAGGGTTCTCTAGAGGATCAGACTACAATGGAATTGCTAAGTTTTTGGATATGAATATCTTCAACTTTATCAAATATTGCTGAATTGCTCTCCAAAGAGAAATGGTAGAGTTCTTTATATATCCTGGGTACTAAAGTATTGTTAGTTATATGCACAGCAAATATATTTTCCTGTCTGTGACTTCTCTTTTCATTTTCTTCATAGTGGGTTTTAAAAGTAATTTTAGTTTTAATGTATTCAGAGGTATGGAGTTTTTTATGTTTTGTGCACTTCGTGTCTTGTTCTAAAGATTTTTTCTTTATATATGGTCATGAAGATGTCACCTGCTCCCTCATCCTCTGGTTCCTTAGTTTATGTGAGCACACTTCATGGGTTGCCCTATATTTTATGAGCACCGGTTTAATCCATGCTAATCTAGATGCAAGAGTTAGTGCCCCTTGATATTCTCAAAATGCATTAGTGAACAAGGTGGATTTTATAGTATTGACAAAGGAGGAGTTCACATCTACTCCACATTAGAGAAACCAACCCCTCCCGTTAGCTCTTTCTGTTCTCTGTCTTTGTTAAATCTTGACCCTGCCAGCACTTTCCCCACCAGAATTAGTCCTGCTTTTTTCTCCCTTCGGGGAGCAAAAATAACTCTTCTCTTTGCTTCATGAAAAATTGTACCTGTTTTGCCATAAAATATGGCTAACAGTTGACTTAAAAATTAATAAGCAACAAGAATATCAAGGTGTCATCTCAATCACAGTGGGTCTCTCACTTAAAGAAGTTCTCGCAATCATTTATTTACTTAATCACATGTATTAAGCATCAACTAAGTGTCAAGCATTATACAAGATACTGAGTGAACAAACAGGGTCCCAGATGGAAAAGATGGAGGGGGAGATTTCAGAAGGCTTCTCTGAGAAGGGGACTTTTAAAGTGAGGTGGGAAGAGTAAGGAATTAGCCATTCCAAGGTGGGGAAAATACTTAACAGGAGGTTACTTGACAAATGCAGAAGCCAAATGCAATGAAAAAGAGCTTGGCACGTCGGGGGAACCTGAAAGGATGGCAGTTATAGCTGAATGGAAATCTTGAAGGAGGAGAATGATATGGAATGTGGATAGAGAGCCTAAGGGCGAAATTATTGCGTGCCTTTTAGGCTTTCATAAAGAGAGGCTAATTATTTGATTTAGGATTTTACATTGGCTGTATTTAGTAGACAGACTGGCAGTACACAAGAGCAGAAGAAGGAGACCATGTAGGAAGCTCCGGCTGGGGTCCACGTGAGAGGCAATGAAGACCAAGATTAGTTTTGTGAAAGGTGAGATGTAGAGAGATACACTTAGAGGGAGAGATAACAGAATTTTCTTAAAAGATAAATAGAGTAAGGAAGAAAATGTAATCAAAGATGGCTCCCGGTAATGTGGCATGGATAAGGATGTGGGACTTACACTAAGATAATGACAATACCCAGGTAGGTTTTGGGCAAGACAGGGATGGTGCAGGCCAGAGTTTCGTCTTTTGCACACCACTTTCAGATGCCAGTGAGGCATCCATGTGGAGACATGGACTATCTAGCTGGATCTGGAGCTCAGAGAAGAGGTAAATTTGGGAGCATCAGCTGGTAGAAAAATACTTTTTCTCCATTTCATGATGGAGTGAAATATCTATATATGAAAAAGGATCTATATATTTCTATATAGAAATAATATCTGTATATTTCATATCTATATATGAAAAAGGAATGAAGGGAGATCTTGCTTTAGTTTCAACCTAAACTTTATTTTCCAGTGACTACCAGCCTCAGCCTTGAATTTCTGTGCTTGGATAGGGATCTTGGACAGACTATCTCAGAAAGCCCAGGGAAAGTCAGAAGTTGGCAATTGTCCATTTGGTCCTATTTACAAATCTCATTGTTTTTCTAGTTTTTTGGTGGTTAGAATTTTCAGAGATAGGTGCTAGAAAGTATTGCGCCAATGTACTACAAAAGTAATGAGGTTGATTGCACATTTTATTTTTTTAAATTTATTTTTTAATTTTTAAAAATATTTATTTGAGAGAGAGAGAGGGAGAGAGAGTGCACACAAGCAGGTAGAGGGGCAGAGGGAAAGGGAAAGAGAGAATCGCAAGCAGACTCTGCGCTGAGCACAGAGCACAGTGTGGGGCTTGATCCCAGGACCCTGAGATCACGACCTGGGCTGAAATCAAGAGTTGGCCGCTTAACCAACTGAGCCACCCAGGTGCCCCTGATTGCACACTTTTTATTTTATTTTATTTTATTTTATTTTATTTTATTTTATTTTATTTTATTTTATTTTATTTTATGATTTTATTTATTTATTTGACAGAGAGAGCGACAGCCAGCGAGAGAGGGAACATAAGTAGGGGGAGTGGGAGAGGAAGAAGCAGGCTCCCAGCAGAGAAGCCTGATGTGGGGCTCGATCCCAGAACACCAGGATCACGCCCTGAGCTGAAGGCAGACGCTTAACGACTGAGCCACCCAGTCGCCCCCTGATTGCACACTTTAAAGGAAAAATTGAATTATATCATTGAAGGTTTGTTGAGAGATTTGTATCATAATAGATCTCTGTAAATAGGCAGCAAAAGCGGCATGCCTGTGTTTATGCAACATTAATAGTTAACAAAACTTTTACTTGGGGTTCTATTACTATTTCCGGAGTAGATTTGTCAATTATTTCTGTGTAACTGACAAGGAATTTAGCACTTCCGTAGATTGTGCTTACATTTCCTTGTTGCAGGTAAATTGATGACTAGTTGAGGTTCTCTGGCAGAATGTTCTATATGGCCATATAGATATATTTGTGGCTTATATTTTGTGTGTATTATCAATGTTTACTCCACTTATATTTACCTTCAGCTGCTTGCAGACAAAACTCTGGTTGTCTAGTGTTACTGATGACAAGTGTATCTAATAGTCAGAAAATATTTGGTGCCTACTATGAGCCAGCTGCTGTGGTACCCATGAGAGTTACCAGCAAACTAGGTCATCATTCTTGAGCCCAAGAAACTTGCAGTCTGGAAAAGAAACAGGTTTGTAATTACGTACATACATTGCAAGATAGAATGGAAAAATGGTTATAACAGATTGAAAAAAATATATGCTGTGTCACTTTTGGATAACAATGACTGCATGGCATGGGTTTCCAGAATATCCCCAATGAAATGAATGACAACTAGTAAAAACTAGCAAGTAAACAAAAAGTAGATCACTAGTAGAACAAAATAAGGAAAAGAGAATAATTGAATGCCCTACATTTCTTAAGTGGCAGCTAAGAAAATAACTAAAATATTGTAGCGTGACATGGCGCGTCACCGAACCACAGCTAAGGAATTCAAGAAACAATGTCGGTGAATGTATTCTTCAGGGTAGGCTACCGGTTGAAACATACAATGCTAAAACCTCAGGGTTTCACATGCTACATGCTTAGTGTTTCTCGAATAAGCTTGGAAGTGGCTGACTTCACCTGGCCAGATGTCCTTAACTGCCGGGGAGTCTGGAAAACATAGTTTTTCTGTGTGCCCACCAGGAACCGGAAAGGTTTTGGTGACCATAGCAGTCTCTGCCACATAGTCTACACAATCTCTATAATTTCCATTAATCATGCCCAGACTGGGGGGCGGGGTTAATAAAGCAAAGGACTCTTCACCCCCCACTTTTCCCTCTTTTGGGGGTAGTGAAATAGCTAAATGAGAAGTGAGCAACTGAAGATGACCCTCCCTGGGGATGGAAAGGCTCCAGGGCTCCCCCATAAGGTGGGGAGCACAGCCTGGGCACCTAGCACAGCTCCCAGGGCATTGGGATACACTGTTACATAGGTGGCATGGACCCTGGTCTAGAACGGGCATCTGTCAAAATCAGGAGACATTAGAGAATCCAGATCTTCTAATAGCAGCTGCTCACAGCCTCGGCAGAGCTCCCTTTCCTTCTCTTTCAGCTCCTCCACTCAAGCTTGCTAGGTCCACCAAAAGGAAAACAAAAACAACTGGCTAGGACCTGGGATGCCCAGGCTTTATTTGTAGTTTAGAAAGATATAAATAGGTCTCAGTGGAAAGGAACTTAAAGGGAACTCACTCACTCACACTGTAACAGATCAAATAGAAATTCTGGACAAGTGTCTCATGATAACCATGAGAAGAAAAAGAAAACCACATGGCATCTGTAAAAGGCTCCGCAGAGGGGGAAAAAAGGCATAACTGGAAAAGACAAAGAACCTAGTCTAAAAGAAAACTGTAACTCAGGGAATAAAAGAAAATCCCATGCATATGCTTTATGTTATAGAACATAAGAGGATTGAGAATTCAATTAAAGAAGAACTCAAGGATGCAATCACAAGGTCATGGGGTGTGGTTGAAAGGTGAAGAGGTTCTGGGTGATGATAAGCCCATTCTCAGTCCCCAGGGCACAGAGCAGGGCAGAAGAAGGCGAAGACTCCACCTGAGGGCCATGAGGCAATAATCATCATGCTTTTCTGTGTATTAGAAGGAACCGAATGTTTCCTAAAATCAAGGACAGGAATAAAGCCTGGCTGCCAGTAGAGAGCAGAATTGAAGATGGGGAAGCCCCAGGACTCGCGCTTTTTCTTGCTTTTGCTGCTGTGTTATAAAACTTCTCTTTCTTTGAAGAGGCTTCACAGGTTCTCCATCCACATGGAAGAAGATGGGTTTGTGTCAGGCTCCCAGCAACAGATAGACGGACTAGCTGGCTCTGAGTCACAATGCCAAATTCCCAGGAGAAAAATCTGATCCGTCCAGCTTATGTTACGGCCAGTCAGCTATAGGAGAGTGACATAAAGTCATAACGCCATACTAGTTTACAATTCCTGAGTGTGACCTGGATGTCAGCCACTGTGCCAAGTGCTTACAGTGGGGCATTTCGTACAGCCTACACACGGGAGAGATAGTACTGTCATCAGTATTTCATGTGGAGGATGTCACTGAAGTCAGAAAATTTGCATTACTTATCCCGTGTCACACAGGTGTTTTGTCTCAGAGTCAGGCTTCAAATCCAGGTTGTGAGCTCCAGAATCTGCCCTCAAACTTCGTGCTGTTATTACCAGTACACCCAGGGGCCAGTTACCAAAAGGATGGTCAGCCTGTGCGTTAGACAAATCCCCTAAAAGGTTGAACCTTATTTTCCTTAGATTTCCTCTGGTTAGATTCTTCCAAGAAGACTTCCTGGGTCATGGGTTATATTGCCCCGTGGCTTTCCTGAAAAGCTGTTCCCATTTACATCCCTGAGAAGCGTATGGAGGTGCTTCTCTCATCATATTATTGCCAACATTGAGGACCAACATTTTAGTTCATCGTCGCCCATGGAGTTGGAGCTGGATTGGGAAGAAGTTATTCTGACTGGGGGGTTGGGGGAATCATCGCAGGGGAGGTCAGTGAGGGCACAGCAAGAGTGAAGCAGAAAGGCCTGGAAGTCCATGGGCTTTTCGGAGAAGGCAGAGCCGTCTGGGTGGCTTGAATATAGAGTGTAGAAGGGCTGCATTGAGGAATGATTCTAGAGAGCCGTGAAAGCCAGGGTGGAGTATTGTGACCCTATTTAAGCATTTTAGTTTATTTAAAAAATTTTTTTAAAGATTTTATTTATTTAAGACAGTGAAAGAGAGGGAGAGAGAAAGAAAGAGGGGAGAGAGAGAGAGAGCGCGCGTGCGCACACGCGCACGCACGCACGCATGCGCGAGTTGGGGGAGGAGCAGAAGGAGAAGCAGACTGCCTACCAAGCAGGGAGCTCTACTTGGGGCTCTGATCCCAGGACCTTGAGATCATGACCTGAGCCGAAGGCAGACGCGCAACTGACTGAGCCACTCAGGTACCCCTATTATAAGCATTTTAGAGATGAGAGGTGATGTTACTCTAAAAGAAAGTAGCCCCTAAGCAATCTTTGTGTGAGATATTTGCCCATGATAATTCTCTTATACATACACATTTAGATATAGGTGTATATATATATATATATTCTTTCCTTCACCACCTGCCCGCCTCTCCATACAATCATTTTCAAACAAGTAACCATTTTGTTTAAAAAATGCTGATGGGGTTCATATAGGATTGCTTGTATTAGGGTAAAATAAATTCACTAACGGGATGACAGGTGCGAGGGCTTTTGGCTTTGAAATGCATCTGACTAGCCACATTTGCATTCTATGAGAAATCTATGCTAATACAACATTCACACTCAGAGGAGAAGTTTAAATTGCAAATTTTGAAAAGCTTGAAGTCAGTAAATAGTATTTTGGGGAGAGGGGTGGTAGTGCCGAGGCGACATCGGGGAGGAAGGCTAAATGGAAGGTGTGCCTTTGCCAGGTGTGAACTCGCTGGGAGCTGAAGTCACCTGGGAAGCCTGGGCCTGGTAATGAACGCCGCTCCTCTCAACAGTGGATTGCACACTTAGAGTGCATCAGAATCACCTGGAAGGCTTATGCAACCTAATGGCTAGGCCCCGCCAGCCCCAGCCCCCTGTGTTTTTGACTTTAAGAGGGTTGGGAGTCAGCGTGGGGAGGGGG
This sequence comes from Ursus maritimus, assembly GCF_017311325.1. Taxonomy (NCBI): domain Eukaryota; kingdom Metazoa; phylum Chordata; class Mammalia; order Carnivora; family Ursidae; genus Ursus; species Ursus maritimus. The sequence continues at coordinate 43,506,433 of NW_024424453.1, forward strand.
AAGAAATTCACATTGCCAAAAACATTCCCTGGTGCTGCCCCTCCCGGGGGCTACTCTTTGAGAACCGTTGCTCTAAGAAAATTTTAAGAGCATATTTGCTGGCCAAAACAGGTGGAAGAGAATAACCAAATAATAATAACTAAAGGTTCTGCCCGATTCACTTAAGTCCGGCTAATATTACTCTAGAGCCTTGAAAGGGTCCTTTAATTCTGGGAGAGACCTGACAGAAGGTAAATACGGAGAACTCGCTCACACTCCTGGGGACCAGCCCTGGCCCCCAGCTCCTCCCTCTTCCTCAGAGCCACCAGTTTGGAGGAGAGAAATCCAAGTCTCCCAGGCTGCTACAGCCTCTGCTGAGAGCAGCGTCTCATGCCAGCTTTCCCTGGCGGCTTCCGAGCCAGCCAGCCGCTCACCCTGGGCGATGATGTCAGCACTCTCTGCTCCATCACACCTGGCTGAAGGAATCAGATAAGCTCCATGGGAAGAGACCTGAGGAAGGAGCACAGTCTTGACAGGTGAACCAAAGACGCTTTTGTTTTCTGGGCCGGGGCCGGCTGCCAGCTTTGTGGATTTCTGTCAGTCAGCTGGCTGCTACACTTCCCTGCTTCTCTATTTTCCCGAAAAAGAAACCATTAGTGATTTGCAAAACTGCTCCAGAGCACATGGGGCTTTAATGTGAGACCGAGATTGAGTTAGGATTGCGTAGCCAACTCCCAGCTTTGGCGGGAAGCCACCTTTGGGGAGTGGAGCTTATTAATTCGGGCAGCCAAGGGGGCTGTGCAGGTAGACAGATGCCTACTTGGCAGCGACAGTCCTCCCTGGAATCTCTTCGTAGAATTCCTGAGCAGTGCCCTTCCAGGTGCGGTGTGGGCCGAATGTGTCCCTGAGCAGGGGCTGAACAGCAGCTTGATGTCTACCCCCTCCAGGCAGGTGGCTCACCTGGGATGATTGTCCTGTCTGATCCTCCCTGGGGTCCCAGTGATTTTTTTTTCTTTTTACCCATCATGATTGCTATTCTTTGTTTCTATGGAACTCATAGTGATATCTCTGAGAGGTAGAACCTTGAAGGAAAATGTTCTTTGTGTCCAGAGGATGCTGAGCCAGTTTTACTCATTTCAGATCAACCCAGGTGGCGATGGGCTAACCTCAGCATCTGGCTTTATTTCTCACCCGGTAGTTTGTTGGGTGTGTAGGGATAGGGAGCAGTGGCAGGAGAGGGTGACTTCTTCTCTGGTTATGATTTATCCACAGATCAAAAAGTTTGCGAAAGGGAGGGTTTTTTCTTTTTTCTTACATTTTCTTACATCTTTCTTTTACATTTTTACAGTTGTTTATGGGTCTAGAGAGTGGTCTTAATATTCTCCTTAGGGAGAAGAGTAAGAGGGCAAGGTTCAATATCTTTTCTGTGTGCAAGATTGAGAAGTGACCCCGGAGACTCAGTCTGGGTTACCTGGACAAACAGCTGGAACTAGAGTCTGTCTGCTCCCAGCAGGAGGGGCCCTCCCCGACCTCAGCTTCTCACAGGTCTGTGACTTCCCCTCTTCCCAGGGAGACTGCATTTTCCGTGGGTCCAAAGACTCCAGGTGCTGGGCAGGTGGTGCTGAGATAACTCTTGTAAATAGTTGACCCCCAGATCGAGACTAACTGGTACCAAAATGGTCTGATTACTGTCCATGGACAGAGTTCTCATGCTTGCTCTATGACGTTTCTCAACCTTGACATTACTGACGTCTTGGCCCAGAGAATTCTTTGTTGTAGAGGGCCATCCTGTGCATTGTAGGATGTTTAGCTGCATCCCTGACGTTAACCCATTGGATGCCAGTAGCAACTCTCATCCCCAATTGTGACATCTGAAAATGTTTCCAGAAAGAGCCAAATGTCCCTAGGGGCTCAAAATTGCCTCTAGTTGAGAACTGCTGATCTACAAGGATCTATAAGGAGCATGGGTGGGAATTCCCCAGTGGAACAAATAACCATTACTGCATGACCCGGTGATTGTTCAGGGCCCAGCTTACTCATAGTGAGAGTGGGAGGGTGGGGACTTATGCCTTCTCTTCCCTCACTGACCCCATCCTTTGTTCTGTTTTGTCCAAAAGCAGAGCCCAAGATACAGGTTTAGATTGTTTATTTGGGAGAATAAGGAAACACGGGTGAAAACAGAGGAAAGCTAATAAAATGTGTGTTAATTAATAGATTCCTGTCCAGAGGATTCTGAGCCAATTCTACTCATTTTGGATCAACCCAGGTGGTGATAGGCTAACCTCAGCATGTGATCTTATTTCTCACCCTGTGGTTTGTTGGGTGTGTGGGGATAGGGAGTAGTGGAAAAATGAGGCTCAATGATTCTGGGACCTTCAGTAGTGTCCTTCCAAAGAATGGAGAATTGGGCGTTTATCCATTCACTCCTATCCCACAGTTGGTAGAGGCTGCCCCTGAGGATGTAATTTCCTTGCATTCCTTGGTTGCAAGCTCAGGTAGTGCTGGGAGATAACCCTTAGGCAGAGTTGAAGAGAGATGGCAGGTGCTTGCAGTGGGACGCTCTCAGCGTGCTGGAAACTGTCTAGCATAACTGTAGGCGAACTCAGGTGTGCTAAGAGGATCAATAGGTTGGGACCTCAACATCATCTTCTATATCCAGTCTTTGTGAGTCTCCTCTTTCCTCAGTAGAGTCTGTTTCTCAACCCATAGCCTATGATATTGAAGGAATTTGTTCTACTTCCTGGTGCAAGACGAGTAGGACATATAAAAGGACCCCACTTGCAGGACATTCTCTGTCATTCTGTAGGCTAGGGAGATAGTTTTTGGAATCGACCCTGCTTAAAGATACCAAAAACTACAAGTAGAAGTAGGGAAAAGAGAAGCTCAGTGCTGTCTGAAAATGCTGGGGTGTCTGAAAATTTGTTTTGCTGGTGGCCCTGAAAGTGTTAAAATGAAATGTTTATTTTTTTTTTTTTATGTTATCCGTCCTTACAGGGGTTTGTGATTTATCGAGGACATGAATGTGTTAAGAGAGCATTGGAAGTCCCTGAGACTTAGTATGCAGACAGCATGCTTACTAGATACTCTGTATTCTAGCAAGTCTGATGAAAGATGGGAATTAGAGTTATTGCTGTCTTCTGTGAATGAGGAAATTGAGACGCAATGTGGAGGGTCTAGAGGGATTTCAAAGACCTTCTCTGGTGTTGTGAGAGGCCACAATAGCCTGGGATTATTGCTCTTGCTTATGGGTGGACAGGTTTGAATGCCAAGCCGAGGGGTTTGGATTAGATATGACAAGCCGCAGGAAGCTTCCGAAGCCTGCCTGGTAGGGAAATGACATGATGAAAATGGTGATGGAGGGCTTCATTCTCACAGCTGATGGAGGACAATTATTCCCGCGGCTGCCTAGCTACAGAAAGGGCTGGAGTGGGAGAGACCATCCAAGAAGCCGTTACAATAATACAAGGATGAGATGGTGAAGATTGTAGCGTCAAATCTGAATCTAGATAAGATTTTCAATCTTCTGGCAGCCCTTTCTAGATCTAAAAATAGTGAGGCAATATCAGACTGTCCTGTTATTAATGTAGAAAGTGTTCTCTGAGGAGTCTTCCTGTAAGCCATGGACTCATCTCCTGTTGTAGCTGGAAAGACCTAGGGTCATCTACTCCAGTGGTGGCTAATTTGGATGTCTAAAGAGCCCCGGACAGGTAAAGTAACATGCGAAGCAGGTATGGGTTTAATTCCCGTACTTACATTGTGTGGGTGTAGAGTGTTGGCCGCTGTGTCGTGCTATGCTGGAACCAGCTTGTAGCAGCTCATGGGAGCCACTTGTTAAATTTTCAGGAAATGTGTAAGATGGGTGATGGTGGTAGCTCAAAATCAACCATGGCAGGAGTATTTATACCATCAAAACTGGCAAACAGTTAGGGGTCCCTCTCTCCCAGGAGCTGGTTGTTAAGCATTTCTAGCAGCTCACGGCTGGCCCTGTGACAAACTAGCACATACATGCCCTGGCCAGAGTAGGCAGCTATTACCCTGCATCAGCCCCGATAGCCTCAGTGGCTTGGGGGGCTCACTGTTTCCAGATGTTCTCATTTCTTCAGGAATCAAACACCTTCATTTTATACAAGGTGTGAGGCAGGCCTAGACGGAGGGGGCGTATTTGAGGAAGAGCCAGGAGGCCGGCGTGGAGGGACGGAGGGGACAGCTACATCAGCCACGCAGCATATTATAAAAGGGCTTCTCCCTTCTCTGGCCATTGCTGTGAGAGAATTGAACAAATGGCACTCTGCAGAATAGGAAAAAAGCAGAGAGACCATGGTATTCTTCAGCCGAAGCACGCAACATTTCCTCCGTGTTACCACTGGGTTAGGTGCGCGTGGCTAAAAAGAACCGAGGAGAAGTGGTCAGGGGCTACCAAGTAAGTGGGGGCAGTGTTCCTACTTCAAATACTCAGTTATTTTCATTGGAGAGCAACTACAAGAGCAAATATAAGCAAAATTAGACGCTGAGATTGACTTTCGAGTGGATCATCACAATTCTTAAATTCCCCCTATATCCATGGAAACCAATTGTCAATTTCTGTGATCCCTCTTAATTGAAACCTGGAGGATGATTTTGCGTGGTGGACGTGGATGGCTGACGCTTGCATTATTTTAATACTGTGTCAATAGACATAGATTGTGGTCTCTTATATCCCATCCCCAACACCCTCCCGGCCCCGATATTCAGAACCTCTTGTCATTCTAAGCAACTCACAGGCAAGTGGAGAAGGATCCTAAATTGAGCTAATCTCATAAGCAAGAATCTGAAGTACACTTCAGCCGCGACGAACATGCCAAATAGTAAAAGAAGGCTCTCCTAATTGGCTGTGGTGAGCGTGAAAGGTCCTGGGGAAAAAAATAACAATTAAGTTAAAAGCTACCTTTGCATCATAAATCTAAGTACCTTGAAAAAGATAACTTATTTTAAGCTAATTGCAAAGACTTGTGTGTGAGACAGAATCTTGAAAGACTGTCTTCACACAGAGAATAATATAAGCAAGTAGTTAGATTCATTTTCTTTACTCGGGACCTTTAATTAAGGTTTTGTGTTCTCTAACCTCGTCAGACCACTGTCCCAGCTTGGTCTTGAAAGAAGCTTTATGACCTTTCTTGACCTTCACTTACCTGAGAGGTAGAAACAAGCCCACTTTCTCTTCCTCAAAGAGAAAGTACAAAAGGCCTGTACATTTGAAAATACGGCAGACTTACTTGGCTGGCGACTTGGGAATTAATAGTTCTTCAGAGTTCTCTTAGAAATGCTTTGCTAGTTCATTAACCACTGCCATGCCCTTCTTTAATTGCTCTCTGTCTTTACGCCATGAGAAGCTCTGTTCTTTCCAAAACCATTTTAACACAGGAGGCCATCAGCAAGGGAGTGATTTCATTGACTGGGAACAGTGACCAGAGCCACACTATTTGTGGATCAGAAGACGTCAAGCCTGAAAGGAAGGGCAGAAGTTCTTCCACTGGTCTCTTCTCTGCTGAGCACATGGGACAGTTGCCCTTCTTAGACCCCCTGACAAGTCCAGGCCCGATGAGCAGTTCTAAGCAGTGAGCTGTGAATGGGAGTGACAGGTGCTACTTCTGGACTGGAGAGTTTAACTGCTGATGCTAGAGCCTCTGGAACACTCTCCGTCTGGTTTGGAAGTTACTGATGAGCAACACTGATATTGATAGCTGAGCTACCAGCTGGGCCTCTAGGCAGCGACTTTGACAGAAGAATGCCTCCATCTCCCTCCTCCTCTGTGACCCACAATGGTTGTGTAGGGAAAGCAAGAAATGGTTTCGAGCCGCTGAGGTTTGGGGTTTATTGTTATGGCAGCAAAACCTATCCTGTTCTGAATGATACATATACCCAGCAGGCCTGTGACCCTGAAAGACGCGTCTCAAAGTGGAAGGAAGTGCCTTCCACATGGCATGCTTTGTTTTTTTCCCCAGTCGTCTCATGACTGGGGTGTGTGAGCTCACAGAGCCCTTCAATCGTGCAGAACATTTACAGCCAGTTTTCATGACCATTACTACAACCACCGTCCTTTTCTTTCTCAGCTCTTTTTTTTTTTTTTTAATTGACATTTGAGCTCAGACCTGAGAGGTGAGAAGAAAACAGTATGTTTATGGTTGGGTTGAGGTAAGATTTTCAGGATAGAGCAGCAAGTGCAAAGGCACAGGGGTGAGGACGAGTTTGATGTGTTAACCTGTATAAGAGGGAAAGAAGTTCACTGTAATGGATGCTCTGGGTGTCCCCCCGCCCAGGCCCATTCCCAGGACAGCACTCAGTGAGTTGGTTGCTAACGGCTCCCAGCAGCCACCTTCTTTGAGCATCGCTCGCCACCATTTGGAGTCACTAAGGCAAGAAGGTCATAGCCGCCCTTCCTCTGCACCAAGGAGGGGTAGCCCGTAGCCCATGACCAGTTGACTTCGGGAGCAAAGTGCTGGCAAGATAACTGCTTTGTAGTTAACGTCCCAGAGCTTCTCTTCACCCGCAGTCAGGCAGAAGCTGGACTCTGTCTGAAGCCCCATCTGTACTTAGCCCCCTTTCTCTTTTCTGTTCTGCTTCCCTCACTCTGCTGTGTTTCTTCAACAAATTGCATGGATCCAGGCCCCTTCTCAGGCTCTGCTTTTTGAGAATTTAACAGAAGACAAGCACTAAGATAGGAAAGGGTCCTGTGGGCCAGATACGGGGGAAGCCACGGATGCTCTTGACTTCTCTTGGAAGTTCTTTATCATTACAAGGGCACTACGTCCTCTTACGTCCTACACCAGGGAAATTTGTTTAACCTCAAATAACCGATGTAACGTTGTGCAATTAAGGAGGTTGGATATTGAGTCGGAATCTTAGCTTCAGACCCCCTGCTTTGCAGTTATTCCTTGTGTAATATTGGGCTAAGTACCTAATCCTGCTGTACCTCCCTTTCCTCTTGGGAAAATGGGAATCTATTCATCGCTGGTGGAAAGACAAGTAATGTAGACTGACATGGCCGCTTGGGAAAACAGCCTAGCAGTTTCTTATAGAGTTAAACATGAGATTATCCCCAATTCTGCTGTGTTTCTACCCATAAAGACAATTGACAGTTTATGTCCACACAGAGACACATGCCCAAGTTGTCAGAGCAGTGTTATTCCTAACAGCACCAACATGGAGACAACCCAAATGTCCATCACCTGTGGGATAACCATATGATGGAATGCAATTCGGCAATAAAAGACAAAGAACTGATACATGCTACAATATGGGCCGCAAAAACCTTGTGCTACATGAACGAAGGCAGGTGCAGAAGGCTACCTGCATGATCCCACGAGTGTGAAATTCCCAGATCAGAGGTGGCTTGGGCCTTCGAGGCCGGGGGGGAGGGGGTGTCATGGGGTTTGACTGCAGGCACGAGGGAACTTTTGGGGGTGACGGAAATGTGCTAACACTGGATTGTGGAGGTGGTTGTATACTGTATAAATTTCCTAAACATCATTTGCATTGGTTACTAACAATGGCTGAATTTTATGGTATGTACGCCATACCTCATTAGAGCTGCTATATAGAAACCCTTTGAGAACATAAGTGTGTGTGTGTGCTTTCTTACTCTGACATCCCCTACAAATATTTTTTTGGAGATCTGGGAATCCGTTCCTTATAAATGAAAAGACAAGTTCTACGTGTTAGTGAAAAGAAAAGGGGGGGGCTGCAATAGTTACCTTCCAGGGTTCCTGTGAGGATTACATGTCATTCAATGCATGTCAGCTGTCAATGCTATTTTTGTTGTACCTGAGTCAGCATTTCCTCACTGATTTTTAAGAGGAAAACGTTGTCGTTGTTGGATACTTGACAATGGGATGCCTTCAGATCTCTCATAGGAGACATCCTGTCCATTGGCTATTTTCCCATTTAACACTCAGTAATTTTTTTTCTTTTTCTTATAACTCGAGTAGGGCATATATAATTTGAGAAAAGCTTTTTTATTCCCTGTATACAGGCAGGTTGCAAAACCCAGTGGTCTCTCAGTATTTCAGAGGCAAAAAAAAATGTTAACTTGTGGGTTCTAGGAAGGACACAGAATTCTCCAACAGGCATTACATTCTGATAAAACTCATATTATTTTTGAGAAAGTGAATACAATATGTTGGGCCAAACGTCTCTGAAAAACCAATTCATGCATTCCCTTTATATCTCTCTGACATTAGACACAGAAAAAATCCCACCTAGATGACCTTGTATTTTTAAAAGGCAAATGTATCTGCTGGGGTGCTGTTTTTGGCTTAGCCAGAAATGATTGTTAATTTTGCCCTTAAAAAGGCAGATTACCAAAATATATTAGTGTTTTGGGCATGTGCAGTATAGACCAATTTGGCCCAATTTAGCCGTCAGAGCAAGATTGCACCCAAACAGAAGTGCTTGTAGAAATGGATTGACGACTCCACTAGTTTTAAATCAATGCATGCTGGGCAATCAGACTCCCTTATCACTCCCCAAAATGACCTGCTTAAAGAAAATTGAAGCACTGTTATAGTCGAGATAGCTGTGCAATCCACATGCTCAAAGTGGTGATCACCTTCAAATTTAAGCACTTAATTTAAGAGCTCCAATAATTTTAAATTGCTATGTGCCGCAAAGAGTGACAGACGGTTACCAGAGTGCGCCAGTATTTTTAAAACACTTCAGTGTTCGGTGCAATATATTTCTGTGGAAAGGTTCACAGCAAGTTGAAGCAAATTTCCAAATTAACATTGAAAAATGAAAAGCGACATTGCAACAAACAAACTTCTGGTTGGTTTTCTTCTCTCTTTCCCGCCCCCTCCCCACACCCCCAGCCCAAAAGAAGCCGAGTCACTCCTCTTTCCGTTGGATTGAAAAAACCTGGAGGATTTGTCAGGAGCTAAAAATAAGTCTGGCTTTTTAAGTATGGAACCTCCCGGCAAAGACACACTTGGCAGGAGAATAGCTCTGTAGAGAGAAGTAGGGAGGATGGCCCATGGAGCCAAAGGGAGAGGGACAGCTTGCATACTCGGGGATCGGAGAACTCTGGTTCTGAAGCTTTAGGGGAGGCAACTAGAAGCTGGCCTGCAGGGTGGTACAATTTAGGAGATCCCATCTGGATGGTCCCGAGAACCAGAGGCTATGTCTAGAAGTGCCTCTGTATCCGGATACCTCCCCTCTCCTGTCCTGAAGTTCTTCTGCACAACCCCCCCCCCCCCCCGCCATGTCTTTCCCTGGAGACTCTGCTCACTGGGCCAATCCCCCACCCTTCTTTCTGCCTCTTCATCCTCCTCTTGCCTCTTCCTGCTTTCTTCTTCCCTTCACAGGAAGGTCCTTTGCACTCTCTCTGTGTATCTAAATTGCTAATAATGGCTCAGCTCTGGTCCCTCCCCCTTCCCCACACTCTCCACTTTTACCTCTATCCATCCCATCCCCACAATGTTTTTCTGTTTTCTAATGGGGTTGCATTTTTCCTCCCTATAATTGGATGCATAGTCAACAGACGCTTTAAACGCTTAATTAAAAACAAGCCTTTTTAAAAAAAATCAATTTTATTTTGCTATTGTCATATATAATAAACTATACCTATTTTGGGTATACAGTTCAGTTTTTTTGTAAAACGTGTGTAGCCATGTAACCACCACTATTATCAAGATGTAGAATATTTGTCACCCCCCCAAATCATATCCCTTTACGGTCAGTTCCTTTGATCCTGGCCCTGGGAAACCACCGATCTGTTTTCTGTCATTGCAGATGAATTGTGCCTGATTCTTTGCCAATGAAAGGGTGGTAATAACACCCACCTTACCTGTTGTCTTGAGGGTGAGTGGGGACCTGGGGAGTGTTTCCCAGCAACCCTAAAGGCAACAGAGAGAAACTGCCTACCTCTTTGCCCCCAAAAGCCTGAAATAGTCTCCTGTAGGCCTGAATTTCTCTTGAAGTTTTATATTTTAAGTTAAAAAATCTTGTTCCCTGCTCTTATTCCATTTATATCTTTGTTTGTTGTAATTTTAAGAATGACATTTTAAATGACTTACCATTCAGTAAGAATGATGCTCCTGGAAAAGATACTATATTTACTCCATGGCTTCCAGCATGTTCTAACCTACCGAGACTCCCCAGACTGAGGGGGTATCTTGGGGAGCTATCTGGAATGTTCCTCCTGGCTAGGCCTGCCACAGAGCTGTCACTCAGGATTCTTGAGGTCTCATTAAAGTCATGACCAAAGCCTTGTCCAGCAATGTGGGGCTTCCCTGAACAGTCCTTGGGGAGGAACATAGCTGGAAAAAGCTTTCACTTGGCAATATGCATAGAAGGCAGGGAAGAAACTCATCTGCAAGCTTATCATGGTAGGGGCTACCTCTGCACGTGGGATTCTTGACTTTGTGTTTATAGGGCTTAGTCAAGTGTTATTACTATTATTATAATTAAGCCACCTTTACTGAATTTCTTGTATGCACTGGGCGCTGTTCTTGGTGCACAATTGCTTTTTGCATTTAATTTACAAGATGATTCTGCAAAATAGAAACTAATATCTTCATTTTGCTGATGAAGAAACGGAGCCCCGCAGAGGCGTTTAAACAAGTTACTTATACAAGATCCCACAGCAAGTAGGGGGTACAATTTGGAATCATGTCAGATCCCAAACTTGTCCATGAGTAGCATCTCTGGATTAGAAAACATCTGGTACACAAAAGGTGAAAGTCTAATGAACTCCTCTCAGATTTAGAGGCCCTTCATTTTGTGGGATGAAGTGTTTTGTCTGGAGTCTTCAGTGATGCTGTGTGTGTGTGTGTGTGTGTGTGTGTGTAACCTCTGACTTCCCATCCATCACCCCCCTCTCCTCTCCATCTCCCTCTCCCTTCCTGGTTCAAAACTGGAAAAGGGTGGTTTTCTCTGGGAAGTCTGAACTCTGGGGAGGGCAAGTGGCTTTGATCTTCCACAAGAACAGGGTCCTGGAAGAGGAGTGGATGAATGATAAACCATGAGGCTGGACTGAAGGGCATCCATCCGGTTATACTGCTGGACCCTCTTGATGTGGGCTGAAAGGGGGTATGGATGCCAGTTAGAGCAGGGAGGGCATAGGGAGTACTCCTTGATTCGAGAGGCTCTCATTCCGTTGCAGGCAAGTAACACAGAAATAGGGCCTGGCTTCTGGGGGATGTGGGGGCGAGGGCACAACATGTCCTTGGTTCTGGGGAAGGATCTGGTTCCAAATGGAAGCTGAACATCTCAGTGCCTCCTAGCTCCCCGGCAGCCTGTCCGATCCCCGTAGAGGGAGGGCGACTTTTCATTTGGAACAATGCTAATGGAGTCATTCGGGTCAGTGTCTCAGAGATAAAATCTGTCACTCCCTTCTGCAGGCTCATTATTTCTACCTTCAGGCTGCAAGGAGACAGCAGAGCACCAAGGGATAGGGCTGTTTGCTCTTAGGGCTGACTCTCCAAAAAAAAAAAAAAAAGAAAAGTCCCCCAAACCATATGAAAGGTGTGATGAATGCCAGGCACATCTCTTTGTCTTAAAGAGAGGGTGTCAGTGTTTAAATTCCTTGCATAAATTTTGTTGCTCTGAGACTCTGCCCTCAGTCCACTTCTGTATATGCTTTAATATTTGCCGTTTAACAATGACAACAAAAAAGAGCTGCATACAGGGCTGGACTCTGCCTGGAATTACACCCCACATAGTCCTAATTGTTCAGTAATTTAAACAGAAGAGTGGCATTATGTTGACTCGGCAATTTAAAATTATGCTAAAGCAGGATTTTGCCAGCTGGATCCTTGGCCTCGTTCAGGAACATACTTGGCTGTGTGCAGCAGGGACCGCTAATCCATGAGGGTAGAGAAAATGATTTTTTTTTTGTTTTTCCAAAGGCAGAGTTTTCCAGAAACTAGCAAACAATCACCAAACAAGGTACTCGAACTTTAGGATGAATAGGGATGGCCGTGGTAATTCCAAGAGTATTAGCCACTTGTACTTTATGAGAGAAAAGGAGGCATCTATGTATGAGCTCAGCTTCCTTTCAGAAGTGAGAGACTACCTACCTTCATGTAACCATAAAGGCAGGGACACTTATTCTCGATTTTTCTTCTCCAATACTTTAACAGATACATTTTTTGCTAACAATGTGGCTCAGTTCTGCCTGTTCCTATCCAGTATCCCAGGGAAATGTTGACATTATAGGACCATAGTCTTGTGGGTCTCTTGTTTGCAGGCATTCGCAGAACTCAAATGCCTGTAGGGCTTCCTGGCTGTAGGCTGACTGCAGACTGCACGGATTGAAGAACAAGGGGCCAGTGATCTATACCTTCTATCATGTAAATCCGTGTCACATTCATGACCACCAGGCTCCCACCTTTCTCCTCTCACACCCAGAACTGATTTCTGTAAGGTGTGAGAATCTGGACTCTGTGTTGCCCGATATTTGCAATTTCCACTCTGGATTATAGTGTAAAATTTCTCAGTATTTAAACATAGGCAACGGACCCACCAACCAACAAACAGACATTGTGTAGGCCAGAGACAATGCTTCTGCGGACCACACAGGACTAGTAGACCTCTAGTCTTGACACCTGGTGTCTCCAGAGTCTTAGGTCCCCATAATTTGCTGTCTGTCTGGGGTCCTCCCATCTCTCACAGTAAGGATGTGTCTTTCCTTCTCTGAGAGGGGGCTGTTGCAGGTGGTGGGAGTAGGTAGTTGGCATTAGAATTGCTTTAGGTCTGGTCAGGCTTTGGCACCTTCTAGCAAAGTGGTCATAAACAAGTTGGTTGCTGTAATCCGCATCCCACGTGGGTGCCTCCTCCATGAAATGTGAACGAGTCCTGGCCTTGCCCATTTCTTGGTGTCTTTGTCAGGGTTTAAGGCAGAATGGAAGTGAATCTACAGTATTTTTTAAACTCTTGAGCACAACAGAGGAAAGCAGCCTGGGCTGGTGATCAAAGATGGGGTTGTGTGCTGGTAAATATATAACTACCGAGCTGTGAGACCTGGTCAAGTTGTGCGATCTGTCAGAGTTTCGGGTTTCCCATCTGTAAATACCAGGTTTTCTCAGGGGAGGCAGTGGAGCGAATAGGCGAAGTCAAACCAGAGCCCAAGTCGAGGCTCTTGCAGTAATTTATTGTGTGATCTGAGCCAGTCATGTAATCCTTGCTACTCTGTGTGGTCTGGTGGCATTTTCATCTCCTGGGGGTTGTTAGAGATGCAGTTTTGGGCCCCACCTCAGACCTGCCAAAGCAGAATCTATTCCCCGGGGCATTCGTACGCAAGGCAGAGTTCGAGAAGCTTTGACTTCATCTAGTGCTACTCAAAACGTGGTCTTGGACAAGCAACGTCCTCATCTGGGAACTTGTTAGAAACGTGACTTCTCAGGCTCCTGTCTTAGACCCACTGAATCAGTCCTCGGGGCACGGGGACCAGGAATCTGTTGTTCACCAAAGGCTTTAGGTTACCCTGATACACCACTAATCTCACCTATTTGAACTTCAATTACCTCCTCATCTCCAGTGCATTTGCAATAATAATGGATATATCATTAGGGTGTTTGAAGGGTGAAAAAGACATGGTATGGTATAACAGAATGGAATATAGTAGAATATAATATAACATGTTTTGTAATGTCTGTATCTATGGAGAAAATAATCGTATAGGATGAGCAGAACTTGGTAAATAGAGTGCAGTGAAGAGTGGAAAAGAAATTGGAAACAAGGTGATGGGTGAGAGTCTGTGTCTGTTATGGTACTCCGGTTTCAAGCCAACAGAAACTAACCCTGGCTAACTTAAGCAAAATGAAATTTATTGAAAGGATATGGGGTAGGACAGAATTCCATTTCAAAGAACAAAATGAGCCTTCAGTGCTTGGGAAAGGCAACAATGAGGGAAGCTCCCGGGATCTAGGATGGTTTTAGAAACTAACAAGTGGTCTCCTCAGGGCATCTCCACGGAGGTAAATTACCTCCAGCTGCCCTTGGGCCATTCCACCCACGCTCCAAGTTCCTGATAAAGAAACTGCCTGGCAGGCTTCGGTCACCCAGAGGACAACGCACCTGAACCCCTGAACCGCAGGAGTTTAGTGGGGATAGAGGAGTTTCTCAAAGGAATACCCGGTGGTTATAAAAGAAAATGTGTATGGGAACCGGGCAAGCAAATCAACAGGCACCCACTGCAGATATTTCTAGGGCCAGTATTCTGAGTCTCACCTTCCGCATGGACCTTGGACTTGGCACTGTGATAAGAAATCCCGGAGCAGCAAGCTGAAAGACAGGTGCTTGCTCTTTCAGAAAATCTCCTGGCTGCTCCCTTCCACAGCGCAGCTGGAGGACTTTTCTTTATACCCAGACTGCAATAGCTTTGCCTCGGTGTGTGCCGCTGGAACCTTCATGGGCACCACTGTGGCTCCCATGCCTCCCTGCTCGTGGTAAGGCTGTGGGGCTTTCCCGAGAAAGAGCGGCCTCTGTCTTGTCCCACAAATGAAGCCATGATATAGGGCAAAGCGCTGGAGAATGCACACTGGGTATCTTTTGCTTTTCTCCTACAGTTTTATAAGTGAGTATTTATAAAAACATGCTCATGTCTGAAATTTGCCGTATTGGCTCCATGCTCTGTTTGTTTTTATGAATATTTTGTTCATGTGGGACAAATGGCGATGCATGGCTTGAGTTCCAGCTCTATTATTTTTTCTCCTTTTGATTCTACCAGTTAATCACAAAAACGACCCTTCTGTGTGTGGGGCTTTTCCCTGGCGTGTGTCTGTGCCATGGTAACAGTGGCTGGTAATGGTTTGTCTGTGAGGGGAAATCGGTGTGAATGCTAGCTTATTTAATGTGCATGCAAGGGAAGAAGGGGTTTCGAGAGCCTTTTACAATGGTTGTACGGATGCCTTAAGGGTAAGCTGGTGCCTCATAACACTTGCTAATGAAAGCACAGAGACCCGGAGAGGCTGGGAGGCCCAGTGGTTACAGTACCTGCCCATCGAACAGTCTTGTCCCAACCCTGGCCACTAACTCTCCTTTTCATGTCTGCCAGGTAACTTGGTGTTTCTTTTACTGCACCTTGCAACAGAGGTGTAATAATCAGGGGTATAATCAGTGATTATACCATAGGGTTCTGTTTAAAATTGTCAGTACACCAAGGCCAACGTAGCCAATACCAGTTCAAAAAACAAATTGGCTTTGATTTGAAGTTGTATGAAGGAGTTCCTGAGCTCAGTACTAAAGATGCGTTTCTGTCTGCAGGAGCTGGAAAGCTTGTGGGGTGCTCTATTGAGAACGGATACAGTGGTGTCTACTCTTATGAAAGGGTTCTCATTCCAGAGTCCTTGCAGAAGTTAGAAATCTCATACAGTCAAGAGTAACCTCGAAAATCTCTCAAATTCCAAATTAAGTTCAGTGTCTATGGTTTTATATATACATTTATGCAGCAACATTACCTATAGTACATACAATATCCTTATATAGCATATTATATAATATGAAATATATTTATATAATTATAAAATATGTGCATATAGTATGTGATATATTTAACATGTAATATATAAATTATGTAATATATAATGTTACATACTTATGTATTATAGTGTATATAATACTTATGTATGATACATAGTATGTACTTAGGTATTGTACATATTAGTAAATATCTTCATACATTTATAACACAACTAAAATAATGCAAAAATATAAATAATGCATATAAACATATTTTTATTTATACTACACAATATATATTATCCATAATACGTTTATATTATATATGCACTATGCAAGTTTATAAGCTTATATATATACACATATATGTATATGTTCAAAATGTAATTTTATAGAATTTTAATTATGTAAACAAATAGGTCTATATTCGAAAACCCGGAAGTTATGGTGCATGTGATTAACTTCATTTCTCCTCAAGGTCTTGCTCTAGAGTAGAAAGTGTCTTTTGTTGTTCTGTTTGGCATTTCCTCCTTTTATCCCTGAATGCAAGTATAACCTGAGTTCAGCATTTGGATTATGCTGGCTCTTCAGTCCAAATGCTTTGAATTTCAGCTCTGCATGAATATAAAGCATGGGTCCTATTTGAGGTCTCGTTGTCTACCAAGCTTAGTTTTGAACCTGAGTAAAATTTGGGAGCATAAGAAGCCAAAGGCATTGCTGGTCTGCTAGAAGTGCTTTCAGAATTGCGATTGTTTAATGTCCATTCAAAGAAAAACTGAGCCTTCCTGGCAAATGGATGATATTTGAAATCCTCATAATTTATTTACTTTTATTTTAACCATCGTAAAAATGGTAGTCTATCAATTATACATGAAACTGAATATTAGAAGGCAGGGGAGAAACATGCTGGCACGCACTTCCTTTCAGCCTGATCACCTGACATTACGAACAAGTTTGTTCTGTATTTATGTCCCTCTGCAAAAAAGCACACGTATATTACATATGTCACGTATTATGTAAATCGGTAGTTATCATTGCCCCACACACCATTTTCCTGCAGACTCCAATTAGATTTTCATAAGCAACTGTTTCTCAAAAACAATGTTTAGAAATTCTCTCTCCATTGACCTCTGTTTAATTGAGTATACCATGTAACCTCTCTTTTTGTTGTTGTTATGAAACAAAAGAGGCCACCTTGCAAACTAAATTTCTTCCTGTCCTTCTTGCAGAAGATCATACAATGGGAGTATTTTATGATTTGTTGGTGATTTTTTTTTTTTTTTTTGCTCTAATTTGTTCTGGACTGACTAAAGAATTGAAATTGGTTTTTGAGTGTGGTTCTTGGAAGCCGTCTCATTATATCAGACTTATACTTTATACTGGGTCATTGAAAAAGTAAAATGTTGGAGGGGGGGAAAGCCCAGATCAGGAAATGTAGAGAAACAGGTTGTGTTTCAAACGAAATTTTCCACTTGCCTCTCGCTAGTACCTGTCTGTGGGGTATTCTAAGGAGACTCTGCTGACAGTAGAATCAGTGCCTTCCCAAGGTCCCAACTATGCACAGTACCTTTCATTAGGACAGGACTCTTCTTAATTGTCATTTCAGGTTGTTGAGAATTACAGGAATAAAACTGAAAACAAGGTTTTTTTGTGGAATAAGAGTAGAGTTCATCACGGCTATTAAAAATTCTAATGACATGAAAGCCAATTATTGTGACTTCAGGTGGTTATTCTGAATGCACTTAGGTACGTGACAGCCGAGGTAAACATTTCAGCCGCAGACAGCCCCATTAATTAATTACCGCTTAGGATTCTGAAGCTTGCTTACAAGCTTCAAGGGCCATGTGGAATACTTATAAGATATATATTCCAGGCAAGTCCAGACAGGCAAACTAGGTACTCAATAACTTTTTTTCATGTCCTTGTTTGACATTTATTTATTAGAGTAAAGCTCAGACTTAAATATTTTACCCCATACTCCGTTTTCCCCTATAGAGAAACTTATATAGAAAAACCTATAGCAGGGGCGCCTGGGTGGCTCAGTCGTTAAGCGTCTGCCTTTGGCTCAGGGCGTGATCCTGGCGTTCCAGGATCGAGTCCCACATCGGGCTCCTCCGCTGGGAGCCTGCTTCTTCCTCTCCCACTCCCCCTGCTTGTGTTCCCTCTCTCGCTGGCTGTCTCTCTGTCACATAAATAAATAAAATATTAAAAAAAAACAAAAAAAACCACAAAACCTATAGCAACTTAAGAAAAAATAGTGTGTCTGAAGAGGGCAGCCTTTCCACAATTTCTTGGAATTTACTCCACTTACATACACATTGCATTGGGCAGTTAATTTTTTTGTGATTTAATGCTTGTGAGTGCTTTTACCCGTGTTGGCCCTAAATCTCATTCTCTTGAAATTAGGCTTAATTCTTCACCTCACCTTCCTCCTCCCTGTTTTTAAAAAAGTTTCAAATAATGTAGATGGCAACAAAATTCTTCCAGATAGAGGGCTGTATTTGGAGGAGTTAACTTCACCCCCACTTTACTCGTGAGTATTTTGGTGGGATATGACTGTTTCTTCATAAAGCTTTAAACTTTTCAGTCGTTCCTTACTTTAAGAATTATGAAATCTTTAGTTTCCTGGCAGAGAAAAACCAAAGTACGTTTTTCTACTTCTCTTTGTCTTTTATGCCCACAAGAAGGATCAGCTACGTGAGGACTTGTCAGGAAAGTGTTCTCTCTGACCTGTTCCATTCAGGCACAGAGCAAAGACTCCAACAGTTGTCCACTTGTAAACACGCTTATCCTGGAAGGTGTGCGTGCCTGGAGTGTTTGTACGTGGCAGCTAGCACGGAGGACAAACCTGATTCATTAGGACAGTGTGGCCATGCTCCCCTGCTACCCACAGCTAAATGCTAGATCAGAGCCTTGTCACCAGAGCCCGTGGTTGAGGGGATCACTGCAGCTGAGGTATCTGGTGCTATGTGTGTGGAGGAGAACTTGGTCTTTCCACTGTTTTGTGATGAGCCAAAGAGGTGGGAGGAAACCCCAGGATAAGAATGGAGGGCTGCGTAGTGTCCTGAGATATGTTTCTATAGGGGAAACTTCTGAGAGTTACATGTCTCCCCGTGGTGAAGGAAAGTCTGGGAGACAGAAAGAGCAAGCTCTGATGGACAGTTGAATAAACCACCCTTAAAATTTAGCAACCACTACCCCTTCCTCAGGCTTTGCAGAGTTCAAGTTTGAAAAGCCTTGTGGATGATAGTGCATTGGGGGTATCTAAGCTCAGGAGAGTCTGACCGTCTTGAGGATTCTCATGGCTTTGAGGGAAGAATGATTGGGTTGGAGTTCCAGGTGAGGGGTAGCCCCCTTCTGGGAAACTGGATTCTAGGCAGCTTGTGAGCAAATCCTTCCCACTTAACATTGTCCACTGTGTGACACCACTAATATGAGTATGCACTGAAAATATTTTAAGTAAAGTATGAATATTGATAGACGCACATTTTCACAGCAAATTTAACTGTAGTTCAACCTCCCCAATTTATAGATGAGCAGAAATGACTTGGTTAATGCCTTAGAGTTAGTGTCAGATCCAGGAGGGGAGAAAATCTGTTTGCCCCATTTCTTTCCACTTACTTTGATGGCAGGCAGGCTCCAAGATAGTGTCCAATGATCCCTGTCTCCTGCTATTCACACGCTGGTGTGGTGCACTCCTACGTTATTCCAGGATTGGTCTGTTAGGCCAATAATCACCAATAATCACAAGCTACTAATAAGGAAATCCAAGGTTTTTTTTTGTTTGTTTGTTTAGAAGAACTCTGACAATCTCTGATATCACTATGTGTGTTTTATAAGTTTCTAAGACACTTTGGCAGAAAATCATTAATTTGCTAATTCAGCCAATGAAATTACCTTTGGGTTCTAAGTTTCAGATGTTTTACTGACATGACATTTTCTGAAGGTAATGACCTAGTCCATAACTTCCTAATAGATGGTTTTTATACCACAAGTTCCCAAAGGGACAGTCACTTCTAGGATAGGGATGAGCGGAGGTAAAGGATACAGAAAAATGTGGGAAGCAGTTAGCCAATCAGTTTTCCACGACACACACATACAAACACACACACAGACACACAACCCCAGATAGTTTTTAAAGTTTCTATCTTTGGGACTATCCTATGTTTGAAAGTTAAGGTACTGCTTAAGATGTTCACTGACACTCTAAGTTCTAAACCAATTTTCTAGAGTTAGAATCCAATTGTTCATTCAGATTGATACCATATGGCAATTTAGGTGACTCGTTATTTCCTCAGGGAGGTACTGTGGAGGACTAGATCCCTGAGATGTTAGTGAATATTCTGTAAGAAAATAAGTTGAGTGAGAGAAAAAGGGAGGGGAGAGGTACAGCAAGCAAGCTGGAATAGTTAAATAAATAAATAAACAAACAAATAAATAAATAAATAAGCAAATAAGTAAATGAATAAATAGATTCACTAGACAAGTAATGTTGGGACAAGTTGATCCACAGATGGGTTTTTGGAGCAGAAATTCTCAATGCCTTTTATGTCCCAAAATGTCTAGTGATTCTCCAAGAGAGAGGCTGGAACGGTGTCCTCTGTGTTTTCCTCGTACGTAAACATTCCAGTGAGGAACAAGAACGCTATAGAAACTCTAGCCCATCTTTGCAAATAAAGTTTTATTGGAATACAGCCACATTCACTCATTGTATTGTATTCTCTATGGCTGCTTTCATGCCACATGGCAGAGTTGAGTAGTTGTGAAAGAGTATGGCCCGCAAAGCCCAAAATATTTACTCCATGGTCCGCTACAGAAAAATTTGCTATCCCTGGGGTTGAACCATTTGGGAAACGTAGCATTTCCCAAAATTGACCAGAGAACCATTTTTCAGGAGGTGGTTCTGTGGGTCCAGTTTCTATATAACACAGATGGGGGAACAACGAATCAACTCAAGCTTTCCTCGTGGGTCTGTGGGAGCCACCCCTCCCCTCCCCTTAGTACCTTGAGAGCAGAATACCCTCCCCTGCCCTGTTGTGCAGCTGCTGTAGGGGAGGATTTCTGTTTCTCTGAGATGCGGAGTGGCAGATTGAGCCCAGTAGCTCAAGTGAATCAGTTCTTTGTTGTAAGATACAGCAAGATCAAGTTGAGTTACAGAGAAAGCTGCATGATAACAGGAAGCTTATCATTTATATACTGAGCATCCTGTTTGCTGTTTTTAGTCTTGTGCAGGAAGGGAGTTGGAGGTTACCTTGTGCTTGTGTCTTCAGGGACTTACAGTTCTTTGTCTCCTTGAAGAAAGTGACTGCGAGACATGTTGAATAGCAATGTGAAAATTCAGGGACTCAATTTTTTTTTTTTAAAGACCCAAAGGAGGAAAAATCCTGAAACTTTTTTTGTAATTCAGGGGTATAATGTCTTCCCCTCTGGTAGATATGATTCACAGAATACTATATGCTTTCTACAGACTTTTACTTGTATCATGGTAAAAGCTGAATAGTTTTTCTGCTAATAATGTGAATTCGTTAATGTATTGCTACGTAACAAATTACCCCCAAATTTAGCAGCTTAACAGCAGAACTTGACTATCTTGCACAGTTTCTGAGGGTTGGGAATAAGTGAACAGGTTGGCTGGCACTTCTTGGTCTGGGTCTCTCTTAAAGTTGCACTCAAGCTGTTAGCCAGGGTTGCAATCTCTGAAGACTTGACTGGGGCTCAAGGATCAACTTTCAGGTTCACTTATGTGGCTGTTTGCAAGAGGTTTCCATTTCTCACCATGTGGGACTCTTCATAAGGTGGCTTATGACATGGTTTCTCTAGCAACATGGCTTGCATCTACAGAATCCAAAAGTGATAAACCATGCCCAAGATTATAAGCTAACTTAAAAAGTGACATATCCTATTTCTACTATATTCTATTGGTCAAACATACCACCCCTGGTACATTGTGGAGGGGACTGCAAAGTGGAATGAATATCAGGAAGGAGGCCTTTGGAGGCCATCTTGGAGGCTGGAGACCATATTCTGGTTACTTAAAGCAGAATCTGTTGGTGAAAAAGCCACTTATTCCCTGACTCCTTGCCCCTGGTCTAGGATACTCAAAGCCTAGGCCAGCGAATTGGACCTAAAATCAGCTCTACCCATGTAGGACCCCTGTTAGCTTATAGAGCAGCTTTTTGTAAATGAGAATAAGGTACGTTCCATAAGATAGTTGACTTCCGCTTTTTGAAAAATGATCCTAATGTACCAATTTTATCACAGCAAGGAGCTTTACTATGTCTGCTGGAAACGTGTTGAAATACACCAACATAACGATTTTGTGTGTGTGTTATGAATGGCTCCTCCATGCAGTGCATGCCTGCCCAGCCTGCATCTGTGGTGGAAGGAGCAACACTTCTTGCAAGAGAGTTGTGTATGTGTTAATCTCCCTCACTGGACTGGAAAGTCTTTGAGGGTAAGAACTGAGTTTCCTCCTTCCTTCCTTCATTTAATCATTCAACTCATATATACTAAGGCACTGCTATGCATGACAGTACAGGGATGGTTAAAACTCATGGTTACAACAAAATACACACATGAACAAGAGAATTTCAGATAATGGTAGGAGCTGTGAAGAATTTACAAGAGGTTAAAGAATAAGGAGTGACAGGGGCGAGCTTGCATGTGGTTCTTTGGGGCAGGGTGGGAGGGCAAGGAGAGAAGAAAGCCCCTCTGAGGAGAATCTCACCCATCTCCGCAACCCCCATTGCTTTGCAGAGTGCTTTGCACATACTAGGTGTGCAACAAAATGCTTACAAAGTTCAAGTGCAGTGAGGGGCCAGAGAACTAGCAAAGAAAAATCCTGGAAACGCCATTTTGATTTCAGTAAATATATGTGCTATTTTAACTGGTAGACAGATGGAGTCTCTATTATTTTACATCTGCTTTTTGTAAGCACAACACAAAGACTTGGTTAGGTTTCCTTAAACAAGATTCCTTTATTCTCCTTCATCACTGGAAAATAAATAAGACCGAGAGGCAAAGCCTATTGACTATAGTTACTAAGTCAATCTTTAGTACTTGGAATTGTGTTGGGATTTTCTTCCTTTTATTTTTTTGCATTGAGGCTAGCGTAGCTTTCTTTTGCATTTTTGTAACGGAATGAGGACACAATGAGTAGTAACTCATCCAATTTCAGATTTCACAACTCGAGAAGGAGGAGCGTGGAGATTTTGGAGGTGGCCCAGAGGAGGGCAGTGAAATGACTGAAGAAGGGCTGGAAACAAGGGCACGCAGAGAAAGGTTAAGCAACACTGGTTAATTTAATCGGGAAAAGAATACCAAAGGATGCTGAGCCTTAAAACAAGATGGAGCTTATGTGAGGTGCTTGTCGTACACTTTCATGATTTGGGCTTTTTTTGAAACTGGAAAGATTTAGGTCGGCTTTTAGCTACCGACTGTGAGGATTCTCTGTAGCATTAGGGACGTGATAGGACTTCTTGGCTGTGATGGTTTGGTCCGGAGTTCTGGGATTCCATAACTGAGCTAGATAATTTCTTATTAAAATGAGGATAATTAATCTGTGATTGTGTTTATAGAGGATGGGGAAGGGAGAGGCTGTTTCTTGTGTTTCTCACGGACACTCACAGCACAGGCCCTCTGTAAATGCTGAGTCCATTGAGCAGTACATGCTGGGATATGTGTTCCAGGGTATTGTAAAAATAAGGAGGAAATCGTGCTTTTTTTAAAAAAAAAGATTTTATTTATTTATTAGAGAGAGAGAGAGCCTGAGCCGGAGGCAGGGAGAGGGAGAGGTAGAAGCAGACTTCTTGCTGAGCAGGGAGCCCGATGGGGAACTTGATCCCAGGACCTTGGGATCATGACCTGAGCCGAAGGCAGATGCTTAACCGTTGAGCCACCCAGGTGCCCCCCCAAATCATGCTTTCAATAGCAAAATTGTTAAAGAGATTACAGAACTTCACCCTATACCCTTTTCTCTATATCAATTTCCTTTTCTTAGCTTGCTTGGTGTGTGCTTTATGATTTTTTTTTTTTTTTTTGGTAGCTCCTTCTTGAGGTAGTTTGGGTAGAGCCTTTACCATTTATTCTGTACAGAGTTTCTTGCCCTGGGAAGGTTTTTGAGTCAGCTCTTCATACCTTACTTATTAGAAGTGTTACTGCTGTCTAGGTCCTTCGATATTTGGTCTTGTTTCTTGCATGATTCATCTCTTTGGGGTTGGAAACATGGTTTTCCATCTGAAATTAAAATCCCCAAAAGTCGTGTCTGTCATCCAGAGTTCAGTCTGTCTGAATAACCCGTGTTGGTTCCTGGATCGTATTTGTCAATGACTTTTTGTGCTGCGATGTTAAATGCAGATGTCTAATTGGCACCTTCTAGCACTATTTATTGGTTCTTCATTTCTCGTTCTTCAAATATGCTCAAGGCCTCATGCAGGAAAGACTCCAGCTACTGTAAAATGTACGTTCCCAAAGTTCCTTGTCTTATGCTGGTGGCCAGTTAGACTTGGAGGAAGCTGGCCAAGCAAAGGACCGTTGCGGACGAAGTACATCGGCTGGCTGGCTGGCAGGCTTGCCGCGGCATCTGGCAGCCTTCCTCACTTACGGACTGCCATTGAATTTGGTCCATCTTCCAGGTTTCTGCGTAGCACTTTTTCTCCCCCTTTGTTTAATAGAACACTCTGCATGCTTTTGTCACTGAAATGTTTTACACCTTCCTCCTCCTGAGCTCCCTTCTCTGGTATAAGTAACCTGGGTTAACCTGGGTCTGCACAAGCCTCACAGCCTGGGGGAGGGAGAGAGAGAAGATGCAATGCAGGGTACGTATTTTTGCCTCAATATTTCTTTGAATTCGAGCTTCTCTCTGCTTTTGTAGATCACCTAGTTCTTTGGCGGTTATCCCACAGCCTTCTGGAGACATTTCGTATGGAGTCACGTGTACCCACTCAGCAACGCTCTCAACCTCCATGCAGTGTCTGCCATTTCCCTGATTTCCTGCCCCACTGACTTTATCAATTGGTATTTTCTATGAATCCATGTTAGGGAACACCCTACCCTGATATGCTGAAGTCTGGGCCAATGGTGTTACCCTTTCTAAGACATTATTGTACCACTGGGGCTCTGGAATTCTACCAGTTTTTATTGCGTTTGTCCTCAGGCATGTTGGTTCCATTGTCACAGTCTCCTATTCATACTTGCTGTACTGGAATAGGATTAAGTTTACTGAACCTATTAATTAATTTGATGTTTACTGAGCACTTACTATATCCCCAGCACAAGCATGCCTAGTTATATGAGCAAATAAGACCCAGCCCCAGCTCGCTCCCTTCTTCCCCTTATAATCTTGGGGAATGTACAGTCTGCAAGAAGAAACTGCATTTAGGAGGCAATTACAAGAGAGTATAATAGAAATTTTTGCTAAGAGGTAAGTGTAGATGTGCTGGAAACATATCAGGATAGTAGTCTATTCTTGGTATTAAGGGAAGGTTTTCCAAGGGCAGGAGTTGGATAGCTAAACTGCAACCCTTACCCAGCCATTTAATTGGGCTGTGGTGGTTCAAGGTTCAATCTATATCAGTAGATTAAAAATCAGATTCTTTTTCCTCAAGCGTCTTCCCACAATTTCCAGAAATATTTCTCTGGAGTTTGAGAGTTCATTTTATCTGTTTAGAGAAAACTGCTATCAGTAATATCCTTGGGTCTTCGTACCACTACTCATCATCCTTGTTCTTCAGTGGATGCATGTAGAAGTGTGTGCTAAGAGTATTCTGGGATGTTTCCTTGCTTCCAAGATTAAATATGAATCACTCGAAGAGCCTCTTAAAAATGCAAATTGCTGGATCCCACTTCCAGAGATTTGTAAATTCCTGGGGTCAAAGAATTTGCATTTTAAAGCAGCATGTCTCATTATTCTGATCTGGATACTGCCCTTTGATTAACCACTGGTTGCTAAGGGCACTAAGAGGGGGAGAATGATGATATGATCAATTACTTATCGGGTTTGTCAGGTGAGTTTATTTTCATCCAGGCTGAAATCCAAACCACACCTTATAGATAGTTTATTCAAAAAGGTATCAAGGAAACCCAGCTAGATTTTGTGTTTTGTGCTATGAAACTGACTCTTGAATAGTCACATCCATCAGAAGTGATGCTACAATTAGGGACATGGTCATGTCTTTAATATTTGTAATTAACGTTGACCCGTTATTTTGTTGTTTCTCTGGCCTTTTACATTTATCCTTAGCGCCAGAAAGGACATGAAGTGTGTGAATCACAATAGACTGCAATTACTATTATACAGCTAATTATACTTGTGTCAGTGGTCAAGTGCAGAGTGACCTTTAGGAGAAAGTTAAGCATGGGTATGGAAGTATTGTGATACTTTTCAAGAAGGGAGAGCTGTGCGTTTCACATTGGGTTTTTATTGCCTTCAGATCCCCAAGTGCCCATTTTTCTCTCCTTCCCACTTCAAGGCTCCTTAATAATTTGGTTCAGATGCTACAGGTCAGACATCTCACTTTTCTTTAAAATATTTTTTGCATGTTAGTGCTCATGTCTTGAATTTGATTACCATAATTTTATTTTGATTAAAAAACCAGAGCTTTCAAGAAGAGATAACACGTGTTGGTGAGGCTGTGGCCGAGCGGGCACCCTGTGTACACTGTGGGGGGGACTGGTGCAGCCACTATGGAAAACGGCATGAACGTTCCTCCAAACATGAAAAAAATAGAACTACCGTATGATCTAGTAATTCCACTTCTGGATATATATCCCCCCCCGCCAAAAAAATGGAAAACCGGATGTTGAAGAGATATCTGCACTTGGTGTTTCTTACAGCGTTTTATACAATAACCAAGATATGGAAATAACTTAAGCGTCTGTCAACAGATGCATTGATAAAGAAGAGGTATATATGTTATATATATACATATTTTATATAAAATGTATAATATACAGTAGGGCGGTAAAGCATATTGCAATATGTAGATGTATCAAATCAACTCTGATACCTTAAACTTATATAATGTTATATGTCAGTTATATCTCAATTAATAAAAACCATAAAGCTTTATTTTCCTGATAATTATAAAAATTATGGTTACAATTTTAGAAACCTGTATTGTGGCTTGAAACTATGATAAGTTATGTTCTCCGCATATGATGTCTCAAAAATTAGTCTGATGGTGAATTCCAAAAGCTTATGATTTAAGGAGACTTAAAGAGATTCTGTGGAAGCCCAAATCATTGGGGTAGAAAAGCAGCCGACGGCCCCTTCCTAAAAATGCAGGGAAGCCGGGATGTGCTACAATTTTCAGGCAACAGGCTATTCTGGATCACTAGCATTTTCTTGTTAACAGAGGTTTCAGATTTTTGTGTGTGTGTGTGTGTTTTAGACACATGATATTGAAAGGAATTGAATCTTTCCATGGGAATTTAGTGTTGCCGCTATAATCAGTAATTTATGTACTCTGAAAATATAGAATCATTTAATTGAATAGATTTGGGGCTGGATAAGGAGGGAGCATGGGGACCATCTAAATTATCCTTATTTCACAATTAGGAAAAGAGCATTAGAGAAGGTACATGGTCATGCTCTGGTCAAGTCTGATACGTTTGAAATGCATTGCTGCTGCTTCTCATTGAGGGAATATGATTAAGCTTTTAGTTTAATGTCTAGCTACCTCCTTGATAGTTCTCCCTTGATCGAAGTTGAAATCAGAAGTGCTACTCACATTGTGCGATAGGGTCCAATCCCATCAGCCTCAGGAGGGCAGGAGAGCTGATCCCAACTCTGCCTCCTGAGACGGGCAGATGTGAGAGGGAAGTTGAACTGAGCAGGCAGAACACAGCATTTAGCTAGCACGCCAACCTCCCCGTTGCAGCGATTCAGGAAAGCTGTCAGGAACAGCAAAGGCCAGCTCAGAATTACACAGGGGTCCTGAAAGGCAGATGGAATGCAGTGCTGGGGAGTATAGGAGTTGGCAGGACTATAGTGGTCTATTGATCATTCTCCAAACATACCAATCATTTTCACATCTTTGTGCCTCTGCCATGTAGTATCTAGAAGTTTCTGCAAGGGATAGAAAATGTGATTATAGTCCATTACCCAAGGAGGGTTTAGGCAAGAATAGCAGCCTGAAGCTGTGGTTAAACTGCATAAGAAGACCAGTTAGGGTTAGCATCTCTCCTCTTCTCTTGGCCTTTATTCCTCATGGTCACAGAATGGTTGCTCCAGCTCCAAGTAGCGTATCTGTATTTAGAGAGAAAGAAGAAGTAGCGGTGAGGTCCAAGCCTTTTCTTTTCCCTTTTATCAGAAAAGCAAAGAGTTTCCCAGAACTCTCTCACCTCCTGCCCCTCCAAAAGTATATTATGTCTCATTGGCTGGGAGTAGAGGGAGGGAATGCCGAGAAAGTGCATATGTGGGTTTTTTTTTTTTTTTTTTTTGCCTCTGTGGTAGAACCAGACAAGAAAAATGGTGTTAAGAATGGCTGTGGATGAGCTAATCGACAGTGCATTTATGGCATTTTTACAAGCCTAGAGCGCTGGTAGCAATGGTATGGTCAGGTCTTTCCCAAGATGAACAGTCTCTTTATAATAAGAATAACTGACTCAAATGACCTCATTTATTAATGCGGATATTTGTATACCAGTTTGGTTTCACATGGAAACTTACAATAATGTACTGAGTTTCTGCTTGTTGAATTAAGGCTTATATGTGTATAGCACCTTACTGCACAAAACGCTTCACACCTATTATCATATCTGATCCCCCCAAGAATCCCGTGACATAAAAATTATTCTTCTAGTCTCATTGGAGAGAACGTTGAGACAGAGAGAATTCGGATGACTTGCACCAGGTCAGACAAGGCGTACAGACTGAGAGTTGGGTCCAGATGTCTTGGCTCTAGTGTTTATAGGATTATACTTGCTGAGGAGAATGTGTTTTAAAAGAAATGAAACAGAGAGTAAATTGAGACAGTCTAAGACTGTGTTAATTTTTGGAGCTGTAGTCGCTGAAAAAATAATTCGTTCAGAGAAATAGAAAGTGAATTCAGTTTATGTGACAACGTGAAATCTTTTTTTTTTTTCCCCCTTCCCTTTTTCAGAGACCCTCGGCCGGCAAGTCTTCGGGTGCTCCGTCCTATAGCAGATGGTCCAGTTCACAGCCACATCAGGTAACATGCTCTTCTTAAGACTCTCGTGCTTGTTTTCCCTGAAGCGCGCTTAAACGGACAGCTATGTTGTCATTGGGTAAGCGTGGAGGGTATTGGGCTCTCGCCTGTTTTCCCCTTGAAGGTGGCCCCTTGGCAAAGGGCTGTGGAGTTCCTCATTGGTTACTTCTCTCCACCTCGAGTCTCCAGTCAGGACTACATGAGGGGGGGCAGTGACAGGGACATGCCCAAGTTCCACCTTCTAAGCCCTCCTCAGTACACAGCTAATGGAGTCAACCTGGTGATTAGTGAGAATAGATTTTGCCTCTTTTTCTTCAACCGAAGGTTATCTCTCTGTCCTTTCTATTCTAGGAAAGTGCGTATGTTCCCATGTGCGTGCATATGTGCGTTTGTGTGTGTGTGTGTGTGTGTGTGTGTGTGTGTATGGCACACGGGATCTCTAAGAGTGTATATAACAGTATATCTGAAAATGTACTAATACCACAAAGAATCACTTTTTGCCTTGTTACTCAGGGTGATTAAAATCTGCATTCAGGTCAAACAATACTGACCAGTATTTAACCTCTTTAGGGGAAGTTCAGCCAGCACAACGCTGTTATGTCTCTGTGTGTAAACAAAGCAGGATTTTGGGGTTGGTGAGCCATTTTCACAGGTGACTATATGGGCTTCGTTTCGAAGCAGCACATGGTGAGAACACGAACTTTAGACTCTAAAAGCTGAGTAGGATTTGAATTCAAGTTGAGACCAACAAGAAATAAGCTCCCTTTTGTCTTTTGCTTTATTGGTCTGGATTCTCTTGTAGACTCTTCAGGTCACTTAGGCAGGCTGCAGTGACGGTAGCAGAAGCACACTACAGATGGTTTATGTTCACATTTTCTCCAGCATTTTATTGACTTTCTGTAGACACTTAGTATGGGTGATAATTTACTCCAACATCAGCATAATGTGAGCACTCTTTGTATACTCCCTTTTATCGTTTCTTCACAATTTTTTCGTAAGAAATTGATACTTATCAATAAAAATATTAAAGTAAAAAGAGAAAAATAAATTCTTCCTTATGCAGTGTTTTATCACAGTGCCTCTTTTTCCTTAAAGATTGATTGATTGACTTGAGAGAGAGACAGACGCGCACATGCGCACTTTGGAGAAGGGGCAGAGGCAGAGGGAGAGAGAAACTTAAGAAGATTCCATGCTGAGTGCGGAGTGCAGTGTGGGGCTCGATCTCATGACCCTGAGATCACAACCTGAGCCAAAACCAAGAATCAGATGCTTAACCGACTGTACCACCCAGCTGCCCCATGGTGCCTCTTTTTATATTGGTTGGTTGGTGGAAAAAACTTGAAGTGATGGCTCTGCCTCCGTTGGCATCAGCTTTATGTGGATGCTGTGGTTTCTGTTAACTTTTCGTGAATGTGAGCTAAGAAAAAAGGCGACCCAGAAAGAGGAGGCAGTGGTACCAGTCTAGGGTGATTGCTTTGCATATCCAGTTTTCTTTTACTTCCTACATTTCCTAAAAATGCACACTGGGTTTTAATCAGTCTTTTTGACTTCTGTTCTCACACTTCCCAGAGACTGGGTTGAACAAGTCACTGGTCACATCTGTGAACTCACCCTGAAGATGGAGAGATGTTCTAATCTAATCTTCACAGTCTAAGGAAAGCGAGACACAGAGATTATATTGTCCAAGGTTACATGACTTCAGTTGATCTACCATTCCATGATTTTTTCCCCTAGAACTTACTCAGTTTTACAAGCCAATACAGTCCTCTGAGAACTTCCGGGTGAAATAGTCTAATGTGAATCTATGACTCTGTGCTGGTCCTGCAAACTTTTTACATGCTACAGTGAAATGAGAAAAGTGAAGACAGGGTAGTATTTGGGAGAGTCTGTAATTCTTAGAATATATCCTTTTAGCTTTCTGATTTTGCAATGACCTTTTGAAGTGAAATCTGGGAATGATTAGATGGTTTTTGTGTAGTTTTGGATATCCAAGCCAAATTAAAAATGGTAACCGTCCTGTATACATTTCCCAATGTGTTCTCTGAATTCTTACCTGTGTATGAAATCCAGGAGCAGAAGAACTACCAAAAAGGGGTTTCATTTTTGCCTTCTCACATGTTGAAAGAAATGTGGTTATATTGGTAGACTTTCAATCTTCACAGTGCCGTTTGGATTGGGAGGCTTGATTTGATGGCATTTCCAAATGGTAGCCTGATTAAAACTAACATCGGTGACATCTCTTTTGTATTGAGGATCCCCTCTAACCCTAACTGAAAGGAGTGGTACATTTTTTTATATTTGGTAAATTTCCTTGGGAGTTTACCTGTTGTGCTGGTCATTTGTTTGTTTGCTTTCAGATCTACTCCATGCCCATCTCCTGACATCTACGTTCCCTGGCTCCCTTGTTAACTGACTGCTAAATAGCTTCTCCCAATTAGAGGAACCATTGGCAGGTTGGGAAGAGATAGAAAGGGAAAACCCAGGTTATAGTTCCCCACTCTGTTGCTTTGGGCAGTGTATCTCCATGTTCTGAGCCTCTGGGTGGATCCAGCTAGTGTGAGGCAGCCCTAGCTTCTGGCCTCTGGGTACCCTCTCTGTGGTCCCCCCAGCTCATGGAAGGTGTCAGTGTCCCTCATTCTTCCCTGTCTGTTTTTTTTGGCTTTCCCAATAGCCTTATGACTAGTTCCCTATATTAAATTCCTTCTCTTTGATTGCCTGGTATGGGCTCTGTTTTTCCAACAATTTTTTCTGACTGTTTTCTGATTGATACACCTACCATAGCATGATGTATTTTATTCTTTGGTTGTGTAACAGTGGGTTTTAACTTTAACTTTAGAAATATTATGTGAATATTTACAGGATCACCAGACTTGCAGCTGCTGAAAACTCTTGAGATTTATTCTCTGGAGCTGGCCTAGTGGGTGGTAATCCTTTTATACCCCTATCCCACACAGAATAATTATTCCTCTTTGTCACTCATGAGCTAATCCTTCCCTTCTAAATTTGTGTTTATTACAAAAACCTTTGTCTTTTGTGCTTGCAATATAATAGGCTTATTGCCTTCAGTTTTTGAAAGTACCTACACAAATTCTCAGCCTGAGGTTGAAAGGACAACTGTAACTCGATCCTGGATCCTAGCTTTGTGTCTTCCTCTGATTTTTGGCATCAGCGGAACAGTTTAGAAAAGGAATTGTCATGGATTTATATTTACTAAGAAAAGTGGCCCTTTTTCTATTTGTCTTCATAACACTATTTGTAAACCTCAGGTGGATACAAATATATAGTAATGAGCGAATTGGTACAGGTAGATACCTGCTCATTTGAGAATTAACGTCATCACCATTCCTTCTTCATCATTATCATCATACCTAACATTTACTGAATGTTTACTCTGGGCTATCTGCTAATTTCTTGTCATGCATTATCTCATTTAATCCTCAATATCTCTGTGATAAGGAGACATTATTTTATAGGTGAGGGAATTGACAACCTGAACATTTAATTAACGTGTCCAGTGACACAGGGTTGGTTCTGTTAGATTTCAGCATCTTAGTGGTTTTTTCCCCCCCTGTTCATTTAACTAGATTCATCTTTTTAAGTTTTCATTTAAATTCCAGTTAGTTAACATACAGTGTAATGTTAGTTTTAGGTGTACAACTTGGTGATCCAACACTGCATACAATATCCAGTGCTCATCGCAACAAATGCCTCCTTAATCCCCATCCCCATCCCCCACCCGCCTCTGCTCTGGGGACCAGCAGTTCTCTATAGTTGAGAGTCTGTTTCTGTTTGCCTTTCTCTCTTTTTTCCCCTATGCTTGTTTGTTTTGTTTCTTAAATTCCACATATGAGTGAAATCATATGGTATTTGTCTCTCTCTGACTTATTTCACTTAGCATAATACTCTCTAACTCCATCCACATTGTTGCAAATGGCAAGATTTTATTCTTTTTTTATGGCTGAGTAATATTCCATTGTAGATATATACCACATCTTCTTTATCCATTCATCAGTCAATGGACATTTGGGCTGTTTCCATAATTTGGCTCTTGTCGATAATGCTGTTATAAACATTAGAGTATATGTATACCTTTGAATTAGTATTTTTGTGTCCTTTGGGTAAATACCTAGTAGTAGAATTGCTGGATCATAGGGTGATTCTATTTGGAGCTTTTTGAGAAACCTTCATACTCCAGAGGGCTGCACCCTAGTCATTTAACCAGTGGGCAGTACTATCTCCCTTAAGTTTTTAGACTAATTTAAGGCCACTGAAAACCATTTTCACTAATACTTCTGTTTTGCACTGACCAGAACACTACTTTTTGGCCTTTAGGTATTATTTCTACTCTGAAATTATTTATGCACAGTTAACTTTCTTTGTTGAAACAAGTACTTATGTCCACTCAAGTATAGATCAATCTATTTGCAAATAGACAATTTTCAAAATATAGATCTTAATATGTTCATTAGTAAGTTTTACTTAAAAACACAGTATTTATTTATTTATTTAGGATTTATTTATTTTGAGAAAGAGCGAATGCACACATGCGGGGGTGGGGAGAGGCAGAGGGAGAGGGAAGAAGAGTCTCAAGCAGACTCCGAGCTGCGCACAGAGCCCGATATAGGACTCGATCTCACGACGCTGGGATCTGAGCCAAAATCAGCCACTTAACTGACTGCACCACCCAGGTGCCCCCATACCATTTATTTAAAATGCACTAATTTGGTGTTTTATTTGGAATAATTTGAGAACCTATTTGTAACAACAAAAAAAGTGTCTTTTCCAATGTTTTCAGTTTGTAAGGAATGCACATAAAGTTTTATGTGCTAACAGATATCTATGAAATAAAAGTCATTAAGAATTGAATTTTGAATAAGTGACACAGACAAATAAGAATGGTGACTGGCTGCCTGGTATCTTCAAATCTGAAACTGAAATTGTGATTTTTTTATGCATATTGTATACTGCTCTTTAGATACCTTTTGTATTTCCCATCATATTTTCTATCTCCTGTTTAGCACATTCCTCATAAATATGAAGTAGCGATCTTCTTCTGACTTAGAAATGGGAAGTTTTTCTTTTGGATAATTGACATCAATCCAAACATTGTGTCTTAAAAACTCACTGTAAAGTTTTGGTCAATACTGATCAATCGATTGATTGATGTTTCTTTAGCCCTTTAAACTTTGTAACTTTGTAAGTTTTGTGTTTACAGTAGTCCTTGGTAGGTAACATTAAAATTCATCTCATTAAAAGGATAACTTATGAATTTTAGGGAAAGGTGCAGTATGTTAAGGAGTGACTGTTTACTCAAGAGAATTCAACCAGGTATCCCAGTGTCATTTTCTAGCAGCAGATAGACCTGGCCGAATGCAAGGTTGACCACAGAAGTTTGGTTATCTGGAAGGTTGGTGTTAAACGAAGGAAGAAGAAAGCAATGGATTGTTTCACTGTGTTCATGTGGTAAGAGAAAGTCAGCTGGGGGCAGTCCACCTATAAAAGCCTACAGTGAGTATCTTTCCTGGATTGTCTTACGTGATTTTTCATACTTGTATATGAAAGTCTGTGTACTCAGCCTGTACTAGGAACTCATGAAGTATTTGTTGAATGAATGGAATGGATTGTATGACATAACAGCAGGGATAGAATGGCAAAGGGGGGACCTCAAATCCATATATATTTTTTCTCTTTTCTCCAAATCATTAGTTCCTACCTTCTCCTTAACTGAGGCTCACATCAAAGCTGATAATTGTGAAATGATAGAGATAAGTGCATTTCGCCTCTTGTCTGGTGTTAGTTCTGATAACAAGCATTGTGGTAGGAGAAGTATAGGCTGCCAGAGGCCAGGAGAGTCCACACTCTGAATCATTGGTCAATCTGATGTTGCCTTTATGTTGTCTTTGTTACGCAGTTGAGATTAATGTGGTTGCCATGAGATTTCGGTGCTGAAACCCAGATGTTGGGAACATGTGTATGGTTGCTTGGTGCTCTGGTGTCCATGGAGACAAATGTAAACTTCCTGTTTATTCTCGCTCAGGATTCTGAACCCCCTTTATCTGTGTGTGCATTTGTTGAAATTTGCAATTTAAATAAATAGAAAACATTTCATATGTTCTATAAAATTATTATAATGCTCATCAGCCAAAGACTACCAGGAACACACATGTGTTAAAACAAATTTAGAGTTGTTGCTTGTTGTCACTTCTCTAAAGCAGACAGCATAGCATGCAAAATGAGGGAAATCTGAGTAAGAGGGTGCTGTGGCGTGGGGCTTCTTATGGGATTTAGGCTTGGGTTAGATGATTTTGGTGAGAGATAAGGAAGTGGGGATTTGTTCTGGATTGACTGCTGTTAGGAAGTGGGGGTATTTCCATGATTGGATATCTTAGTAATTTTATCCAGAAGGTGGGATCAATGGAACAAGGCTAAAGGTGTTAGTGATAATGAAGCAACAGTCGTTCATGTTACCTGGGTGAGGGGGACGTTTGGTCACTTTTGTGATTTGGACAGTGGTCTTGTTTTTTCTCTCTGCTTGGATGTAGTTCTGGAGCAGCCTTGTTTTTGCCTTATTCTGTAAAGTTTAGGGTTATGAAGGAACCTTGTCTAATCTGATGTTTATGTTCTGTAAATTATTTCTGTTAAGTAGGGAACTTCTTGGCCTAGATGCTAATGCCAGACCATCTACTTTAGACAGCTATATTTTATATATAAACAGACACACACACACACATATACGCACACACATACATACACACATAGATGTATATAACTATACTATATATAATATTTATATACCACGTACACTATATATGTACTATATATACGTGTATGTATATACGTATACACACACATGATTTATATGATTGTACATATAAAATGGAAGACCTGCATTATCCTCCCCGATTGCTGCATTCCTCCGGATCCTTGCGCTCGTATATTTGAGAATTTGACCGGAATAGTGAAGTGGCAACATTCTTAACTAGAGTTGACATCCAGTTGACATCCTAGCATTATAAATCTAGAGATCAGGGAAGATCTGCAACACCAATTCTTACGCATTTGAAAACTGTCATGTCCCATTTACAGTTTTTTTAAAGGATAAGGCAAAAACTGTGAAAAAGCAAACTTGACATAATATAAATCCTTACAAATTTGGATGCATTTGAAACTGATTTATTTAGAATGTAGGAAATTAGGGTCAGATTAAATGAAATCTCTGATTAAGGATTGCTTGTCTCCAAAGATGGCACCCTAATGAACCGTGCCTCCTAGTAATCACACCTTTGGGTTCTTTCCTTTCTTTGGAACTTAGCTGGCTCTGTGACTCAGCGGAGTGTGGTGAGGTGACACCATGGGGCTTCCAAGTGTAGGTGCTAAGAAGTTGCAGTTTTGGTCTTGTCCTTTTACAACGCTTATTATAGGAGAAGCTGTCTGCTCTGTAGAAGCCCAACTATCCTGAGAATGCCATGCTACCGGAAATCCCAAGCGAGGACTGTGGAGAGTCTGTGTGGAAAGAGAGATGCCCAGCCAGCTCCCAGCTCTTTCAGCCATCTCAGCAGAAGTATCAGCCCAAGGAGAAAAGATGCCTTCTGATGATTCTAACCCTAGGCACCATTTGACTGTAATTGCACAGAAGACCCCAAGTGAAACCACCCAATTGAGCTGAGGTGGTAGTTTGTTATACAGGAATAGATGACTAAAACAATCATTCATCTTAAAATAAACATTACTATTATCCATAGCAACGGCTAGGAAAGTATTGGCAGTTAAAAGGTCGGCTATGCTGGTTTGAATGAATTGTTAATATTCATTTGAATTAATCATGCCTCTTATATGAAAATGAATACTATTTAGTGTTTGAAAAAGTTAGACAGAAATTTCACCCTGTAATCTTCTTTTCATTATTAATTTGTTGAACAAATATTTCCAGACCTATCAATGACATTTTAATTCTCTTTCAGTGTGTAGCTCAGATTCTAGGATTGGTGACCCCAGAAATCCTGAGCTGTACTTTTCTTGCAGGGCCCAAAGGAGTGGTTGGGATATAGTGGCAACAGTAA
Organism: Ursus maritimus; assembly: GCF_017311325.1. Lineage (NCBI taxonomy): Eukaryota > Metazoa > Chordata > Mammalia > Carnivora > Ursidae > Ursus > Ursus maritimus. Next base: position 43,543,073 of record NW_024424453.1, read on the forward strand.
TACTAACCGAATATTCCATGTGATCTCCTCTGCGGTCAGATAGTTGCCATATCATAATTTTCAGTCCATGAAATGGTAGTGGAAGTGATGCGACACTCATGTTTTGAGACAATGTGTGATTCTCTAGTCTCTATTGCCTGACACAGGGATAGAGGAAGCCATGTGTTCCAGATAGCACAATTCCTGGAGAGCAGAGTCTCTGCTGGCCTGGATCCCTTGGGTGAGTGAGGGGAGCAGAGCGCCTTGTTAATCCTTGACAGGCAGTACCACAAGCCAGAAACAAGCCTTAGTTGTTCCTAAGCCACTGAGATTTGGAGTTAATTTGGATGGGTAGTACCATCTAACCTCTTGTGACTAATACAAGAGCTTTAATTTCCCATAAGCTCCATCACATCCATCCCAGGCCTTGCAAAATCAACTTTGAAATCTAAATAAAAATAATGTGATTTCTATGTAAACAGAGCTTCAAGACAGAATTTCTGACTTTTTTTTTCCTCCAATTAGATTTATATCCCTAAGTCCCTCGGTATAGAAATTCTGGCAATAACACTGTTTATTTACTTGGGTAATTTGAGAACACTTGACGCTAAAATCATTCTCAAATCAAGTTGTTTTCCTATTTATTTTTCAAAGTAATTTATAGCAAGTTGTTAATAAAATAATTTATTGGAGGATTTAAGAAATATTTATTCAATATAATATTAACAAAAACATCTAAATTTGTTTTCTTTACTTTTAAAAATGGTTATTATGAAATGTCCAAACATGCATAAAAGTAGAGAGAATAGTGTAATGAACCTCATGTACTCGTCTACCCAGCTGCAACAATTATCACCATATGGGCAGCTTTTCAAACATAAGTTTTGGCTACATAAAATTTTATTCTGTTTTGATCATCCCTTCAAAGATAAGATAATAACGACCCTTTCTCCCCACCTCCAAAAATAGATTTGAATTTTCTATGAACACACACACTTTGTGGTCACGATCGTATCTTCTGTATTTATTGCCAACTTTGCCCTGTAGGAATAACTTCAGAGTAGTTCGCTAGAATGGCTTATTTATGGAGTGACCATTTCGCCCTGTTTGACTGGAGAGTCACAGGTTACACCTGTTGTCTTGGGGTAATTATTCATAGCACCCCTGGATCCCCTGTCTAGTTTGTCCTGTTTTTGCCTTTTTCCATCCCCCAGAGTTGGAGTCTGTGTCTTGCCATGCAAGACCCAGACAAATCTAAGCCGGTCATAACCAGTGAAGCCTTATCTCAACATCTGTGGTTGCCTGTGATATCTCCAGTGTCTGAAATGTCTTTGGTGCCCATAATGGCCTACCCAGGACCAGCTACATAATTTGTGGAATCTGGGGCAAAATGTAAAAAATTATTGAGAATTTCAAGATTGTGACAGCAAAGCATTAAACGAAGTGTGGGACCCTGTGCTTAGAAACACAATACGCACCCTGTGTGTGGCAGCAAAAGTGGCACACCTACGAAGCCAGCCCTGGGTCTACCACTCCCACTCCCTACCCTTCACCTAGTTCCTCATGTTGACCAATTCCAGCCTTGCTTTTCTGCATGAAATCTTCTTCTGGAGTCTGCAGGGTTAACTTGGAACACTGGCTTATCTGCTACTGTACCATCTAATGAGCACTTATTATTATTAATGAGCGGCAGAGCCAGAATTCTAACATAAATGTGCTTAGTTTCTAAGCAAATGATCATAACCCTTCTGCTCTTCTGACTCTAAGTCTTCCTAGCCCAGCTAACTCTTGGCAGAGCTCTCACCCTGGGCCAGGATCACAAGGAACTGAATATAGTCATTTATGAACACACGTCCAGGGAACAAGATGCACTTTTGTTGCTCTCCATGTTCTCATCAGTCACCTGGACCTTCTCTCTGACATGTGTGCTGGTTCAACTGTACCTTCTTTCTGCCCACATCCCCTCTCCTTAATTATTGTGCTTACCAAAACAAGCCTGAGCTTAAGTTTTGTGGCTCTCCTGGGCTAAACTCTACATCTGGCTTAGTTTTATTATTCATTCTTAAATTTGCTTCTCTATCTGACTGGTTGCAGTGTGGCTTGAGCCTGAGCTGGTTTTCCCCAAGAACGTTTGTAGTTAATTGGAACATAGAGACTTTAAGTGGTGGTGGTGGTTTGGGGGGGGGGGGAGAACAGGCTCAATCACAACAGTTTTGTTTTCTCCAGTATCAGTTTTTTAGTTTATGGAATTGACTTCTGTCTTTCTGATTACCTTTAGTATTATTAAAATTTATATCTGCTCTAAAAGGTGGAACTGGGAAAAGGGAACCCTTGTGCACTGTTGGTGGGAATGTAAACTGGTACAGCCACTATGGAAAATAGTATGGAGAGTCCTCAAAAATTTAAAAATAGAAATACCATGTGATCTAGCAATTCCACTTTTGGGTATTTACCCAAAAGAAATGAAATCACTGTCTTGAAAAGATATCTGCACCCCCAAGTGCATTGTGCCATTATTTACAATAGCCAAGACATGGAAAAAACCCAAGTGTCCATCAGTGGATGAATGGATAAAGAAAATGTGGTATATATATAGAGTGGAAAATGATTCAACCATAAAAAGAAGGAAATCCTGCCATTTGCCATAACATAGATGGACCTCAGGGGCTTTCTGCTATTAAGAAAGGGAGGAAGGAAGAAAGGAACGAAAAGGAAGAAGGAAAGGAAGGAAGGAAGAAGAAAAGGAAGGAAGAAAGGAAGAAAGAGGTGAAACTGAGATTGTTGTTGCATGACGGCTATTTTCTTCACATAATTTCAAGTTTTATTTCAACTCTAAAATGAATGATTCTAGAGAATGCCATCAGAAACAAAACTGGGGAGGGAGAAATAGAGGAAGGAGGGAAGAAAACAATTTAAATGGTGCCAGTGATTCCACCTGACTTTCTCTTTAATAAGCATGAGCCCTGGCGAGATGAGTTGTTGTATCTCTCGTTACCCAAAATGGTGTAGTTACCAGGGGCCCCTCATGAAGGTACCATCATGCTACCCTATATGTGATTTTACTGCTCAGAAATGCATAATTTTTGTATAATAAGACTTATAAATGCAAACCATCCATCTTTGGATACTAAAAGAGAAATCTGTTTCATCTTTGGAGGAAAAGAGAAGTTGTTGAATGCACTGAGAAATATGTATTGATATCCAATGTGATGCCTTCCTAGGGAACTTTCAAGTATAGTTTTGAAGGCATTCAGTATTTTGACTTACATACAGACTGTGGAACATAACCTCTGTTATGACAGGTCTCTGCTTACTTCAATATAAATGTATTTATCCAGTGAAAAGAACCCACCTGGACTAAAACTGCTTTGAGTTCTTTGAAGATAGTTGTTGATGGAAGAGAGAAGTCATTGGCAGAGCTGTGTTATCTTAGCAGCCAAATATTTAATTGCTTTGTTTAAGGAGTAAGCTCAGATTTCTTCCGGATTCCTTTGTGTTACAGTAAATAGTGGGATTTCTGTAAAATTATTAAAATGCATCATTAGTATTGAAATAAAAAATGAGGTGTGGAAACAGTGAGGGTCTTGTACACTTTCTACATTATATTTGTTCATTTAATCATAAATGGAGATTCTAAAAGCACCTGTTACTGGATCAGCAGTGAATTGGCTATTATTGAAGCATGAGTAGGTATTAGAGGCCGCCTGAGAGGGAACAGTTAATGAATAAATGTGGGAAGAAGTCATGAGTTGAACAAGAAGAGATTGCTGCGTTCATCTAATATTAACACCTTGATGTTAGGCATGCTGTGCTGTCAACCAGAGTAAGTGACTCCTTCACTTCCACCTTAGGGAAGCATGGCTGCAACAGTGGCCAGTGGTGCTCTTCAAGATAATCTGTGGACTTAAGACTTATGGGGGTCCTCAGTGGAATAAGTAGGGAGACATCTTGATATTTTTTGGGACTGCAGAAAATGGATAAGTTAGGGAAACCAGTGGTCTTACTTCACTCTGAATCCACTTATCAATATAAATTGCCTACTGGCAAATTATATACAAGTGTCCGAGGTACAGAAGCCTTCTCTTCTAACATCAGGCAGGGGGAAAGCTAGACATAAAGACAATAAAAGCCAAGAAATTTTTGGTTCAGTGGAGATGGACTTCGCGTCTTTCTTCTTGGGTTGCTGATTGCCGCCTGGAGAAGCAACAATGGTTTCATTGGATTTATTGCTCTATTGCGCTGCAGGCTCTCCTGTATCACTGTAGTGGAGCTTGATAGAACTATTTATCTTCCTTATGCCCATAGAATCTCTGAGGATGCCTCTTTGGAATTTGGGAAATAAGATACAGGATGTGATTGCAGAATGATACAGTTAGTCTAAAAAGTCTTTAGTTCCATTGTGGGATACGGCTCTATAAGATAAAGATGGCTTCATCGTTTATAGGGTGTGTGTGTACGTAATCTTTCACGATGCAGGGGAAAGAAAATGATGAGAGTGATTGGGCTTGTTATTTCAGATGGGAGAGCTTGGGAACTCTCACCATAATAATGGTAAGAACTTGGACTCTGGAGACACACAAAGCTGTGATACATATCCCAGCTAGGTCACTAGCTTGATCTTGGGAATGCCACTGAATCTCTCAGTGCTGTTTTCCTTATCTGTAAAATGGAGAAAAATATGGTAGCTCACTTATAGGGTATTGTAAGTATTAAATGATATAACAATATTAAATGATAAAGCAGCAGAATCTGTAGAATTTTAGTTTTTCCATGTAAAGCGTATCGCGATGATAGGTAAGTCATTTCCATAACTCGACAATAGAATTGTATTTCTGGGCTTAACGATTGTGATCTGAACAACTGCTCATGCCCATGGAACTAAAGCTTCTATGTAGACAGCCTGAGATTTGGACCGGCATTTATTTGTCACCATTCAAAGTCGGATTGGAATCAATTTATTAAACCAAGTGAAAATGAATTCTTTTGACCTACAGGTCAAATTAAGTGGACGTTTAGTATGAAGGTCATATTAGGTCTGGCTACTTTTCAGAGCGTGTCTCCAGGCTAGGAATGTTTGATCAGTGATGTTTATCTTTGCAACCGAGAAAAGGAACCAGAAAAATCTAAGCCGTAAAGGAAACTTAAAAGAAACAGGTAACGCTCAGGATACCTGGAGAAAAACTCTCAACCCCAATACTTAATATCCTTGTTAGAGCTTATATAGGCAGAGTTGGCACTTCTCTCCATGGCCAAGCTGAACATTATAAGCATTATATGTTCTAATTTATATAAAACATATTAAATTGCATTTGCTTCTCAGACTAAACATACTATTTTTCTATAAACATTTGGAAGGATTTTATTACTTTGCTTTTGCAATCATTTGACTGGAAGAGCAAACACAATTTATGAGAGGCTATCATTTCTTGACAATTATTGTGCATCCATGAGCATTCTTGCAAAATGAGAAAAATTGAATCTATAAATTGTTTTCAAATGCAATGATATTTTAGAATACTAAATTTAGCCACTGATGAAGTAGCTCATTTTAAGTTTTATAGATTTTCATGGTCTACATTTTGAAGATTTTGTTTTATAATTTTGTTTTCATATTTTGGGACCAATAGCTTGGTTTTTCAGTTCTCATTTTTGCAGGTCCTGAGAAAGGTCATAAGCCCTGGATACTGTGTCTGTTGTTCTTAATGGATAAAATGACCCTGCTGGTGACCCGTTTGAGAATAAGATGCAGGTTTATGCCTATGCAGGAAAAATTTAAGTTGAAGGTTAAGCAGTTTGGACCATGATAAAAGGAAATCTGGGCATTTGGTTACATTTTTTATATCATGGTCTTTGTTTTAATGTAAGCCCATAGTGCCATTGTCCAGATATACTGTAAAATTAAAACTGTTTTGGATTTTTAGAAAGTTAAAAGAGCATATATTCCATATACTTTGTAACAGTCCTAAAAGGGTCTTGAGCCACATCCTTAATCAATCCCGTTAGCACTTCTGCAGTGAAACTTATGAATATTCACCCAATGGGACTGAATAAATAAAAAGCTTCGAATTAGTTCGGGTCAGCTTTTACCACCAAATCTGTTTATGTCAGATGAAGTTTTGCTGCCAAAACTTGACTTATGGAAAAACTTTTCCTCCTGGCTTTTTGAATCTTAGAGCACTGTTAGGAATTACAGACTTGTGACCTGTCGGCTGTTATGAGTGTTAGGTGACTTTGACTCATGAAGTAAAAAGGGAAGGAATTACCATCCCCATTTGATGACAGGCACACTGGGATAGCCAGTAAACGGATGACTGACTGTTTTCAGGTGACAGAGCAAGTAAGTCCTCAAAATGGAGGTGAAAGCAGGGTGCCCCGACATCCCACCCCACAGATGTTCTCAATATTGTGATGGCCTCTGTGGTTATCTGAAGAGCTGTTTCCCTTGCAGCTTGCTTACTCCATGATGGCGGCCATCTCTCCAGACAGGCCAGGACTCCAGTGTTTCTCAGCACAGCAGTGCTGGCCGTACTTGATGCCCTGGGGTCCCGATTATGAAATTGCTCTCAAGGAAAGCTCTCATGCTTCGACATGGATGTATGTGTGACGTTTGTCGGGATGAGCTAGAGTAAGTAGATCTGCTCCTTGCAAGGCCCGTCTTGCCCATGGCTGCTGCCTCCGTCTCCTCCCTGCTCTTGAAATTTCCTGCTCTGTTTCACCGGCACCACACATGCCAGTACCCGGGGTGCATTTTATTGCTGCAGCTGTTTCGCTGGCCTATTTTTGTCAGCACAGAGGTTCGTCTCAGAAGTGACGGCTTAAAATAATTCACCTGATGCAGCCTTCTTGGACATCCGAAACCTGAATTATTTTCACAACACCTGAGGACACTGAGAAGCCTACTTCATCACTTGTATCTTTAGCAGAAAGCCAGCATTAAAATGCAAGTTTTCTCTTTACACACAGGCATTCACTCATTCCTTTATTTGTCTGTACATCCAGGAAGCATTTATCAAAACTCTCGTACTGAGCTACTTGCTAAGAAGGTCACATGAAGATCACTGGACAGCTGTCTCTCTGGAAATACGGTGGGGAAATAATGCTTTTCCTCGCTGGCATAGCAAAGTCGTAAATTAGCCTGAGTACTCACAATTTTCCAATGGAGTGAGCCAAGGCGTCATTTTTTTCTTTTTCTTTTCTTTTCTTTTTTTGTTTTTTTACAGCCACATAAGGAGCCAGTCAGGGTAGTTAAATGTTGTGATGGCAGCATTGAGCTCTGGCGACAGGTGGCTTGGATTCAAGATCCGGCAAACGGTTTACCAGGCTGGCTGACGTGGAGAACTTACCCATACTGTACCTGGGGGTACATTTGTGGGTACACTGGAGAGGCTGCTGACTTTGCGTCTGTTGTCTAGGAAATAAGGGTGATAGTGTTTTCACAGTAAATAGTTTCCTTTGCTCCCATTGTTGTCCTCTGACCTATTCTGTCCTATCTCCCTCTTCTCTCTCTTGCTGAGAGATCCTTTCATGTTCTGCTGCCCTTAACAGTAAGAACAGTGTTATTTTCATGCATCAAAATGTTCCAGTCTATCTTTTTTTTTCTTTTTTAAGATTTTATTTATTTATTTATTTATTTATTTATTTATTTATTTATTTTAGAGAGACAGAGTGTGTGCACCAGCGGGGGGGGGAGGGGCAGAGGGAGAGAGTGAGAATCTCAAGCAGACTCTGCGCTGAGCACAGAGTCCGATGGTGGGCTTGATCTCATGACCCTAAGTTCATGACCTGAGCCAAACTCAAGAGTCGGACACTTCACCAGCTGAGCCACCCAGGCGCCCCAGTCTATCTTTAATTAAAATTTTATATTAGATAACCAAAAGAAGTTCTTCCACAAATTAATTATAAAGTGAAGAGAGGCAATGTGTGGGACTTACTAGGAATATTAAATTAAAACATTTCTTGCCTACTTGTCATGTCTAGGGATACATGTTTGAATGATAAAATTATTGTTAAAAATACAAAAATTATTATCTTCAGAAGAATAGTTATTTGCTGGGTGTGTAGGTGGGGAGAGAGGGTTGTGATTGTGATGGGACCAGTGGATGGAGTATTTGGGGTATATTGGCGTGATGGTTAATTTTATGTGTCAACCTGGCTAGGCCACAATACCCAGATGACTGGTCAAACGTTATTCTATTTCTCTGGAGGTATTTTTCTACTGAAATTAGCATTTAAATGAGTAAACTTTAAGTAATGTCGATTACCTTCTGTAATGTGGGTGGGCCTCATCCAAGCAGTTGAAGGCCTTAATAGAAAAAGACTGCCCTCCCCCCAAAGAAGAGGAATTCTCCCAGGAGACTGTCTTCAGACTTGAACTGCAGCATCAGTTCTTCCCGAGGCTTCCGGGCTGCTGGCTTGCCCTGCAGAATTTGGACTTGCCAGACTCCATTGTCACATGAGCTAACATTGCTACCGTAGGCTACTATGAACTAGGCAGTGGGCTAATACACAAAGACGAAAAGCCAGAAACTTGAGCTTCCAAATACCTTCTCTTTAAACATGAATGGAGATGCAAAGCTGATACACTGCTCACTTCCTGTATCACTATGACCTGAAGGCAAATGGTCTTCTTTTGGTAGCGTGTGCTAAAAATGAAATTACTCCTGTTAGCAAATGGTCACCTAAGGAACCCATCCAATCGTCAATATCTTTTGTGTGGAAAGGACATAACATTGCTGTCAGTGGGGAGGACTACACATAGGGTATCAAAAGTTAAGGTAAAGAAGGATCATGGGTTTAATTCCATGCTAGAGGCTCCTGGCTCCTTAAGATTGAGACAAGATTGATTCCAACACCCAGGCCATGGGTTTTAGGATTCCAAAGCTCTTCTTAAATGTTCTTTGTTATCTCTGTTCCTATTAGATGGAGATGGGAATTTTTGTTCTCCACCCTGGGGTTCATACAAACATGGGACTTCTCCTTGATCCCCCACCCAAAGGAACTACAAATCAAGATCTTGTGTAACGTGTTTTAAGGATCATGGGGAAGATACCATAGAGCAAATAACTAGCGTATATGAACTAAATTCTATGAAAAATGTTTTCGTACCACCACCATCATGATGTAGCACTGTGCCTTGTTTCTCAGCTGCTTCCTGGCTCCTTTGTGGGCCAAGCTAAAAGCTTCTCCTTGTCTCATGGTGACAACTTTATCACTCATCTTTTGTAGTCTTGGTTTCTGCCAGCCCACACGCCCACAGGGTTGCACACCTTTCACACCGGTGGTGTTATTTTTCCAAGTAAAGACATTTCCTTCTTAAGTGGAGTCCTGCTACCCACTCTTGGAAATCAATTGCTCACATTCATTACCCAGGATACTAGCCAAACCCAGCTTTGGAGACAGCTTCCTCCACCCCAGCGTATCTCTATTCTCCAAAAGCAACCACCTCAGAAAATATCCTCAAATGGATGCAGAGAAGTTGAGTTTGATTAAATAAGGCCTGGCTAAGTTTTCTCGATGATGATTAGAACCACAGGAGTCAGGGATGAAATATCAAAAAATTGTCGAGAAGTGAGAGACAGGGGGGTTTTCTCCTTGCACTCTGAGGAGTGGTTTTTGCACCTTTGTAGTCCCAGTTGTCCCTTCATGAAATGCACTCCCAGAGGTCCCTTCTGCCTTAGAAACACTTTTCTTCATCCTTTCTGTGTTTCTTCAGTTATAAACAACCCTGAGAAGCCTTTGAAAGTTAGCTACAGAAATTTAATCACTGTCTACTCTGATTTATCCTAGCACTTCTTTCCCTCTTCAGTAAAGCAGTTCTTTCAAAATAGTACAATTTGAGTTTGCGTGACTACTTTTTCCTACCCAACTGTGAATTATTTGAGCTTTGGGACTATGTCTGGTCATAGGGTTTGTTCTGAAACAGAGTGTGTTTCTTAATGTGAATGGCAAATAAGTGCATGATAGCAGCATAACAGAAGCTGTGTTTTATGTGTGAGTTTTCTCAGCATGTTAATGTTTTTGAAATGATCAGATGTAAGCTTCCCTACGATTAAAGAAGAAAATTTAGCAATACATCAGGATCCTAAGAAAATGAAAACTTTTGTCAAAGTGCCTTCCTTTAAGTGCAAGAAATAGATGAGTTAATGGCTTCCAGAACTGCTGACTTTCCACTGTGTTAGGCTGTTAGGAGGGATAGCAAGTGCAGATGTCGCGAAGACATTTTCCGCCTGGGTTTTAAAAAAAGTCTTGGGTGTAGAGGGTGTTATTGGAACTAAGTTTTTTCCTCTGTCCTCATGGTTCTGTGGCTGGACTTGAGAAGTAAACTGACTAAAGACAGTTTAACAGGAGAAAAACATACAGAGTTGATTTGATGTTAATATTTCATGGAGCGTGAAAGCCTTCATAGAAAAGAAACAAATACCCTAAGAACTGGATAGACCTGAGAGCTTTATATGCCATTTTAACAAAGAATAAGACGTTGTGGAGTCATAACGTGACAAAAGGAAAGGGAGTTTGAGGCAGGCGCCGTTGTTAGGAAACATGGGGGGAACTAACAGATGAGGGTCATTTTTGTAGGTTCATTTGTACCAATACATTTTGTCTCTGGTGATAAGAATGTTCTTCCTTTTCTTGGAATGCCTGGATGGTACAGTCGGTTAGGTGTCAGGCTCAGGTTGTGATCTCAGGGTCCGGAGATTGAGCCCTGCGTCAGGCTCCGTGCTTAGCATGGAGTCTGATGGAGACTCTCTCTCCCTCTGCCCCTCCCCATCCCCAAGCTCTCTCTCTCACATGCACACAAATAAATTTAAAAATCTTAAAAAAAAAAAAAAAAGAACTTTCACCTCTTCTAGGTGAAGGAAGGGCACTTTTCTCACAGGAAATGATAGGTCCTATTTCTAGGTAGAAAGGGGGAGGTCAGAGAGCCCTCCCCGCACCTGCTGTCTTTAAAGTGCCTTCAGGTCAAAAGAATCAGTATTCTGAAGTCACGTATTTTGAGGTGGTGTGTTCTGATCTCCTTAAGATTGTAGTTTTAATTTTGATAAAACTGGTCTCTATTAAACATAAAAGTCTCAAGAACCTGGATCTGCAAGGAGAATGCGAACCGCAAGATATAGGGCTTGCAAAAGATGGTAGGTTCAAGTGATGGTAGAGATTTAATTGTGCTAATGTTTCTTACTAAGATTGTGTTGTGTGTGTTAAGATTCTAGACCAAAGTTTCATAAGTTTTGATTGGCCTGCCCCAATTTTATTTTTCCCGTAAAACCTTATTTTTCACATACAAGATGCAATGTTTCTGAGTATATTTAATACTGAAGCAAAAATGCACATATCCACAATTCCTAGCAAGAAGAAGGTTCTCAAAAATATCTGCTAAATGGGAAGAAATTGTAACTCTGTAAATATAATATTTCCAGAACTTTCTACCTGAGTAAAAAGGTATAAAAAACTAGTTAGTTATAGCTGAGCTCACCTTCTTTCAGGTTCCTAAAGAATTATCTACCTCTCCAGTCCCATCTCCTATGTGAAATATACCATTTTTGTTTCTCATTATGCCTTATTTATTTTCCTCCCAACACAGACTCTTAATTACCTGTGTATCTGTGTTTCCCATTAGACTGTGAGTTCTGCCAGGCCTGGTACCTTGTAGGCACTCCACGAATGCAAGTCATTGAATGAATGAATCAATGTTGAATGAATGTTTGTATCACTTTCCAGCCTAGAATGTTAATTTCCTTTGGGAGAGAGAGAAAAATGACAAGGTCTATCCATCAACAATCTTCTGTGGTTCCACAGGGAAGCTATTTCTAATAATGTCTTACATTTATCAAGTAATAAATAAGTATGGACCAATGTATTAATAGATATAATACTTGCAACTACCATACGAAGGGGTCCTTTTATTATCCCCACGTCATAGATGAGGACACTGAAACTGAGAGAGATTCCACAGTCTTCCTGATATCAAACAGCCAGTAAGTGGTGGAGCTGAGGTTCATAGCCAGTCAGTCTGATTTCAGAGCCCAGTCCTTAACTGGAGTACTTCCAAACTTCAACAAAATTATTTCACTGTCAGTGTTGTACAAATGTATATGTGTGAATGCTGTGTCTCATCACAGCTGAAGATGTAAAAGGACCTATAACTCTTCAGTAAGCTGACCTCATTGGATGTAACCAAAGACATTCTCTAGAAGAAACAAAGGATTTATTTTAACCAACCATATTCAGACTTATGGACTCATTCTGTCTTATCTAGAGTTGTGGTTTGTCATCCTTAATTAGCCGAGCCATCTGAACCACCCCCATTTTTCTAGTGCTTAAAAAACCCTGATTCCTCTGCCTCTCTCCTCCGCAACTATTCTGTGTTTCTCTGCTGTGTTGTCTCTTGCCTGGCAAGATAATAAACTCAACAAACCTCTCTTCCTCCTGTTTTCTTTTAAAGTTTTGGTGGTCTTTGCTTTATGCTTTAATAATGTGCAGTGCTGGGGGAGAATATTCCAGAAGAATTTCACCACCATTGGATGCCAAACTCTAGATTTAGAAAGTTGGTTCTTTTTCAGTCTCGGTCAGATAGTTAGACAAATCTACTTTGCCTCTGAAATACCATTATCCCATATAGATTAAAACAGAGATAATTATGTAAATTAGTGACAAGATGACTTAAGATAATGCTTTAAATAATGCAGAGCCCACGTTCTGTATGGGAGGTGTACAAGAATGAGCAGGTCAGCAAGATTTTGCCTAATGGAGTCCCTTTGGGAGCCTGCTGTAAAGGATAAAGAAGAGGGACTAGGAATTAGTTTGCCAGTGGTTTATAACTGATTTCTACTCTGGGGTGTAGTGGTGCTAAGCATATTTGAAAATACGTGGGTCTTTTAAGGAAGCTAAAATACGCCCTTATGCCAAATTATCCTCTATATCATACTCCCCAAATTATCTGGGTTTTTCCAACTATTTTCAGAGCCACATTTTTATGCATAATCTTTCATGTAATTCTTTCCCAAATAATTGAAAATTAAATATTTGGGAGCCTGTGTCCTCAAGGTTTACTCTCCTGTTGTGTTACATAGGAAGTGGAGTTGGTATATATGTGTTTTTGAGAGAGAGCAAGCATATAGGAACACATGTGTATGTACGCTTATATGTATGTGGTGTGGATTTCTGCATTCTGTTCAAAAGTGTTCTTATTAAAAAGAAGAAAACTGAGGCAACACACTCTTCAATATTTACTTCTAGTTACATTTTGACACGCTCTTTTAGTTTTCTCTCCCTGGATTCATTTTTAATTGTATTTCACTGTATGTATTTTTATAAGCCACTTAGAAAAAACAAAGAGTTATTAACAGATGAAAAATACTGACCTTATTCAGTGAAATAAACCGAGAGTATTTAACTAAAAGATAGCAATGTAACTCCCCTCTGCACATTTTAAAGAATTTTTTGTTTTGTTTTGGCCTATTTGTTTTCTCTCTAGATCTGAACTGATTGTCTCGTGACAGGTGTTCAGGGTTATTAGGAATGTTTCGACCGAGTAGATGAGGAAAGAAGAGTACATATAGTCTCTGATTTTGTGAGAGGCCAGAAGGACACCTTAAAGATTTTGCTGTAATTTGGGATGTAGAAGGAAATGGTGCCCTTTACAATTTACTATTCTTTGAAGCTGGTATTTCAGAGATTTTTTTTTTCTCCTTTAAATTGGATAATTTATAAATGAATGTTCCCCAAAGAACTCTTAAAATCAAAGACAAAATATGCTGCTTGAAAATTGATTTGTCACCAGTACTTTTTAGCCTAAATATTTCTCAATGGATAATTATTTGATTTTAAAATTCCATATGCACGGGGCACGTGGGTGGCTCAGTCGTTAAGCATCTGCCTTCAGCTCAGGGCATGATCCCAGGGTCCTGGGATCGAGCCCCGCATCGGGCTCCCTGCTCTGCTAGGAGCCTGCTTCTTCCTCTCCCACTCCTTCTGCTTGTTGTGTTCCCTCTCTTGCTGGCCTTCTCTCTCTGTTAAATAAATAAATACAATCTTTAAAAAAATAAAATAAAATTTTATTTATTTATTTATTTTATTTTATTTTTATTTATGGAATTAAAAATTCCATATGCTAAAAGTCAGGAATGTGCAAATAACGTGGATGAGAGGAAACACCCTGGTGAGAGCATCTCACGGGGAATATTTGGGCTACATCTCTCATATCATCTCATGAAAATAGGTCATTATTGCAGTTACACTTATGTACTTGGCCCTTGAACAGTACGGGGTTAGGGGCACCGAGCCCCGCATAGTCAAAATCCGTGTATAACTTTTGACTCCCCCCAGACTTAACTACTAATAGCCTACTGTTGTTTACAATAACATAAACAGTCATGTAACACATGTTTTATATATGTGTTCTATACTGTATTCTTACAATAAGAGAAAAGAAAATGTAATTAAGAAAATCATAAGGAAAATACGTTTACAGTACTGTATTAAAAAAAAACAAACCGAGTATAAGTGAACCCAAGCAGTTCAAATAGTTCAAACTTGTGTGTTGTTCAAGGGCCAACTGTACTTCAATTTTAATATTTGGGTTGAATTTGGAAAAGGAGAAAAATAATAATCGTGTTGGGGCATCTGATCATCAGTCAGGTGCTATGTCTGGGGTTTTGTGGATTTCTGAGTGTATCTGATTTAATTTTCAAGACAGTCCTGAGAGGAAGGTGGTATGCTGATTTTACAGATGGAGACAAGGAGGAAAAGAGAGATTGGGGAAATTGCCACCGTCAGAATGAATTTAAACAAAGTTGTTGTTGTTTTTAAGATTTTATTTATTTATTTATTTATTTATTTATTTATTTATTTATTTATTTATTTATTTTGAGAGAGAGAGAGAGACAGAGACAGAGAGCACACATGGGGAGGAGAGGGAGAAGCAGGCTCCCCACCGACCAGGGAACCTGATATGGGACTCGATCCCGGGACCCTGAGCTCATGACCTGAGTGGAAGGCAGACACAACCAACTGAGCCTCACAGGCGCCCCTAAACAAAGTCTGTATGGCTCGTTCAAACTCCTTCCACTATAGAAGCAGCTCTCAAACTTGAAGGAATATCAGAATCACCTGGAGAGCTATTTTCTTTTTTTCAAGATTATTTATTTGAGAGAGAGAGAGAACGAGCAAGAGGGGCAGAGGTAGCGGAAGAGAGAATCTCAAGCAGACTCCAAGCTGAGCACAGAGCCTGACGCGGGGCTCCATCTCATGACCCTGAGATCACGACCTGAGCTGAAACCAAGACTTGGAAGTTTAACTGGCTGAGCCACCCGGTGTCGCTGGAGGGCTTTTTAAATACAGATTGCTGGGCGCTACCCTTAGCCTTTCTGATCAGGAGGCCTGTGGTGAGGCTGCGAATTTGCATTTCTAACAAGCCCTGGGTGAGGTTGATGGAGCTGTTTCTAGGGCTGCGCTTGAGAGCCAACGCCCTATAACGTAGAAGACCTCCTCCAACCCTATTTCAGCCGTGCCCTGTTAATAAAAAGTGAGCGTTCAGTGCCTGAGCGAAATCTTGAAAATCTATGGCCTATTAAGACTTAGGCTCTTCAGATGTACTCCCTGTGCCCTTGGGGGTGAGGTGCTTTGCCCGGGGGTCCTTAAAACTAAGGGTAAACACGATGCATCCTCAAGGAGTGCCAGTTTTCCTTGATGGGACTAGTTTAACATGCCATTTTTATATTAAAACAAACACACAGCTGTGTTATGGAGTAGACTACAAATGCACGTGCGTTCCTAAAATAAGGCTCTGGATTTCAAAGAAAGTCTCCCCTACGGTAGACTGCTTCAGGCCCTGCTTCAAGTCTCAAAGGGTGCGCATTCTCCTCTGACAATGAGGGGATTTAGCTGAGGAAGAAAAAAGGTTATTTTACATCGATATTAAATACCTTTTTGAGCCGAGAGTTTCTGTCTCTGGATTCGGATTCTTGTCTTCTTTCTGACCTTACAGTGAGCATTCCTCAGGGTCTAGCCTTCAGGACCAGGTAAGTCAACCTTTTTCTGAGGATGTACAGAAACCCCAGCATTAGAGATGACATTTTTTGAGGCACCTGGCTGGCTCAGTCGGTTAAGCAACTGTCTTTAGCTCGGGTCATGATGCCAGGGTCCTGGGATCAAGCCCCGCATCGGGCTCCCTGCTCCCTCTCCCTCTGCCCCAACCCCCCTGCTCATTCTCTCTCTTTTTCTCTCTCAAATAAATAAAATCTTAAAGAAAAAAGAGAGATGACATTTCTATTTAACACTGGATGCTATAAACTTCAAATTTAAAAAAAAAATAAGGAGATTAGTTTTTTAAACCTTATTGTCCTCATGGAAGAAAAGGAACAAAAGTCAGTTCGGGAGGATTTTTTTCCTTCAGTTGGGTCCTACATACACACACACACACACACACACACACACACCCCAGCAAATAGAGCCCTAGGTTTTGGTATATACATGTTCCTAAGTCAGCTGCTTATTGCTCTAGGCTGTATTGTCCGTTTGAAGTGAGTGGCTCTATTTTAATACCAAGCATGAGTATGGGGCCCTTTCTTTAGGCCCCAATTTGTGGTTTTGCTAATGGCAGTAGCACTCACCTACTTCTAGAAGTTAACATATTACTGCTTTTGTATGGCCCACAAGCTCAGTGAGGTTATGCAGTTTTAAATGGCTGAAAAAAAAATCAAAACAGGAATAATGTTTCATGAAAAATGAAAATTAGAAGAAATTAAAATTTCAGTTGTAAGAAATGCAGTTTCCATAAATAAAGTTCTGTTGGAACATCTCCACGCTCATTCAGTTTCTTCCTGTCTACAGCAGCTTTTGGTTGCTTCACACTGCAAGGACAGAGGTGAGTAGTTACGACAGAGACCTTGCAGCCCACAAAGCCTAAGTATAAATGATTTGGCAGAAAAAGTTTACAGATCCCTGATCTAAACCATACTGGAGACAGGTGCATTTCTGCCTCAGGGAACTGTGTGTCAGAGATCCAAAATCAGACCACTTCCATCACTTCCAGAATAAGTTCTCTCATCTATCTGTCTATCCTTCCCCCCAAGGAAACCTTTTGTAGCTGGTTGTTTGAATGCTTGGCAACTCTTTGCAACAAAAACACGAATGTATCTTTAAAATAGGCTGTCCAAGTTCAGAACTCTAGGCTTTTAGTGGTGGGGGAAAGAAAAGTGCCTCTTATTCCTTCCTATACCGATATTTTTAAAAACCTAAATTATTATGTCAGTAATTTTCTTGCCCTAATTCTTAGTCTTTGAAAGGAAAAGCTCTGAGAAAGTGTATGTGGTGTTTTCCCTTTTTCTCATAGATTCAAAAAAAGTACAGGAGATAAAGAATTCGTGAATCTCTCTAGGTGATGATGTTGGTAGTGATATCACCTTTTGACAGTTTCTCCAAGGAAAAATAGATTCATTTCCTCACACACAAATACGTAGCTCCATCCTGCATTCTCCCCAGAAAGCAGAGCCTGAATCGGGGTTTATATCAGCTAGTTTATTACCGAAGGTGTTCCAGGGAATAAGGATGTGGAGAGGAAAACAGGACTAAAGGAAGAGCCAAGGTGAGGGTGCATTCTTTCTTTTTTAGTTCCTTCTTCCTTAAAGAAAAGAAAAAGAAAAGCCTTACTGAGATGTAAATCATGTAACATAAAATTCCCCCCTTAAAATGTACAATTAAATCATTTCTATTATATTCAGAGTTGTGCATCCATCATCACAGTCAGTTGTTAGAATATTCTCATTAACCCAAAAGAAATCTTATCCCCATTGGTCGTCACTTCCCATTTTCCTCCAACCCTTTCCCAGATTCTGGTAACCACCAATCTACTTTCTGTCTCTATGGATTTGCCTATTCTGGACATTTCATATAAATAGAATCACATGAGAATGGCTTCTTTCACTTTCCATGTTTTTAAGGCTCATCCATGTAGTAGCATGTATCAGTACTTCATACGTTTTTATTGCCCAATAACATTCCCCTGTATGAACAAACCACATTTTATTTATCCATTCATGGATAATGCTAGGAACATTAGTTTACAAGTTTTTGTGTGGACATATGTTTTCAATTCCCTTGGGTAGCTTCCTAGGAATGGGATTGCTGGATTATATGTAACTCTATGTTTAATGTTTTGCCTGTTTTCCAAAGTGAGTGTACCATTTTATTCCATCTAGCAATGCTGAGGGCTTCAGTTTCTCTACATCCTAAATTAACAACACTTGTTATTATCTATCTCTTTGATTTTAGTCATTGTAGAGGGTACGAAGTGGTATCATATTGTGGTTTTGATTTGCTTTTCCCTGACAGCTAATGAAGTCGAACATCTTTTGCATGCTTGTTAGTCATTGATATTTCTTTGGGAAAATCTGTCTATTCAGATCCTTTGCCCATGTTTTAGTTATTTGTCCTTTTATTATTGACTTTTGAGAGTGCTTTATATATATTAGATACACATACTTTATCAGATACATGATTTGCAAATTTTTTCCCTCATTCTGTACATTTTTTTTGTTAGATACACATACTTTATCAGATACATGATTTGCAAATTTTTCCCTCATTCTGTACATTTTTTTTTAATGTTCTTGATGGTATTTTTTGAAACACAAAAGTTTTGAACTTTTAAATTTGGACATAGGCCAATTTATCTTTTTGTTGTTGTTGTTGTTCTGGCACTTATGCTTTTGGTGTTAAATACATGAAGCCTTGTCTATCCCAAAGTTATGAAGATTTACTTCTTTATTCACTTTTAAGAGTTTTATAGTTTTAGTTCTTACATTTAAGTAGGTCTGTGATCCATTTTGAGGTCATTTTTTTTTTAAAGATTTTATTTATTTATTCGACAGAGATAGAGACAGCAAGAGAGGGAACACAAGCAGGGGGAGTGGGAGAGGAAGAAGCAGGCTCATAGCGGAGGAGCCTGATGTGGGGCTCGATCCCATGATGCCGGGATCACGCCCTGAGCTGAAGGCAGACGCTTAACCGCTGTGCCACCCAGGCGCCCCTAATTTGAGGTCATTTTTGTGCATGGTATGTGAAGAAATGGTACACTTGATTTTTCTGCACATGCATATCCTGTTGTTCTAGAACCATTTGTTGACAGACCGTTCTTTCCCCCATGGAATTATCCTGGCGCCTTTGTCAAGAGCCAGTTGACCATATATGTAAAGGTATATTTCTGGATTCTCAGTTCTTTTCCATTGCTCTCCATGTCTATCCTTATGCCAGTGCCACACTGTCTTAGTTACTGTAGCTTGGTAGTAAGTTTTGACATCGGGAAGCATGTGAATATTTGTGTCCCCCCAAATTCATATGTTAAATTCTGTTGCTCAGTGTAATAGTATTTGGAGGTGAGGTCTTTGGGAGTTGCTTAGGTCAGGAAGGTGAAACCCTCATGAATCTGATTAATGTCCAGTAAAAGAGATTCCAGAGAGCTCCCTCACCGCCTTTCCATCACGTGAGGACACAGCAAAAAGAAGGCCGTCTATGAACCAGGAAACAAGCTCTCTTCAGGCACCTCAGGATCCTGGACTTGCCGGTCTTCAGACCTGTGAGTAATTTTTGTTTTTTATAAGCATCCAAACCATGGTGTTCTGTTATAGCAGCTGGAATGGACTAAGTCAGTGGGAGTCTTCCAATATTATTCATCTTCGAGATTATTTTGGGTATTCTGAGACCCTCGAATTTTGGTATGGATTTTAGGATCAGCTTGTCAGTTTCGTCCACAAAGAAGCCAACCGGGATTTTGATAGAGATTGTGTTGATTCTGTGGACCACTCTAGTGAGCATTGGCATGTTAACAATATTAAGTCCTCTGCTCCATGAACATGGATGGCCTTCCATTTGTTTATTTTTTTCTTTAATTTCTTTGAACAATGTTTTATCGTTTTCAAAGTACATTTTTTACACTTATTTTAAATACTTCATTCCTAAGTATTTTTGATTTTGCAAATGGAATTGTTTTCTTCTTTCAGATTGTTCATTGCTAGTATATAGAAATACAACTGTGTTTTTTAAAATTTCTTTTATACTGTGCAAACTTGCTGAACTTGTTTATTCTAATAGTTTTTAAGTGGGTTTCTTCAGATATTCTACATATAGGACCATGCCATCTGAAAAAATAATTTTACATTTACTTTTTCAATCTAGGTGCCATTTATTTCATTTTCTTGCCAGATTGCCCTGTCTAGAACCTCCAGTATAATTTGGAATACAAAGAGGAAGAGTGAAGATCCTTGTCTTTTTTAGGATCTTAGGGGCAAAGCTCTAATATTTTCACCATTAAATTTGATGTTAGCTGTGGGTGCTTTTATAGATGCCCTTTATTGGGTTGAAAAAGCTTTCTTCTATTCCTGGTTTGTTAAGTCCTTTAATCATAAAAAGTTCTTAGCTTTTGTCAAATGTTTTTTTTCTTCCCCTGCACCTTTTGAGATGATTGTGGTTTCTTTTGCCATTTTTTTTCTGTTTTCATGCTGTATTACATTGATTTTCAGATATTAAACCACCCTTAACATTCCTGAGATAAATCCTATTTGGTTGTGGTTTGTAATCCTTTTTATATGTTACTGAATTTGGTTTGAGTATTTTGTTCAAAATTTTTGCATCTATATTTATAACAGATATTAGTATGAAATTTTCCTTTCTTGTGATACTTTTATCTGGCTTAGATGTCAGGATGATATCTTGCCTCATAGACTAGATTGGGTAATGTTCTTTCCTCTTCTGTTTTTTATAAAAAAATATTTTGTGGAGAATTGGCTTTATTTATTGCTTAAATGTTTAGTAGTATTTACCAGTGAAACAATCTGGAAGGATACCTTCTTGAGTTGAACAGCAGTATAGGCACCTGTGGCTGGATTCTGTCCTATCCCTCTGAAAGATAGAGTGGATTCTATTTCTGTTCCACCAAAGGGACAGAAAACAGGAGCATTTATCTACCCACCAGCTTCCATTCCCCATCAGTCAGTAGTTTCCTTGTAAAGTATTAGCTTCCTTGCACATTTCAGAATTTCCATATGAATGCTAAGTGAGTTCCTATAGATACCCCACAGTGCAGAGTCAGAGGAACGGCAGTACATCTGAAAAGAAACACTATAACGTACAACTGCAGGTAGAAGATTCTAGGTAGAAACTTGTGGTAGTATCAGTGGTTGTAGTAAATGGCTTGAGTGAAGATGTGCATTAGGATACAAAAACTATTCAATATGGTGCATCCATTGGGGCACCTCAGTCTACTTGTGCCCTCCATTATTTTTATTTTTATTTATTTTTTAAATAATATTTATTTTGTTATATTAGTCACAATACAGTACATCCCCAGTTCTTGATGCAATGTTCCATGATTCATTACTTGCATATAACACCCAGTGCACCATGAAATATGTGCCCTCCTTAATACCCATCACCGGCCTATCCCAATCCCCCACTCCCCTCCCCTCTGAAGCCCTCAGTTTGTTTCCCAGAGTCCACAGTCTCTCATGGTTCATTCCCCCTTCTGTTTACCCCCCCTTCATTCTTCCCTTCCTTCTCCTACCGATCTTCCTATTTGTTATATTCCATAAATGAGTGAAACCATATGATAATTGTCTTCTCTGCTTGACTTATTTCACTTAGCATAATCTCCTCCAGTCCTGTCTATGTTGCTGCAAATGTTGTGTAATCGTTCTTTCTGATGGCTGAGTAATATTCCATTGTATATATGGACCACATCTTCTTAATCCAGACATCTGTTGAAGGGCATCTCGGCTTCTTCCACGATTTAGCTATCGTGGACAATGCTGCTATGAACATTGGGATGCATATGGCCCTTCTCTTCCTCCATTATCTTTAATCCTTCACAGAGACTTCAAAGTTTGGTCACCTCCCAAATCTACAAAAGACTTAAATGTAAAGGTTAGTGGAACAAGCTTCAGCTACCGCCTCTGCATCTCATCTCCTTCCTCCATCTCTCATTGTATATTTCCCTCACCTTTATTGAGCACTTCAGCGCAGACAAGGTGTTGGCCTGGTAGAGTAACTTGGAATTTCATCTTTGAGGATGTGAGTCTTCAGATGTTGTACCTTTGTTGACCATGGTTTTCTATAATTCCCCATTTGCAGTTATTACTGGAAGCACTAAGAGATGCCCCAGAGAATCCTATAGGTACCGTATGTACTCCTTCCAGCCCTTCATTGTATAGTATCAACCATACCTTCTCATGGTAACAGGATCAATTGCAACTACCAATTTAGTAGTTCCTTTCCTTGCTTGATGTTCTCCTGTCATGAGGAGCCCAAAATGGCAAGGTGGTATCCAATCTAGCAGAGCCTTAAGTTTTAGGGACAAGAAGAACAAATTCCCCAAACAAGGAACTAGACATGAAGATCATTGTCTATTTTTACCCTTATTTTTCTAGCCAGTTGGTTCTGGCTTTTAGAGACATTGCACCATGCACACCAACCATTGCGTCAGTTCCAAGTCCCAGAGCACAGTGTCCCAAACCCAAAGGATGTTGTACCTGGAGTGAACCTTATTTGAGACTTCAGTGAGCCATTTCATCATGCCATTAGGCTGATTGCTTCTGAGTAGTGATATGGTGGGACTGTTGGGTCAAGGGATCAAATACCCATAGTTGTACCTTCATAGCCATAAAAAGGGTCCTTTGGTTGATGATGGGTAGGATATGTTTCTCTAAATTAGGTGTTCTGTAAGTCTTTGCAGGGAGATGCTGATGGAGGGACTGTAGGCCAGGGAAGCAATCCCATATCTGTAGTAGGTATCATTTCCAGCAAACAAAACTCCAGGTAGGAGTTGTCTGATAAATTAATCTGCCAGTGAGCGGCTGGCTGCTCTCCTCAGGAGAGAATGCCATAGTTAGAGTTCAGCATCAGACTCTGCTCTTGGCAGGCTGGGCATTTGGCAGTGACCTTGGTAAGAGGTGTCCCATGCTGTTTGGCCCATGTGTAACTTTCATTCCCGTCACCATAGCAACTGTGTAAGGGCCCTTTGTGCTACCTCTGGAGGCAGTGGGTACTTTATAGTGAGCTGTAATATGAAACACAAATAAGAGCATGTTTTGTATCTTCTCTAGTAGGTTCGCCCACATGCCTCTTCTTCACATTTTTTTTTTCGTTTTGTTTTTTGTCTCTGACCTTATTCCTTTCAGACAGCTGACCAAGAAGATAAGCCATTCAGCAATGCCCAGAATTTGGGTTATTCTACACTCCAGGACAGGTCATTTCTTCCTCCATACAAAACGAATGACCACATGTTCTGTTCTTACCTTTGTCTACCAGAAGGATTTCACTCCCCCCCTTTCTTTCCTTGTTTCTTTTTTTTTTTTTTTTTAAGATTTTATTTATCTGTTTGACAGAGAGAGACAGCCAGCGAGAGAGGGAACAGAAGCAGGGGGAGTGGGAGAGGAAGAAGCAGGCTCCTAGCGGAGGAGCCTGATGTGGGGCTCGATCCCAGAGCACCGGGATCACGCCCTGAGCCGAAGGCAGACGCTTAACGACTGCGCCACCCAGGCGCCCCTGTTTCTTTTTTTTTTTTTTTTTTAAGATTTTATTTATTTATTTTGAGAGAGAGAGTGAGAGTGAGTGAGCATGAGCAGGGGGAGGGACAGAAGCAGAGAGAGAGAGAGAGAGAATTTCAAGCAGACTCTGCAATGAACACAGAGCTGAACACGGGGCTTGATCTCACAACGCAAAATCATGACCCGAGCCAAAATCAAAAGTCAGATGCTTAATCGACTGAGCCACCCAGGCACCTCTCACTTTCCCACTTTCAGTCAAGGCCTACAACTGGGACTTCCGTGTGGCATCATTCTCAGCCGACACCAACATGTAGAGTCAATCCATCAGGGAACTAGGCCCTAGGTGTTTTTCTTCTCTGGTAGTTGATCATAGGGTCTGTGTCCCCCTGTAGCTATAAGATATGAGCTGAGAGAGATGCATCAGTATGACTTAACAGTTCTAGGAGTCTGGACCACCTCTTTATGTAAGTTATGTATGCCTTCAAGACCTGCTTGTATCTGGTTCTGGATGTGCTAATTCCATCATATGATGGATTGCAGTTATAGCCACCCAACATTGTGATTTGATGGATCTTATAATATCAGTTCACAATGGGCAGTTCCAGACGTATAATTATTTGGTGTCCTCTGGTCAGGCTCTTAAGATTCCACTAGAGCTCCTTATAACAGTTTTTCAAATAGTAAGTAGTTTTCTCTTACAAAAGGCCTGGCCTTATTCTAGAACCTGAAGGATATGCACTTAACTCTTCTCTTCAGGCTTGTCAGGGAAAGTACTCTGCATTTTTATTCAATAAGAATACCTCTAGTACAGTTAAATCTGTTGGGGCATATGACCTGAGTTGTAGGACAACTTGCAGCACATCCTGGACCTGCTGCAGAATCTTCTCTTGCTCTAACACCATTGAAAAATAGTACCTTTCTGAGTCACTTGAGAGATGGCTCAGAACAATATTCCCAAGTGTGATATACGCTACCTCCAGAGTTCAAATAGACCTACCAAATGCTGTACATGTCTTTTAGAACTGTGGGGTACGAGGTGTCACAACTTGTTCTTTACCTAGGAGAGGATATCCCAACATGCCACAGACTACTAGACATCTATCCTGCTCCTAGGAATACCATGGTCTGTTAGCTGTAGTTACAGATCTTTGTGGGTCAAGATACCCTGGTTGCCACTTTGGCTTTGCTTTTCCTGACAGTAATTTCATCCATCTTGCCTCCATCTGTTAAGTAATGCCACATGGCCTCTGCTCTTGTGCAATCCCCTTGTCCTTATTGAAGCCATAAATCGCAGTTCCGTGTCAGCATCTCCTACTGTTAACTCTGTCTTGCAGAGCATAGCATTAGGGAGCTGTTCTTCTCATTACCAGCAACTTCTGGGTCACCGGCTAACTCTACCCCTGAACTTTTCGAATTTCTGCTTCAATCTTCTACCCAAACCCCTGTAAGCCATTGGCAGCCCAATGCTGGGGATGGTAGCTGCATCCCACTTCTCCAATATACCATCCCGTGGCTTCCTTGGTACTTTGGGGAGGTTTCTGCTTTCAGAAATCTGTAGAATAGAAGCTAGTCAAGCCATCTCCTCTCTGAATTACCCATAATTTCAAGAGGACTCATTTTATATACCTTCTGTCCTTTTGGAGCTAAATCTAAGAGAGATGGAAATGCCAGTAATTTCTTACTGGTTCTTGCTCTCCTTATTTTTCTGAAATTCCATCTGTCTTCCTCCCTGGCCCAGAGCTTGTTTAGCTCTCATGTCTTCGGGGGAAAGGTGTGTGGAGATATGGCCGTTACTAGTGCTCACTAGTCCTGAGGTCCCTTTTCCTCTTAGGGGTATGAGAAACAGAACTTTGTAGCCCCCATGCAGTCAGGCAGAGCTGTCTGCCTAGTTCTCATCAATGATCTGTGGTCAGGTATGACGTATGTCACATTTGAGCAAAGGCGGTTGTATCAGTCAGCATAGGCGGTCATAACAAAATACCACCGACTTCAATAATAGATGTGTTTTCTCGCTATTGTGATGAAAGGCACTGGCAAGCTTGGTTTCTGGTGAGAGCTCATTTCCTGGCTTGTGCACTGCTACCTGCTTGCTGTGTCCTCATGTGGCCTTTCTCTGTGTGTGCATGGAAGGAGAGAAAGAGCATGAGCTCTGGTGTCTCTTATTATAAGGGCACCATCTCCATCAGATTAGGATCCTATCCTTATGACCTCATTTATTATTGCTTACTTCCACAAAGGTCCAAATAAAAGGTCTCCAAATGAGGTCCCATTGAGGGTAAGAGCTTTGACATGTGAATTTGGGGGAGACACAGTTCAGCCCGTAACAGCAGTGAAAATCTCCTGTGCCATGCTCTAACTTTCTCTTTGCCTGCCTTGGCAACCCTGGAAGCCATGTGTTCCGGATGGTATAGTAACAAGATGGAAGTAAACTGAACCTTGATTCAAAACTTAGAAGGGTCCTACTTTGGAAAGCCAATGGAACCACCAATAATTTGAACCTCCATGTATTAAGTCATGGAGATATAGGACTGGTTCATTACCGTAGTGTGACCCATTTTATCCTAATACTGGAGGAATAAAGCCCGTCATATGTATATACTACCTAATTTCTTTTTTTCTCATGACTGGTACAAGATCCTTCAACTCTAGGAAATTTTATGTACAGTTTTCTGTACAGGAATTATCATAGGGAAACAAGATACAACACTTGAAATAACTTTAAAAATTAATAGCTAATCTTTTGTGTATTACTTCCCCCCCCCATCATCAGAAGTTTCCATAAAGATCATCTTGTTGGATCCACAATATCTCTGTCCAAAGGCAGAGATACTCTAAATTTGAAAATATTCTTTTCATGTAAGTTATTATTTTGCCTGTCATTTTGTTTACTGGTGAAAAGCCTTTCTACCATTTGCGTTGAAGAGAACAGTGCCTCTCCGGGAGTGAATGATCGGTTTAAAAATACACCTTTATGTTTAATTTAAAATTAATGTGATGTTCAGATTCATCAAACGGTTCTATCTTTCATTTCTCAAAACATGACATTTTCCAGGCCCTCTCTTGCCTTGGCTCTCAGGTAGCTTCATTTATGTGCTGTGCTTGAGGTACACAGAGCTTTCTCACGGAATGAATCGTGTTGAACAAATAACAAAAAACTTCCTCCCCTAAGCAGCTTGGAGTCTGCAGGTAGGTCCCCTAATCTAGGATGCAGAACACAAGCACTGTGTGTGGGTTAGGGTGGTTGTTTCTGGAAAGATCAGCAGCGAAGGTGCGTTTTTAGCCTAGTGACACACAATTGATGCGATGGTACAATGATTTATCAGGTAAAATGAGACATTTAACAATAAAACAAGCCATTACGAAGCCACTAGTGAGTCATTACAGCAGGCATGTCCGTTTTAAGCATGGCCTCAACCTTGTAGCAGGGAGCGACAAAGAAATGGCTTACCCTTCAGGAGCTCTCGGCATGGCTAAGCTATTTTTTACTGCTTTTACGTGGTACCTGAAGGGAACGCAAGAGGACAGAGAAACAAATGCAGTCAGCTTTCCATTGCCACTAGTGACAATACCATCTCCAATTATAGCCTCCAAGAGATCTCTGAAATTGTATTTCTGAAATGGCCATTTATTAAAAGCTTAAGGCTCTTCTGATAAATACACTGGGAAGTTCCGTCATACTCCTCACAGCGCCAAAGGAGACCGCGTTCGTGCTCGGGGTGAGAGCAGGGGTGGTGTGGGCCGATGGGGGAGACGAGGTGCCGCGGAGAGCTGTGATTCAGCGTCGTGAGTAATGAAGTGACAGGCTGGAAGGCAACTTCATTATCTGTGGTGCGGGCGATCCATCCATCTGCAGGAAGTGAAAGGGCATCGAGAAGGCAGGCGGCGCATGATGGGAAAGGAAGTGGCATGCGCTAGTTAAGGGGGTGGTCTTGGGAGTTAGCGACATTTCACTTTGAATCCTGGACTGAGAGATTTGATACAGGTTACGTAACCTCCCGGAGCCTCAATTTCCCCATCAGTTAAATGGGGATAAGAATAGTGCCTAACATAAATACCCTTGTACCTATTGAATAAAATAACTTGGGTGAAATACTGAGCATAGTGCCTGACAAAAATCACAATAAGAACAACCATTCACTTCTGTGGCCACCTGTTAGGTGCTTCATGTATTAAAAGTATAAAATCTTCTACTTAGAGCCTAATAAATCCCCACAAGGTCGCACACTCACCTTTGTAGGAGGGAAACCCAAAGGAAAGTGAAGTTCAGTGACTTGCCCAGGGATACACAGGAAGTGAGTGGGATAGTCAGTGCTTTTGGCCACAAAACGGTCCTCCTAGCACTACGCCACACTGTGGATGGGATGAATAAACATTCAAGACAGCCAAGCAAGATCATTAGCTCAAGAGGGATATTGAAGTACATATCTTCCTTATAATCCATGTGGTACAACTTTAGTGTCTTGGCTGCTTGAAATGATGACAGTCTAGGAGGATGGGTTGAAGGGAATAATCCACAATGGGTGTTCCAATATGGAAGTTTAGGATGCTAAAAATACGTATCATCTTCCTCAAGTATGTTGAGATCAGTGGAGAAAATATATACACACGTTATAACATACGAGGCATTATTATATGGCTAACAATCATTATTTTGTTAGAGACTTTATAGTTTCAACCAGTTTTTTCTAGAATCAGATACTCGAAGCTTCCTTACTCTCCTTCCTTAGTTCCTAGGGTCTGTTTGGTTACCTCAGGGAACTGGAAGGAGTGTTTTCTATGGGGATTTCTTCTAAGTGCAGACAGTCCAAGGTGGTGCTTCAGAGTGTGGAAGGTGGCTGGGGCAGGAGCTCGCCGGTGGACATGATTTCTACTCATGGCTCCACTATTTGTTAGCTGTGTTCACATTCAACAATAATCTCTTCATCAGGTACTGGATCTAGATTTAACTAAGACCTGGTCTTTGCACCAAAGGTAATAGCCTGGTAAAGAAGACCAACTCAGAAGCAAATCTTTCCAAGCGTAGGCATGGGAGAGTATGCGGTCATTTCAGTTTAAAAGGATGAGGTGGATTATCTATCTGGGAAACAATAAAAGGATTTTAATGGCACTCTTCACTTTCATACACATTTTGAAGTGCCTACTATATGTTAGGAACTGTGCAATAGACTAAAGTCTATTGGTGGTGGAAAAAAACATAAAACCCCCCACAAAGTTAAGGCCTCTCCTGGAGGACTTCACAGAAGAGAATCAGGTATGTATGTAGAAAGGTGAATTGCCATAGAGTGGGTTGGACTCAGTAATAGAACCTTGGACATTAGTATCATGGGTAAGACCATTGTACTAGTGGGGTTCTTGGTGGCAAGGAATAAGAATTATTTGTGGGTATTTTAAGCAGAAAAAGGCTAAAGTTGGTAGCTCAATGAATTGGAAAACCAGGTTGGCAAACAGGCAGAAGTAAATGGAATCTAGATAACCCAATCAAGCCTTACCACTGAATCAGTCCACTGAAGACACTTTAGCTGTCACCACCGTGTCACTGCACCATCCTGAACTGTCACCGCCACTGGCGCTGGATGCTGCTGTGATCCACTCTTGACTCAATGCCTTGGACGTGTGCGTGTTTGATACAATGTAGGTCTCGTGCTTTCTCCACAATCGCAAAGGAAGCTGGGAAAGTGAGTCTTTGGCAGCTTCTGTAGTTGGAGAAATTTCTCTTGCCCTCTAGGTCTGAGAAAGTGAGAAATTCTACAAAGGTAGGAGGGGAGCAGAAGCTGGCCAGCCAAAGACACATGCTGCAAATAATGGAAGGTCATGTTTTCATCCTTGCTATCTTGTGCCTACTGGTAAAAAGCAAGTTGATTTATTATCATTTCATATTTATGGAAAAATATGTGTAAAGCTGCCTTTACATGCTATAGTAATTGACCGAAAGAAAATCCCATGTAGCTCTACTTCCATAAGCTATGTGTTTCTTCCTTATTTCTTTTCAAGCCAAGCATAAGATACACACTTGCACAAGCTCCCCAACTAAAAACATGGCTCTGTACCAAACAACTAATAAGCAGGCCCAGGGTTCTTTTGTTCCTTTTTTTTTATTTTTTTAGAATAATTACTTTTCCTATTTCTTTCTTACCAGTTCAGCCAACGTACTTTATCTCAAGGAAATTACATTTGCTCACGTAGGTGTGTGAATAAGCAGAATGACAAGAGTTTGTTTCTTCTAGAATTAGATGGATATTGCAATTACTTGGGGAAAGAACGTTTCCCTAAATTCAGCTATGAATCCTGTACAGATCAAAACAAAGATCCCTTGAAAGATGGTTCTCTTGACTTAATACGTATTGTATTTTGTGAGCATGTAACAACCTCTTATTATGTGGTAAAATACTCTTTCTGGCATTGAGGAAAACAAACATATTTTGAAGTTCACCAAGATAGGGAGAACAGATAAGCTGAATTTTTTGGTCAAACAAAAGGGGATTAAGAGCTTTTCAAGTATGTGTGATAAAGACTGAAAAGGAAGTGTTCGGGATGTTTTTGTAGCTCAAAAGAGTATTAAACGTCTAGCCTCCATTTAAGATTCTAAGGAGAGTTTTCTTCCCTGTGCTTGTTCTGCCAAGCTCTTGCGAGTGCCTTTTTTTAGGCGGGTGGGGGAGGGATTTCTGCTAACATCTTATGTCTACTGAGCCCCAGGTTTTATCTCGTTTTTAGTTTATTTGTTTATTTACCTAATGGTTGGTAATCTTCTTGAGGACAAAGACCGTTCTTTCTAGAATGCTTAACTCTTAACCATGGCTCTTCTGGCATCTAGTTAAGTCAGAAATCAGAACCCCAGAAGGGATGAATGACTTGAACAGAGACAGCTTAAGAGTATTGTGGAATTTAAGTAGATATTTATTTTTTATGCAGAATCATAGTAGGTTTTGAGTCTGTGCTGTAAGCCCGGTAGCATGTTAGGTATAGGTGCTGGATACGACATGTAGCAGCCATGAATCTTCTGTCTTGGAAATTAGAATCCAGAAGAATGTGCTTTCAGGGACAGATCATGTAAAATTATACATGGTTCAAGGGGCAGAGAAGAAGTCCCATAATGCACCTCTGGCCAGATGATTGTGAATAATCTAACTGAGAAAAGGTATTAATGTGTTTTAATGGAGATGCTGTTGATATACTTAGATTTAAAAATGTTTCTACAGTTTTTATTTAAAATCTTATCTAGGTAGCAGACAGGGATGGCAACTTCACACTCCTTCCCTCAACATATTTATCTATATATGAAAAATGACATATATTAAATTAGGGATATGGAGGAAAGCCTCAAACTACAGTATACTCGAACAAAGAGTAGTAAATCAAAAAGGTTGAAATGTCTCAAATGGAGAGCATAAATATTAGGAGTTTTCTTGAGGAATAATCAAGGGCTGTTGGAAACAACAGCCAAAGATATAATTATAGGAAACATTCTGGATTGGAAAAGAAAATGGTCCTGAAAATATACATGGAAAAGACTGTTGAAAAACAGAACAGGGGGTTCTAAACACATTGTCTCTTTATTTTATTTTAAATATTTTATTTATTTATTAGGAAGAGAAAGAGACAGATGAACAGGGAGAGGGAGAGAATCTCAAGCAGACTCCCCGCTGAGTGCGAACCCTGGATCCCACAACCCTGAGATCATGACCTGAGCTGAAACCAAGAGTCAGATGCTGATTGAGCCACCAGGCACCCCTAAACACCCTGTATATTGGCAATATTTTTAAAAAGAAGAAAAATCCTCTAAAAATGTATGGTAAAAAAAATACCCAATATATCTATGAAAGAAAAGAAATTGAGTGTCATCAGATTTTAATAGGATGTTCCTGAAACCAATGACACAGTATTTACCAATGTTGAAGTAAAAGAATTATAATCCAAGAATTTTGTGAAGCCAGTTTATTTTTCATAATGGAATTAATGGAAACTCTATATTATTTCATGAGTAAGTATTCAGAAATTTGCCAACCACATGCATACCCTTTTGGGGAAAAAACATTAAAAAAATGTTCTTCCTACAAATCAAAATTAAATCCTACAATATAGTATTTAAAAAGTGCTATTCTTGCTAGGACAATTCTATTTTAACATGGGTATAATATGAAATAAGGAAAATGATTAAAATAAATATTCTTCCTATAGCATTTATAATAGTACATCATGGCAAAAGGTTAAATGTTAAACATTAGGAGAATGTTCATATGGTAGAATGTAATGTGCAAATAATTTCTATTAATATAAGAAAATCATATGATGCAGTCTTAAGTTGAAAAAAGATATATGTGTGTGTGTGTATACATATATATGGATGTGTGTGCATATAGAAATATATATTTTTTGCTTTCTTATATAATTTTCGTTCAGGAATTTCTACAGAGTATAAATCATTTTTTAAAATTAGAAATAAATGCAAAAATATAAAAATATAACTTTTTTTTTTTTTTAAAGATTTTATTTATTTATTCGACAGAGATAGAGACAGCCAGTGAGAGAGGGAACACAAGCAGGGGGAGTGGGAGAGAAAGAAGCAGGCCGGGATCACGCCCTGAGCTGAAGGCAGACGCTTAACCGCTGTGCCACCCAGGCGCCCCCCAAAATATAACTTTTTAAAAGAAAAAATACTCAAAGTTTTGAAAAAAAAATACTAAGAAGTGTATGTAAGAATTTGTTAAAAATTTACAATTCTGGGGGCGCCTGGGTGGCTCAGTCATTAAACATCTGCCTTTGGCTCAAGTCATGATCCCAGGGTCCTGGGATCGAGCCCCACATCAGGCTCCCTGCTCAGTGGGAAGCCTGCTTCTGCCTCCCCCACTCCCCCTGCTTGTGTTCCCTTTCGCTGTCTCTCTCTCTATCAAATAAATAAATAAAATCTTAAAAAAAAATTTAAAATTCTGTAAGGATTTCAGTCTTGGAAAAAGACTCTTCCCTGGCCTGCTCCTTCCCCCTTCCCAAATCATAATATAGTTGTATTCACATCAAAAGGAGGCAGAATTGGTATTTTGGGAAACACGGTATAATGCTAACAAATGGCATGAATAATACAAAATTTTAATTTATTTTGTGGGGGACTTAAAGAGGAAAATAAATTGTATTTTTTAAAAAGAATCAACATACAAGGTTTTTTTCATTTGTTCCCTTTTTTAGAACCTTCTTGAATTTTATATTTGACCTTTTTGGCAAACTAGGAAGTAGAATAAATGGTAATAAGAATATATTAGAATTGTTATTATTACAAATAACATAAATATAATGTAGTTATATAAAAATAGTATATATTTATAACATTCTATAATGTTATTCCAGAAAAGGAAAGATACCCAGATATTCCAGATAAGGATATTCCAGATATTCCAGAAAAGTAAGGTACCCAGATAAATTATTCTGTGGAGAAAGGGACAAATTTGAAGAGCAGATAAGAGGAAGTAAGCAGGATCCTTGGGGGAAAATATATACTATGTAATTTACAAAAAAAAAAAAAAAAGGAAAGAGAAATGAGTTATGGATGTGACAGACTGGTAAATTTGACACCAATTTTTGGGTAAAACAGGCAAATCAATAACAAATGACTGGTGAATTCATAGGAAAGGGGCAGCAACTGCTAGATTTCAGATCGTGTTTCAGAAGGGCAGGCACACAAGTTACCCTTGGTTTGTTTTTTAATACATTAATTACTCGACTTCTAAATTGAATGGTATTTGAAAAATATCCAGGTCTTCATTAGTTTGAGCAAGGCATTTGACAGTTTTTACTGATTTCCCGTTGAGAAATCGGAATGCTGTCGGTAAAGAACACGGTCATCAGATTTGACTCTGAGACGGCTGGCGTGGGAACACCCAGCCTCACTGTTCTGCCCTCGTATCTCCCCCTTTCACAGAGCGGGTCAGCAACTTGGATGTGGACCGGAAAGCTATGCAAATACCTGAAACCTGAAGATCACATAATAAATTTGGAATTCAGGGTGATGTAGGCCGGTTGGAGCAAATAGCCAAAAGCAACCCAACCTCATTGAACGTGATTAAATTCAAATTCAGTTGTTTAGGTTAGAAAATAAAGAACAGAGAGGGAGAACTATCTGGACTGTTGTTAAACATGAAGAGGTTTTTATACAAACCAAATCTCCTACAAGGGAACAGAATGATGTAGTTATTAAACACTCTAATTTCTTTTCGAATTGTATCAATAGCAGGTTAGTATCAGGTCCAAGGAAGCTGATTGACGTGTCCCAAATTGTGCTTTTCAGTTCACATCAGAGTGTGGTTATCTATTAGGTGCTTCATTGATAAGCCAAGAGGAGAGAGATCAGAGAATTTCCATGAAATTAAAACACAATTTTTAATTTCCATGAAATTAAAAAAACAATAGCTCTCTGACGGTACTGTGGATATTTGGCTTATGGGAGAAAGGTTTTTGGGCCACCCTGATAACAATCTTTGTTTAAAGAGCTTTTATGTAGAAGAGAAAGTAGATTAATTTTGCATTGTTCTAGCAGGTGGTAGAAATAGTTGTAAGGATGTGGAATGCAATTCAGCATGAAGAACTTTTCAAACTATTAGAACCGTGTGAAGTTGGAGTGGAAAACCTCAGGAGGCAATGAGCTCTTGTAATGGTTAGCGTTCAGATGTATAACTGACAGCTCTCCAGGTAAGGATTTTTACATGGAGTGGAAGTTGAATTGAATGGTAGTCTAAAGACTTCAACTCTTAAGGTGGTCCGAGTTTGTCGATTCTGCTTTTAAATCCAAAAGCTAAATTTTAATATCTTGAAAAATCACCCTTATATTGTAAGATGCCTTTGCAAATATAGTAAATGGAAGCTATTGGGAGGAGAAGAAATGCGTTTAGCTTACTGTTCTTTGATAGAGGTCTTAGCTGAGAAGGACATTATCTGCGACGTATACAGTTGACCCTTGAACAACATGGGTTTGAACTGCATGGGGCCACTTATATGTGAATTTTTAAAATCGGTACGCTACTGTATATGTATGTTCTCTTCCTTATGATTTTCTTAATATGTTTCTCTAGCTTTATTGTAGGAATACAGTATATAATACATGTAACGTAAAAAACGTGTGTTAATCAACTACGTTCTTGCTAAGGTTTCTGGTCCACAATTGGCTATTAATAATTAAGTTTTGGGGGAGTCAGAATTCACGCATTGTAATTTCAACTCCGCAAGAGTCGATGTCCCAAACCCGCCACAGGGTTCAAGGGTCAACTGTACACATATAGGGCTTATCTCTACTTGTGACCTTTGCTTTGTTCTGTCATCCTTCAAACATTTTAATTTTTAACTCCCCTCAGACTTAGCTTTAACAATGCATAAAACCTTTTTAAGTCATTACATTTTAGCATGCTTTTAAATAACTAGAACGAGTTCTGTATCTGAATTAAATTCTAATTCTAGGTGGCACGCAGATTGTGTTCTCGTAAACTTTCACAGCCGAGGCACGTGGGCAATGTTTGGCAAGTTTACACTCGGCACTAGCACTATAATTATGTCCAAGTTTATCAGATATTTACCCTTTGTGAGACGTACTCATAGTCATTAGTGTGTTTTATCTCATTGGATCCTCAGGAAAATTCTGATAGAGAGCATTCTCATTTATGGGTGAGGGGAGTGATGTGTAGAGAGTTTGTTATTTGTCATGGTGATTCAGAGCGCAGATGTTTACCACTGTACCTCGTATCACTATAGAGCAGTGAGTTTTATTTTGAAGACTCAAGAATCCACAGTTCATCCCCCCCAACCACCCAGGAGCAGACACTTCGGTAATTTCCTTTCATAACTTGCTTCTTTTTTTTTTTAAAACCAGCTACGCATGAAAAGAAAATCAGGCTTTGTTTTTTTGCGAATTTCTTCTACTCAGCCTATTTACAATTTAACTTTCTAAACTTTCCGGACTACTTCCAAAAGCTAAATTTTTAAAATCATGCACTCAGGTGAGTCGCAATTTGTCATGTTCCCAACCATCATCCTTCCGGTACCCCTAAAATGTCTCTAGGTCTCACCTAAGACAATCTAACTGGGACCACTCTTTGCAGTCCACAAAAGGTAGAGTCCTGACTGTCCCCTTGGAGAATAACCAAAGAAAGAGAAGAGCCGCAGCCTAGTGAACCACAGAGTTAGATAAGAACACATTCAGAGGGATCTACGTGGAGGAGGGATGAATTAATCATTCTGTAGGGGGTCAACTAGCTAATCTGTTGTATTTCCATGGAATGTTGACTACCGTGACTGAGCGTATTATTGAAAGTTTTTTCAATGCAAATAATGTAAAAGGCATTCAGCAGTCAGATTTCCTGCCATTTTATTCATTCCAGCCAGGCAGGATTAGTCATTGATTTCAGCAACAAGGAACTCATACGGTATTGTCACCTGCCGTTGACCGCCTCTCTTGTTCACTGAGCAGGCTCCGGGAGGCAGCAAGGTTACTTAGTGGGATGTATTAATTCAAGTATCTAAACACACAGCCAGGCTTATTGAGATAAGGCTGTGACATTATCTGTAACAATTTTCTTTGCTCTTCTTGTTTCTATGAGTGAATTTGCTTTCCTCATGGAAAAAACCTTTGAGAACCTCTCTCATTGGATACTCTATCGCAAAGGGAATAGAGATGGGTATCTAAACCATTCATTCTTTATTAGTTTGGGGGCTGTAGGAAAAGTACTTTGGGCAGTGAAAGTGTCTTTTTTTCCTGGCTCTTTCTGTCTCTTCCTGGTTTTCGGTCTCTCTCTCTGTCTGTCTCCTTCTCTCCCTTCCTGCCTCCCTTAGACATATGTTCACTCTTAAGGCCATTTGTCAGTTAAAATAGTTTGCTGCAAGGAACTAGCTACTAAAATCACAGAATGGGAAGAGTCCTCTCGCTGCTATAATTCTTCAGGGAGATCGATCGTAAAGAAAATATTTTGGTGCATGGGTGCTCCAAATTTCCATTGAAAAGTCTCTAACTAAAAGTCCCATGCTTATTCAGAGACGCGATTATCTGATTGGATGCAGGGCTTGGCAGAAATCACTTTTCAGCTCAGACATGGGATGGCGACAGAGTCTCATTACGTTAATTTTATTTACAGGGCAGCCCGGTTTCCTGTGCTGTGAGCTGGGTGCTTATTCAGCTGCCTTGGCTTAGGTGGGTTTGCTACACGGCATATTTTTGTTTCCGAACCATTTTGGCCCTGGAAAGATGTCTGGCCTCGTTTCACTTTCATAACTCTGATGAAAGCCACAGAAGTTTCCAGGGAGCCCGAGTAAGCTACTTGTGGGGCCCTTCCTTGAGCCATGTGCATGGCTACTGGAGGGTGGGTTCTAATCAAAAGACCCCCATCTCCTGAGGCTCGTACCTTTGCAGAGGAAAGGAATGTTGTCACTGAGTGTGGCATGGACCTCCCTGGGCCACAGCTCTGAGGCAGGACTTAGAGCCCCTAGGGTCCTAGATTTGCCACTTTCCTTCTGGTGTGCGTAGACGTAGGCTCTTCTACCCCCACTTGCTCTCCCCCAGGATGCTCTGTGTTAGTACTTATTACAGAGCATGTAGAAAGACTGGAAGAGTCTGGATTTACCTTTGAGGCTGCTACTATTGTTTTTGTTCCATCTGTTCATTCATGTACTAATGTTCCTACACATCACAGGGTACCTACCCCTGCTTTCTTTCGTATATGAATGAAGGGGGGGGAGACAGTGATGAGATGCCCATTTCATAAAGAAAGACCAAATGCTTTATGCAGATCACACAGCTGGAATTTAAACCTAAATCTTCTTAACAAGTAATCAGTGAATTTTTTTTTCTCACTCTGGAATGGTCCTAATCAAAATTAATATGTTAATTATTATATTAATCTTCAGAAATTATTAAATTTGTCATAACATTGTATTACATTTGGAAAACAATTATGGATTAGACTGTACTCAGATCACAAAAGATGGTGATGGTTGCTGAGAAATCAAATCATAACTAAATTTAAATTTATATTCAACAAAAATTAAACATCCTTCCAAGTATTTGCAGCAGACAAAATTGTATTTTCCATTGGGTGTGGCTTCACTGAATGGTGCTATAAACGAAAGGGACAGAAGTCTCTTGATACAGGTGTGCTGGGCTAACAAAGGTCTTCAGACAGTCCTGTTTCTATGATACAGAATTGGCTGGTCCCAAAAGCTGATATATTTGTACTTTAGGACTCTGAAAAAGCGCTTATTTATACGTACGTATATATAGGATTTGAACTACTACTGGACCCCATTGCAAGCTAACTCTGACCAATAAATAGTTCCTGTTGACCAAGCCCATGCTATCTGCGGGTACAATACTCAGTGTTTTGCTTATGTTATTTTGTGATTTACCCTTCACTAAGAGGTAGCAGGCTAGGTATCATTAGACTGATGAAGACTTGGAGGCCCAGAGAGTAAAGCATTTGCTTAGTAACCAAGAAACAGGGGTTGGAAAGCTCAAGTTTGCACCTAAACCACCCGAAGCCACTGCCCCAGGCATGGAGCAAGATCTCCTGCCATTATAAGCTGTCTCCCTTTGTCTTGTTAGCCCAGAGCTACTCGGTACTGCAATAACTAGGCGGTAAGGAAGACCAGAACCTCCTACTCTCATTACCTGCTCCCTCCCCGCAAAAGCAGCAAAATGCAAGTTCCCTTAGACTTGAAATGTCAGGCATTTGTTTGTTTCAGCTCAGGTTTGCTGAAATAGGAACATGCCACAATTACCTCTATGTTTCATACCCGAAGAAAGAAAAAGAAAATAGGAAAAAAAAAAGAGAGAGAGAGAGAGAAAGAAAAGCAAGCATTTGCTTTAGTGGGTAGACATATAAAGGCTAAGATGTTTCTCTTCTCCTGCAAGTTCTGGGTAATTGCCTCAATTTTCCTCTTCTTATTTCATGTGCAGACTTGGCCTCATTTTTTTGAGAGCTTTTTCTACCAATAAGGTTCCAATATATTTGAAGTTTTCAATTGTCTCAAGTGGAATGTAATAAGATCTTTTTCTTTAGGGCCTCTCGTAAGTGTATTCTAAAAGCATCATTAAAATATGCATACTTAACTTGGCAGTGTTAGCAAATATTCACATCCCTTCAATGGCGCCAGCTTGGTGGAATGATAGAAACTGGGCAGCAAGTGAGGACGACAATAAACCATTAACACTAAACATCAAGCATGAATGCCATTCTTCTGCCTCTCTTCCACTTCTTAAAAAAATTACGCTAGATTTCGAACTGAACACTTCTCAGGTGTTATTTGAAAAAAAAAATATATATATATAATTATCTTGAGTTTTCTTAGATACTGGAAATTAAGGTTCCATTTTTCTAGATTTTTAAGGTAGACAAATTAAAACAGGATATTTTAGAACCTATTTCTTCATCAGCTGAGATTGTTTTCTGTAACATTTTGTTCAAAAACAATTTCCATAGTAGAATCATCAACCAGAAAATCAGGACTGATACAGAGAAAGCTATAGCCAGATGGGGACCACAGTTGGGTGGCAAAGTGTTTGGAATATAAAGAAGAAATAGTCTGTAAATTTCATAATGGGGAAATTGGATGAGCAGTACAAATTTATGATCTCAACCCTGTGATTGAGCCAAAGGCAACTGTTGGCGCTTGAGTCCCAGTAACTCTTCCTTGTTCTACGAGATTTTCTGACTTCAGGGAAGCCAGCTGGTGGACAGGAAAAGTGATAGTAATAGTCACGGTTCAAATCTGCAACTAAGTTCCCCTGACTTCTCATTATTACCTTAATTTACTTCAGATTGAACCTGTAGAAATTTGCTTTTCTGTGGAGATTATCTTGACATCTAGAAAATAATGTAAGCTGTGTCACTACATATTCTTATCCGCCTGCTGTATTGAAATATTCCACCTACTCTCAGTGCTCATAGATCTTAGCTGATAGAGTTCTAATATATGGCCAAGAAAAGAAGCCTTTACTTATGGGTTAGGAGTAGTTGAAGGACTTTTGGAAAATTAGCAAAAAGTACTACCATGTCTTTTTCTTCTTATTGTTCAAAATGGCCCGAACAAGACAAGGATATGTGATGCAGAAAGATCAGAAGAGTTTGGGTTCTGCCTTCACAGGTAGTGACTGATATTCAGGGAGGCCTGAAGCTCAGTGAGAAGATGATAGTAAAATAACTACTTCCTACCTCCTAAATACAAAATGGAGGCCTGACTCAGAAAAGCAGGTGAAGAAATGGCGGGTCTGCCTTACCCTTTCATTTCTTTGGTATTAGTTGTTTGTTCGTTCATTCATTCAGTCATTCATTCCATCATTCAGTCATCTGACAGTTGAGTACCTATTTTCTGCCAGGCATTGTGCTAATTGCCGGGGATAAAACAATGAACAAGATTGAAATCATTCCATTCTCCATGGGATGAAGTGGAGGTTACGGGTAAGTGGCAGTGCCAAGCCCGTGATACAGTCGTGTAGAGTGATGTGGGTGCATTTAGCAGGACATCTAACCCAGACTGTGGAGGGGGAGAGGCAGGGAGTCGTGAGGCTTCCCTGAGCAAGTGAAGTTTCTCCTGAAACCTGAAGAATTGATCAGGAAAAGGAAGACATGCTTCATAAGTGGGATATTGTCTCCCCTCAAACTTTTATCTAAAAGATGAGATACAGGGAGTAGAAGAATGCTAGAATCAACCGTGAGTGCTACCTTGTCTCTACCAGGAGATAAACTGCCACCTCAGGGCATTTGCTTTCATGTTTTTATATTTTGAGACCTATCGGTTGAATTCACAGAATGTGACTGGTATATTTAGAGCTACTTTAATTGTAGCTATTTCTACTTGGGGAGAGTCAACGAATCCATCTTTGTCTGAATTGACTCATTAAGCATTGAACTGACAGTCCTGTGGACAAGGGCTGATGAAACCTTGATCTCTGGTCTTGTGCTTAGGATGGTAAGAATTATTCATTCTAGTCTCTGTGATCATCTTAAAATCACTGAAAAATCAGGTCATCTAAAAGCTTAATGGAATCCCCAGAGAAGAATTTAACCTGTCATTGGTTGACATATTTAAAATATATTTTAGTGTTTAGGCTTAGTTGGGTTGGGAAGTTTAGAGAGAAACATAAATTCTAAAAATGTCTACTATTTCCTATCCTTTTCCTATATTTGAAATAACTAAAAAAAAAAAAAAACTCAATAGAAAAATATAGCATACTGGTAAAGAAATCAGCATGAAAAAGCAGATTGTCCTATGTTTTTGAATTTGTAATTCTGTATCACCTGCGAAATTGTGTGAATTGCGGTTTTACATTTGTATTCACTTGTTCAGCTTTCCGTGATGCCATTTCAGGGGCTACATTCAATAAGTTTCAGTCTTCTGCCCAAGCAAGCTGAATGACTCACAGCACTTTTGGTGTTGAATTTCACATCAGCTTTTAAGCCACACAAAAGGATAAATAAGTACTTACTGGAATTATTTAATATGAAAAAAATTAATAGATCCATAGCAAAATGCTAGAACTGTTGCTGAATATGTTGTAAATAGTGGCAAATTTTAAAACTATAGCTAAACTTTAACCTGCTATTTTCATAAGAGTTCATTAAAATGCTACCAAATGGTCTCATGGAAAATACATTTGCTTGGGTCCAATTTAATAAACATGTATTAAGTTCCCACAATGAAGAAAGCACTTTACCTTTCAGTGTAACTGTTCCACACTTCTGGATCCACTCTTCAAACATCCAGGTATAAGCACTTCTTCATTCCATTGTAGTATTTTAATTCCTCTGTCAGAAATTTAATTTTTTTAACATTTCCCCCAGTTTTATTATATTCTATCAAAAGAATACAAAGTCATCATGGCAAATTCGGAAAATAAATGATCTGTAGTCCCAAAGATCTAGTTAGATTTTTGAATTTGGATATTAATATATTTATTATATTATATATATATTATTTATATTATATTAATACTATAATATAAATATATAATTAGTAAATATAAGTTTTACTAATCAGCTTTTTCCAGATTAGTAAATAATCTCCGCACCATGAGCATTTTCCATTTCTTACATTTGTTTTTCAGCAATATGATTTTCAGTAGCTGACTAGTGTTCTATGAGAAAATAAAGTTATTTAGATAATCCTATATTGTCGGACATTGTATTAATTAGGGTAGAGACTAAGCAGCTGGAACAAAGAGACCTTTAGTCACTCAAATACAATAGAAGTTTATTTCTCTCTCTTGACAGCACAGAGATAAGCAGGTGGCCTGGCTGTGATGAGTGGCTTTGCTCTGTGAGGTCCCCTAGAAATCCAGATTCCTTCTGTATTATTTCTCTTCCATCTTCAAGGGTTTTGCCCTTTTTTTGTGGTTGGAATTATTTCACGAGCACCGTGTCCTTGCCCTTTATGTGAAGGGCAAGTTACTTCCTTATAAAAATGTCATCTGATAAAACCTGGGGAGGAGAGTGGTGGTGTTATTACAAAATGAAGAAGGGGAGAATAGAATGTGGGGAACAATTAATTATATCTGCTATAGGCATCTAGATTTTTCTATTGTAAATATTATATAGAGCTATCTTGTGTATCAGTATTAATGTGTACACTGGTAATTGATTTGAAATAAATATGGAAAAATAGGTTAAAGTATAGTACACTTGTGCAGCTCTTGATCTGTGCTTTCTGATTGCCTCTTGCAAAGATTCCATCTTCGTTATTATCTTTCATTTTAGTTTTTGGCAATTCTTTGGTTTAAAATGGCATTTCAGGGGTGCCTGGGTGGCTCAGTGAGTTAAGCGCCTGCCTTCCGATCAGGTCATGATCCAGGGTCCTGGGATCCAGCCCCATGTTGGGCTCTCTGCTCAGCGGGGGAGTCTGCCTCTCCCTCTCCCTCTGCCTCTGCCTGCCGCTCTACCTGCTTGCCTTCTCTCTGTGTGTCAAATAAATAAATAAAATCTTTAAAAAAAATAAAATGGCATTTCGGGGCTACTGGGTGGCTCAGTGGGTTAAGCTTATGCCTTTGACTCAGGTCATGATCCCAGGGTCCTGGGATAGATCCCTGCATTGGGCTCCTTGTCCTTTGGCCCTCTCCCTGCTCATGCTCTCTCTTTTGCTCTCTCTCTCTCTCTCACTCACTTTCTCTCTCAAATAAATAAAATCTTTAAAAAATGGCATTTCATTATGGTGTTCATTTGCATTTATTTCATTACTAGGAGGCTTGTTTTTC
The DNA here is from genome assembly GCF_017311325.1 of Ursus maritimus. Taxonomy (NCBI): domain Eukaryota; kingdom Metazoa; phylum Chordata; class Mammalia; order Carnivora; family Ursidae; genus Ursus; species Ursus maritimus. The sequence continues at coordinate 43,585,796 of NW_024424453.1, forward strand.
AGAATTATTGACCATTTATATGTGTTTTGTGATTTACCTATTGATATCCCTGGCTAATTTATCTTAGAATTTTTTTTTTTCTGATTTGTCAAATTCTAGCTGACTCTTGTCGTAATATATGTCATATATTTTCCTATTTTATCATTTTTCTTTTAATTGTATTTTTTCTATCTTACAGACTTTTTCATTTTTATGTATTTGGATCTACCCAAATTTTCCATGATATCTTGTTGTTGTTGTTGCTTCTTCTTCTTCTTCTTGTTCTTCTTCTTCTTCTTTTTTTTTTTTTTTGTTTTTTGTTTTTTGTTCTGCTTAATAAAGGTATAACAGTTGGCATTTTAAAAATTTGTTATTTTGATTTTTTCTTTATAGTCTTAAATTTCTATGTGGTTGAAAACTAACAAATATTTTTCTTGAACTTTTTTTCTTCACTGAGTTACTCAATAATGTTTTTTACTGGTTGTTGAGTATGTGCCAGGCGCTCTGCTAAATAAGGTACCATAGACCGAAGATAGAGCTTGTGCACTGAGCATAGTACCGATGTTCCTGTTTTTCCCTGAGAGTTTGAAATGCCATTTTTCTGCATATAAATCCTTTTATGTTTTGGATCTCTCTTGGCTTAGATTCTGTTACTTTTTACTACGGTAACAATCCTCATTACATTTAGGGGAAATATGTTCTAATTAATACAAAAAGTCAAGCAAAAGTCAAGACTCAATGAAACAAATCTCACCTAAATTCCTTGTTTGGTGGTAATAATGTTAATCTGAGGGAGCCACTAAGAAAGGAAACGAAACAAAATAAGAAAATGTGTATTATCTTTTTGTGTTAAATACATTTTAATTCTCAATTATTGGGATGGCCATTTTTTATTGAAAGAATCAGGTATAATAATGAAGTCATCAAACTGTCATCAAAATATGATAGGACCCCAGATAACTGGGTATAATAAAAGTGTAATAATAGTTTATGAGCAGAAATTGCAGTAATTGGACAATTGCTGTTACCTAGATATTTTCTTCTGCATTCATCTTTAATCATTTTTGTACTGTGTAAAATTGCTACATGACTAAACTCTGATGCATTATGCATATGGATGATTAAGTATTTGCCCTCATTAATTGGTAACTATCTGTGTTTAATTCTAGTTCCTTATGTAGCTCTTAGAATTCTTTAATGTTCTTAGACTTCTGTATATGCATATTACATAGCCTTCCTATTTACAAATACATACTTGCCCTTTAAGAATTAGTTTGATCCATAATTTTATCATCATAATTATATCTGTTGCCAAGGTATTTGAGTGTTTCTCTGTTATTTGTCCAAGTATTTCAATTTGTTGTCAGATTTCATGTACTATCATCAGTGACTGTATTCTGTTATTATACTTACTACATTGCAATCATCTTATTTTCAATCAAAGACTATTTACAAAATTTAAAGTCTCATAAAAATGAACTACCATCAATTACAATTTGAGCTACATATTCTTGGCTGGATAGATACTGTGTGACTCTTTTTACAGCCACATTTGAATCTGCATCTTAGTGATAGATTTTCTGATGATTAATTCTTTGACTTTCAAAATATTAATGATTTAACGGCAAGCAGTTTTTCATGATCTAACGTATATTGGTCATGATCTGAACTATAAACTTATGCACGAAGCTCATTTCTCCGTTTGGTGGTATGTGAATAATGCAGCTGAATCATGTTTATCTTTCACTTTGTGCCCTTTTTGTTCATTTCTTCGGGATTTTGGGGTGATATACCAGGAAATGTTTTCTATTCCTTTGTCAAATTTAAACCTTTTTTAAAAATAATTTTTTTACTGTGGTTTGTTGTTAGCAATTACAGGTACCTGTGCCAAAACCAAAGATTCCAGATCATCAAACTAATACAGGTCTCTTTATACAATTTTCTACAAAGTTCCCAAATTACGTCAGCTCATCACAGTAATCCTGTGAAGAAGTGAGAATGTGTAACAAAGTTTTGTACTTTGTGGACACTGAGAGATTCAGAGATGTTAAGTGACAGCCAAATTTACACAGTTGGAAAATGTCAGACACATTCTTGAATTCCAGCCTCTGACCATAAGTTCAGGACTCTTTTCAGTGTATTCTGAAACAAAAACAAAAATGAAAAAAATCAAGAAATCCTTTATAGTAGGATATTGACTGATTTAACCTTACTGAGCATTGTTATTTATCAAAAATATGGACTTGAATTCAGAATATTGCACAAGTGTATAGTTAAAAGCATCACGAGGTAAATGAAATCGATTACAGTAAGTACTAAAAATCTGTTCATTTTTTTATTGAACATTGGCTTGCCTTTACGTTCTGTTCTACCCTGCTTTGGAATGTATAATTCTAATCTGTTATAAGGAAAAGAACTTCGTTCATCTTGGTTGCTAATATTAAGCTTTTTAAATTTAAAATGATTACTTTTATCAGTTTAAGGTGTGTTGATTATAGGAAATTTTGAACACTTGAAAGAAAATGAATTATAGGTAATTTTAGCATCTAGAGATGACAAATACTGGAGATATCTTTTTTTAACCTGTATGTATACGTATATATGTGTACATATGTCTATACGTGAACACAGGTACGCATACATACATAGAAAGATATACAAACATTTTCTTTCTTAAACAAAATTGAGAGTGTACTCTTGTTAAAAACCAAAATTCAGCCAAATAAATGTGAAGTTTTAATCAGCTTTATGAAATGACTCATGAATCAGGCAGCATCCCATTTAGCAAGTAGAGGGAAGTTCCAAGAAGTTGCACAAAATGGAGGGTTTTTGTAGGAAGGAGGGTGGGGCAAGAAAGTTATAAGCAAAAGAAAAGCAAGGATTATTCCAGACAAGGTGATTTTCCCTTGGAGGGTAGAGCAAGGGGGTCTGAGGCAGATTACGTCATCTTCCTTTGGGGAATGAAGAGGGCTCCCGTGGCAGACTCATTGGCACTCATCAGAAAAATTTCTGACTGACTTACTAAAACTCCATTTCTGGGGGAAGTTGAAATTTCAGTCAGTTTAGGTATTTAGCCCCGGTTTACGGACTCGAGGCCCTAACCAAAGTGATACCATTTTGGGCTTGTGGTTTTCTTTTTAATATTCTTTACTTAGAGTATATTAAGAGTATTGTTAGAATTTCCTACAGTCTTTGGTAACATGATTTTTAAATTTGCATTATATCAATTTATTTATTTATTTATTTTTAAATATTTTATTTATTTATTTGACAGAGATAGAGACAGCCAGCAAAGGAGGGAACACAAGCAGGGGGAGTGGGAGAGGAAGAAGCAGGCTCATAGTAGAGGAGCCTGATGTGGGGCTCGATCCCGTAACGCCGGGATCACGCCCTGAGCCGAAGGCAGACGCTTAACCTCTGTGCCACCCGGGCGCCCCAAAATTTGCATTATATCAACTTAAACAAACGATGTTCCTCCCTCCCTTTACCTCTATTTTCATTGACTTGTTCAGACTGTATTTTTATTACTACTAAATTTTATTATCATACTAATAAAATCTAGTAATTTTACTAATTACTACTATGACAGGAGAGAACAAGTAACAGCTTTTAACAAAAGAAAACTTTAGTTAATAATGTTATCCACTTTGTCTTGTTGAACAAGGTACAGTAGTGATACAAATAATAGAGGTTTTTTTTTTTCAAAGATTTTATTTATTTGAGAGAGCAAGAGATAGCACAAGCTGTGGGGAGGTGCAGAGGGAGAGGGAGAAGCAGACTTCCTGTTGAGCGGGGGTTCAGTCCCAGGACCTCGAGGTCATGAGCTGAGCAGAAAGCAGATGCTTCCCTGACTGAGCCGCCCAAGTGCCCCAGCAATAGAGCTTTGAAGGCAGCATAAATCAGTATGCGATACGGTGGGGGAGGACCTCAGAAGACATGGATTGCTGAGGGATGAGCATCTGCTAATGAGTAAGACTTGAGGGTCCCGTGCGAAGCTTGAGCCCCGGGCATGCAGTGGAACATCTGTGGGGTTCTGAGGATGTTTCGAGGACTGACTCGATCTTGTGGCTTTTCCGGGAATAAGCACTTTTTGGAGAGCCAAACCCCACGGTCCAAAAGGGTCACTCGTGCTCCATCTGTCACCAGCTCATCCTCATGGTAGATGTAGGTCTATGAGAATTGTTGGCTCACTGACTAGAAGTCTGAGATTAGGAGATGCCACTTCTCTCTTCTATTTCGGCCATACACACAGTACCTAAGAACTTGTTCTTTGTCAAGGACGTGGCGTTTAATTTAATTGTCTTTCATATTTAGGTTAAAGAAGATGGTGAGAACATTTCCTTTTAGCTCTTAATTCCAAAGACTATCTTTAAATAATAATATGAGTTTGAATCAAGAATAAAAAAAAATATCTATGCCTCTCTTGTAAGGTAGTAAGTTGAGACGGATTTTTTTTTTTTAATATCTTCCTGGAGGAGAACATAGAAGAGGACAAATTCCCAGTTTTGTTTAGAATTATCTGTGACTTTCAATCTAGATTATAACTATTTATTCATATACTTTCACAAATTATTTGGTATTTGCAAATGTTTCTTTGCCATTTTTTAAACGAATTTTTTCACCTTGGATGGGAGTCCCTTTCATTAATTTCTCAGGTGGGATTTTATATTTCTATTTCTTTTTTTTTTAATGATTTTTATTATATATTTCTATTTCTTTAGTCTGATTTTTACTTACTTAAAAGGTCTGCCTTGTATGGGGCACTGGGTGGCTCAGTCGGTTAAGTAACAGAGTCTTGGTTCCAGCTCAGGTCATGATCTCAGGGGCCCTGAGATCAAGCCCTGCTTCAGGCTTGTGCTCAGGGGAAGTCTGCTTTAGGATTCTCTCTCTCCCTCTGTCCCTCCACCCTGCTCACTTGTGCTCTCTCTCTCTCTCAAATAAATAAATATTTTAGAACTCTAAATAAAATGTCTGGCTTATAAATAACATCTTTACCTGATGTCCAGGGTTAGGAAATAACATTTTCCCTGTTTTCAACCTCAGCTATTCATTTCAATAGGAATTAGGGGTAGAGGGGACCTAAAAATATGGATTCCATTTACTATATTGAGCCAGATCACAGAAACATGTCTATGCAACATTTTCTGAGGTGGAGATCTTAATTTATTTAAATATTTATTTCTATTTTTGACATTTAGCTTGTTTCTAAATTTTGCCTTATCAATAATGCTGTAACTAATTTTATGTTTATAATTTTACCCGCGGATCTCAGAAGTTTTCTCCGTGTTATATCAATTCCTTCTTAACTCTAAAAAAACTCAGTAATACACTATTTTAAGACAGCTTTTAAAGTGACACAGGACACAGAAAACAGAACCAGTCTGTTAAAAGGGCACTTCCTCCCTGCCCTCTCCTGCCTCTGCATAATTCAAACGGATGACTATGGAGAATATTCACTAAAAGGTGTAAATTTTAGGGAGATGTTTGTACTCCTGTTATGTATGCAGTCTCTATCCTTTTAAACATTTACAACAATTAAATCTTTAGCCTATAAAGGAGACTTAGCGTGAGTTAAATTTACCTGATATTTATCAAATATTTATTATGTACATTAACAATGAACCAGATGGTGGGAGGGCAGGAAATAAAATATGAGACAAGATTCTTGCTTTCACGTACTTACTGGCTTCCTTGGAAAGCAAAGGCATGTTGTTTTCAAACTTAAGAATAAGTGTTGGTTGTCTTAAATAGATAATAAAATCTATTGAGTGTAAGAGTAAGGAGACATAGGGGCGCCTGGGTGGCTCAGTCAGTTGAGCATCCAACTCTTGATTTCAACTCGGGTCATGATCTCAGGGTCCTGGGATGGAGCCCCTCATTGGGCTCCGTGCTCAGCAGGGAGTTGGCTTGAGGATTCTCTCTATCCCTTTCCTTCTTGCCCTTTCCCTGGCACCCTCTCTCTCTCCAATAAATAAATAAATCTTTAAAAAGAAGAGTAAGGAGAAGTATTGGTGGCCAGTTTAAATGACACTGATCAATTCCTGGATGATGCGTTGTAGTCATTGCTATACCAAGAAAATTGATTCCAGAATGGCTTTGTAAAACCTGTTTAATTAATATATTTACGTTTAATTACTTAAGTAATAGCTGCATGTATTTTCACAAATTCAGATAATACAGAAGTATTTAGAATGAAATGGATAGGTCTCCGTTTACTCACTTCCCTCCTTAGGAGTACCCACTTTGTATATATTTCAAAACCATATATATACATATGGTTCTTATGGTTCTATTTTGTGTTTTTGAGTTTTATAATTCTGGAAATTGGACCATAGAATATGTATTGTTTTGCAACTTCTTCATTTATTTTTATTATTTTTTATTTAACAATAAATCTAGAGGGTCTTTTCGTGTCAGTATCTATAAGTCTAAGTCAATATTTTATCTGTAATTTACAATTTCATGAGCTAAATAAATAAGTCTTGCTGCAGAAGTTTGTTACTCAGCAGTATATAACCAGACTATCCAATAAGAACTGGAATTTTGCATGGCCCTTAGCCTCAACTTGTCATCTTCAGACTTAATGTCTTACACACACACACACACACACCACACACCCACGTCACATATATGTTTTCTCCTTGTTTAAGAGTTTTGAATAACCGGATAATAAGACCAGCAGAAGTTAGGATTGGAAGGAAGAATAAATCATTCCTGTTCCACGTGATTCGTTTCCTCAGATGCACTAAAAAAGCATCAGATGAAAGTGAGATTGGGAACCCCCAAACTGTGATCAACATCTCCTTCTATGCCACAAACTGTGTTTATATGATTCTGTTTGTTCCAGAGACAGGTAGGGAGAGGGACAGTGGGATACACAACACAGAGTCTGAGGAGAATACGTATCCATTTGTAGCACTCTGGCTCTCCTTTCCTTTGTCTACCTTGTAAAAGGAAGTCATGGTTTTTCCCCTCCCAACTTCATCCTTTTTCTCGCTAGTTCTCTCACTTAACCTGCGAAATAACTTGGTTCACTGTGGTCCGTTCCTGCCCAGCCCCACCCCTAACGGAACAGATGAGCCTGGCTGACAAGAGAGTTTTACTGTGACTGCAGCATCAGCTTCTAACTCTTGGAGTGTATTTGCAACCAGATTTCAGTCATGTTTATGAGCTGGAACCTAGTTCCCCTGAAAAGAGTACCCATAAAAGAGCTGGACATGCCTGGTTACTTAGCGGATACTCAAGGGAGTACTAATTGTGGAGGGTGGTGCACTGATTCAGTAAAGAAGGAGGTTTTCTTACCAAACTTCTGGTGCCCAGAGCTTCCTTTTAAAGCCAGAGATATGCTCCATGGAGAGGCAATGAAGTCATCCCTCAAGGACAGAAATTCCTGCCACACTCCCTTCATTAGCGTGTGATAATCAAAAGAAGTGACCCTGCCTTCCCGGGAACAGCACCATCCAGCCCTTTCACAGAACATGCAGGGAGCACTTACTTGATGAGTTCATGAGCAAATCATCCTTGAGCCATGACTTGAAGAATTTGGCTAGATGAATTTTTTTAATTAATGAATATTCACCTCATTTCTTCAAGGTTTTCAAGAAGAGTGAAATTAAAAAAAAAAAAAAATCTGAGGACTTACATCACTGTGGAGACTTCCAGATACTGGGTGGAGGGCTGGGGAAAACAGAGCCAGTGGTAGCCAGAGATCCAGGGAAGAAATGGGGGGTTCTCTATTCCTTATAATTGCATTGAGGATGGTGGCTCCATCGCTGCAGTGGTGACTCTCCTACTGCTGAATTTCTTTTCCTCCTCCTCTCAAAACTGCTCTTACCTCCACCATAATTCCAGGTTATATTTTTCTCAGAAGTTTTATTTTGCTCTTTGTAGGTTGTGGCATGCCTAAGTACTGGGAGTTAAATACATGCCACTCTTGGCATATGAAACTAACTCTGGTAAGGGCAGCATTGAGGTGGGAGGGCTGCTCCTTCCCTGGGACCTACCCGGTTTCTGCTGCTTTGTGCAATTGTTCAACAGACCCCACCGTCATCGTGGTTGATCCTGATACCGCTCCATTTCGTTGCTACATAGGCCCTTTATAAACAAAGAACAGAAATGGCTGCCAAGCATGGTTGAGAAGTTTGCCAGTCAAGAACAAACCACATCTCTCGTGAGCGTCCAGTGGTGAAAGCGGACGGTAATTCCTCTCAACTAATCATCACGAGAATCAAGGGCTGTACCAAGCATTAGAAATTCACTGACAGGAAGTTTTAAGTATTCAGAAAGTTACTAGCAGGAAGTTGATCCTTCTCTACGTCTAAATAGGGGACGACTAAGAAATAGGAAAGGTGGTAGAAGAAAAGGATGGAAAAGCAGAAAAAGATTTCACAGAAGAGCAATCTATTTTATGCACCATTTTGGGAAAGTTTATAAAAACAGCAATTTCTCCTTTGGAGTAGAAACTCTTTGCTAATGGTTCCTGAAGCTCTGCATTCATGCTTTTAAGTATGTCTGAGACTCAATGATGACATTTTGTTTTTAAGGGAAGGAGGAGACAAACTGTTTATCACCTTAATTCTGAAGAAAACCAGATAAACATTTCTTGAAACAAATTTGGGTTCTTATACTTGAAGAATTGAGTGGAATGATATCTCTTTATCAGTCCCAGCTGTTTACCCCATCTCTTCATGGAATTTACTTGGATTTCTAGTTGTTGACTTAGGTCCCATCTCTAGTTTCTGAGCCAGTCCACTTTGGGGGTTGGAGTGCTACTGTTGGCCCTTCCACTCTGGTGGGAGAGGAGCATTAAGCCCCCTTTTCAAGTGTACTGCTTTGTGAATAAGGGCACCAAGGCAGAATCTCTGAATCCTATGTGTTTCTTGCTGTCCTGCAATATCCCAGTTCTGATCATAGGTTTCTGTAGCACAAAGGTACTATTTTAGCTAGGTTCCATAGAAGTGGCTGCCTTTCCTGTCCCAATCCTGAGTTCCTCTGTAAAGGCTGTGGTCCGTAGAGTCTCCTTATAACTTTAATCTGGCTTTGCTCTTAGGAGAGCCTCTCTCTGGTCAATGTTCTGCACATCGAGAGACCCCCAAATCTCAGCAGCCTGTCTGGACTTCTGAAGTTTGATCATTGCCTCTATTCCTGAGGGTTGAGCCTGGGTTCACCTTCTGGGACCCCTTGTTATATCAGCTTAGGTCACGGGTTGCAAACTCACATGACTTCTGAATGGAAGTGGCTGGGGAAGGATTGATCAGGCTGGAAAATACAGACCTCGTTTAAAGGGGGTAGCCACAAGTCATATCCCACCGATCATGGCAATTTCAAGAGAAGAAAGAATCTGAATTCTGGTGTGAAACCTCCTGATTAGAAAATGTTGGCACCAATTCCTTTTTTTTTAAACAACGACATATGAACCAAATAAACTCCATCTGCATCCTGACCTGTGACACAGACCTGTATGTGTGACTTCTGTCTTATACCGTGTTCCTGAAGTGGGCAGTAACTACTGTGTCTGTGCCTTTGTCCAGGTGCCTAGGGCTGCGCTGTCAAGGCTTGGGCATCTCACCGTGTTTTCTAGTCAAGCAGACGCTCCATCTCTAGTACTGCCCTGCTGCTCATGCATTTCCCGTCTTGCTGCGTGATGAGCATAAACATATCCTCATGGAGCTTTTTTTTTTTTGGAAATGCAATTTTCTAATCCAAGAAACTATGAAGCAACTCTAGTGTGCTAAGAACTATGAAAATTGTCAAGAATATAAACATCAAATGTTAATAAGACATAGACTTTGTTCTCCAGCAGTATGGAGGACCCAACCTAAGGTGAACCTCCAATGAGGACCATTCTTGTAAAATCCCCTCCCCTTGAGTTCAGGCAGAACCTGTAACTTGCCTCTACCAGTAGAGTATAGCAAAGGTGATGGGATGTCAATTCCTTGATTAGGTTGTGTTATGTGGCAGAGGTGACGGGATGTCATGCCCACGATTACATTTTGTTATATGTAAGAGTCCCTCTTAGCAGACAGGAGCAAGGAAATCTCCTTCTGGTCATGAAGAATCAAATATCCACTTTGTGAACTGCCTATAGGAAGATCATGTGACAGGGAACTGTGGGTAGCCTCCAGAAGAGGGGACCCTAGTCATATAGCTACAACGAAATGAATTCTTCCAGTGAGTTGAGTGAACTTGAAAGTGGATTTTTCTCTAGTCAAGCCTCCAGAAGAGACAACATTTTGATTACAGCCTGTGAAATCCTGAACAGAGGAACTAGCTAAGCTCTGCCTGGATTCCTGTTTTATGAAAACTGTGAGGTAATACATATGTTCTTTTGAGCTACTAAAATATATGTTGATTTCTCATAAAGCAGTAGAAGTCTAATATAGCAATGTACAGCTTACCATGCAAAACACAATAACCCATTCAACACATAGAACAAGGTGAAGAGACATTTACTTGCTTGAATTCCTTTAGGGAGAAGGCTGTACTTGTTTGGAAGAAAAGATTTGATTGGCTAAGTGCCAAGGCTGCATCTAAGGCTACTGTGCAACCCAAAAGAAGATGGTGGTGTTTGCTTTATCAAGAGAAATGCATATGCCTATGGCTATTCTAAAGCTCATCGAGATTTTGAGTCCTTCTCTTCTGGGCATGTGCTACCATGAGGTTGATACCTCCTCCCCGCTATTCTCTGTATTCCACAGGGAGGCCAGCTCCTGGAATGTGCTTCCTACTAGCTAACACCAGTGGAGAGCACTGGGAGGAAATGGAGAGGGATGAGAGATGTCAAGGACTCACTCTCTCCTGGTCCTTCTCTAGCTCCGGTGGCACCTCACACAGCAGCTACACGTCCTCCAGTGCTCCTGCTTCCAAGGGAAGGGCATACTGTGATTTTAGCTTCTGGAGAGTTAATGTGCAATATTGTGGCCACTACCTTGTATAGCTGCATACAGCTATATAAATTTAAATTAATTAAACTTAAAAGCAAAAATTCATTTCTTTAGTTGCACTCACCACCTTTCAAGTGCTAAGTAGCCACTGTTGCTAATGGCTACCATATTGGAAAATGCAGATATAGATAATTTCCACTATCTCAAAAAGTCCTGTTGGACAGTGAGTAGAGTAGTAGAGAGTAATATGGCCCACAAGCTCTGGTAACACCACCTTCTCTTTTTGCCATTCTAGTCTAAAGGTGGGCATGGCAGCTAGATGCTGCTGGTCTCAGGGTTTTCTAACTGTTCTCTAAGTTCATAACACTTCTATTACCTGTATAACCAATTCCCTGAATTGGGTCTCTCTATTGTAAATAACCAAGTTATTTCTTTCCTAATCAGACTTTGATTGAAATACCAGAAGAGGAAACGATAGGATAGTCCACATTCCTATATTAGCTACCCATTATTATGTAACAAATTGCCCTTAAACAAGCAGCTTAAAATAATGAACATTTATTATATCCCAGTGTCTGTGAGTTAAGAATCTGGGTAGCCGGGTGCTTCTGGCTTAATCTTTCACAAAATTGCAGTCAAAATGTTAGCAGAGCTGAAGTCTCATCTGAAGGCTTAACTGGGGGAGGATTGGCTTCCAGGCTAACTTACGTAGTAATGGCAGGCCTCAGTTCCTTGCTGGCTGCTGGCTGGAACTCCTTGCCACCCGGGCTTCTCCATAGACTGTTGCATGGAATGGCAGTGGGTACTTCTGGAGCAAATGATCAGAGAGAGTATCCAAGATGGAAGATGTCATCTTTTATAACTTAAATTTGGAAGTGGCATACCATCATTTCTGCTGTATTTCACTGACCTCACAGACCAACCCTAGTTCAGTGTAGGAGGAAGTACACAAGATGGGAAAGCCAGGAGATCCTTAGAAGCCATCTTGGAAGCTGCCTACCTCAAGTGCTCCAGAGAGGTTGAGTAGATTCGATGTCTAGGAGTGTTCCTCCTCTCTGTGATTTAAATCGGAAAGGGCAGGTGTCCACACAACAAAGGGTAAAAGAATGTTTTGGCTTAGAGAACTTTGATGGGAAAAGGTCAGCCCCTCAGTGATGCTATGTCAGTTTTGAATTGTATGTGCCATTCAGGTGTCACAGGCCAGTGCTCACTGTTTTAATTCAAATCTAGGAAATGATGGAGTATTTTAAAGGTAAGATAGTACTTGCTCTGGACAATGATTTGAAAGCATTTGGTTTACTTAAAATCAAGATTTGGGGCAATGTCATAACATTCAGATGTAATATTTTCTCCAAAAGGACAAAAAAAAAATGCCTGGTTGGAGCAAAACTTACAAGCTTTCAGGTTGGCTGCTTCTGTTTTCACAGGAACCAGGAATCTTGCATGATGGTTTAGCAGAAAGTCTGTAAGCCTCGGGCGGCTCTTGGCTGTGTAGGGGATTTCTACAAGGAAAGATGCAGAGAACAAGATTCTTCATCGGCAGCTGGCAGATGATGGAGTCAGGGCCGTTTGGTGGGGTCAGGATGAAAGGAGAGAGTAACTTCATCCTGCGCGTGAGCGTGTGTGTGTGTGTGTGTGTGTGTGTGCGCGCGCGTGTTAACAGCTGAGGCCGCCTGTTGAATGTCCTATTTTTCTCACGTCAGCGAACCCAAGGAGCAGGTGGCACTGAGACCCACATGTTCAGCGGCAGCGACACAGTCCTTGTCACTTCCTGAGGAAAGAGATCCCATCTTATCCCCAGTCACTTGTGTTTACATGTAGCCGAACGCAATCTGCCTGGGAAATGGGCCAGTTAAAAGAAGTGGCCGTTTCAGAAAGATATGTACCTATCTACTCTTCAGGATAGAGGGGGGCAATTTCTAAGAAGCATTTTTCTTTTCCTGAAAAAAGAGACAAAGGGTAAGAATGAGAACGGGATGGAGGCTGAAGTAAGCCCAGGATGTAAAGTAAAATTTTTTTCCTAATGAACTTCAGTGAATAGTTTTTTTCTTTCTTTCTTTCTTTTTTTTTAAATTTAAATTGAAAGGCATTTTCATGTTTGAAAGTTCTAAGCTGTAGAAAATAAACCCTGGACATAGATTGCCTGGGGTAAGATTTAATTAAACACTATACAGTAAATTAGCATAATTTGATGAGGATCAGCTTTAGTTCCTAGAAACTGCAACAGGCAGAAATTTTAATTTTGTAATATCTTTTAAAATTCCACTGTCTCATCTCCAAAGTGTAGTTTTGGAAAATAAAAACTAAACAAGGTATTACCAAGCAGAAGGCAATTTATTAGGGAGATGTACTGACAGTGGGATACGAGGAGGGTTTTAATGCAGATAGTGACAGTTTCTAAGAGGAATGGTCCTCCATAAAAGAAGATATGTGGAAAAGGGAGTTGAATTCCTCAGCTGGAAGCAAGAGAGGTTACAATAGTATCATACCTCCCTGGGCTGTGACAACTAGAATTTCAAGCTAAGGCCTTCTGCCTTCCCTCCTCCCTCCCTCAGTCCCTCTCTCCCTTCCTCGTTTCTTTTTATCATCATCTCTTTCAAAACGGAAAGACTACTATAAGAGGTAAGTTTAAGAAAGAAAGAGGGAGGGAGGGCAGGAAGGAAGAAAGAAAGGAAAGAGAGAGGAAAGAAGGAAGGAAGGAGGGAAGGGAAGGGAGAAAGAAAAGAAAGAGGGAACACAACACATATTAAAACAAAACAAAACAAAAACCCTTCTGGGAGTACAGCTAAGTTTTTGTTGCTCTTTTGCTCCTGCCTGTAATTCATGCAACGCATGTCCTCAGTCTTACTCAGTAAACACCGTTTGTTTGATGCCTAAGGGACCATCCCTAGGTCAGTCTCAACAAGGTCCATATGCTCACTACAGAAAAAAAGGGAGGGGGGAAGGTTCTGGACAGCTGTGCTCCAGAAAACCCTCTCCCAGGGGAGTTTATAAAGGTGAAATCATTCTAAAGAGGGAGCAATGTGATAGGGTTCCTGGAAAGCGAATTCTGGAGAATTATAAGTGGGGCTTTCTGGAAGGTGCATTCTCGGCACCAGGGAGGATGCAGGAAACGTAGAGGGGCCTCCTTAGGTTTGTGTTGAACGAAATTAGGGACAGTGTCTTGCCCCATGTTTGAGTGGTCCACGTGAGTAAAGGTTAGTGGGTCCTCAGGTGTCTTTACTGATCTATAGCAAGTTTTAGAAGTAGAGACTTGTCTTTCCGACTCTGAAGATTAGAGTCCTGAAAACTTCACAGGGAGAAAAGTATGGTTGAGAAACTTTAAGAGGAAGTCAGAATTTTCTTTAAAATATATTGTATTTATTATAAATGAGTTATACTAGCCATTATCCTCTTCATTTCCATTCTTTAGCTCTTCTTTGCTAAGAAAATGTCATGATCTCCCTGGTTTATGGTTTCAATGTTTATAGGTAGGTGTGCCATGAATGGGGAGCATTGACCATTCAGAGTGGACACTGATCTGAACTGGTCCAGGTGTTTGTTGCTGGCTCATGGCAATGCCTGTGGTTCCTGGAGTCCCTGAGGTAGGCTTGGGGAGTAGAGCTTGCTGAGGACATCACCTGGTTCACAATCAGCACAGGCTTATTCCCCATATTTTAAGAAAGAGTATGATGGAACTACAGTGTTCCAGGTGACTATTGGTTATGCTTATGGAGTTGCTTTATTTTGTTGCCAGTAGTGAGCACACGTCAAGGTGTTTTCTCCCTTCTGTGTCTAGGGTTTCTCCTAGATAGTCGATGCCTTTGAGATGTTAGAATTTTACAGCACAAAACTTGTCACCTCTGTCTTTCTATGTCCTAACTCTAGCATCTTCCTTGGCTTCTAAAATGCAGAATAACGTGAATGCTCAGATTTGTCCGATGTCAATTTATGCCGTGTAGAGACATCAGCAACTATTACACATACCATTGTTTCCCTCCTCCCAATAGGCACAAAGATTTAGCTTTAAGACATAGATTTCACTTTACCTCATACTGCTTTGTGCAAGAGTCAGTAAGCATCTTAGGGGGCTGGCCAAGCAAAGGTTCCAAAAAGATAGGGGGAGTCCAGCTGCTATGGACTTCTCCAGATTTTACAATTAAAATTGAAATAAAATAAAATAAAATAAAAATAAAATACAACAAAACTAAGGAGAAACTGGTTTCATTTTGGCATATGTTATACCCAGTGTTTAAGGTATAAAGTTTTTGGTTTGAATCACATTTAGAGTGAGGAGCTTACAATGATCTTTTCACTAAGTATTGGTCCTTAAAAGTCTTAATCTGGCCCTGATTTAAACTCATCTTCCTCTCTTCTCTCTTTCCAGGTTTTATTGCCAAAATTTCTACCCTGATTCTGCCTTCTGAGTTACCTCCTTCTTCCTCTGTAAACCCTGGTTTCTATTTTTTCTAATTATCCCCAACTGGAGTAATTGGCAAATCACTTATACTGGAACCCAAATTCTTGTGGGCTTGTTGAAAAAGGTTATACAGAAGTAAAACCGCATATACTTGAGTTTTGCATAAGGCGAACTCAAGGCCAGGGAAAGGTTGTGGTTTTGTAGGAAGATCACTCTCACCCTCAAAAAAGCCAAGGGCCTCTTTTCTTTAAAGGAGTCCCCACTTTGTTTATGTGGGAAGTGGTCCAGGGCACAGCGAGTCTCTGGCAGGCCTCTGCTGGCCTTTTGCTTTCTAATTGACTGTCGTAAGCAAAAACAGCCCTCTAGATTCTCCCCGTTGAGGTGCCCTGTGCAACTGTGCTCCTAGGGAAGAGGAGAGGGAGAGGGGAGAGAAGGGGGAATATTCTAAGTCTTTCTTGGTCAACTTTTTAAAATGTGAAGTTTGGGTTCTTACAACAGGGGTCATGACCTCAAATAAACAACAGGGTGCCCGGCAACTCAGGAATATCCACGTAATTTCCCCTAAGTTAGTTTATGAAACAGAAGTACTCTAAAGTCCATCCGTGGGTTGTGACTTCCTGCAGTCCAAACTGTACTGAAGGGGCGGTGGGGGGACCCCTTCCTGTCTGTGGTGTCCCCAGCACCCCATAAATCAGCAGATGGTCTGCAATGTATTTTTGGTCATAATTCTTCACACTTTCTTTAGGTCCCATGCCCAAATCTAGACTAGCTACTTAAAAGGATACATTCTGGGGTCCTTAAGATGAGAAACTTTACAACAAATAGATTCATTTTAAGAATTGTGTGGTTGTAAAATATATTAGGACTTGAATTGGAGTAGAGTAGAGGTTAAGAGCCCAGACTCTAGCCAGGCTGCCTGGGATTCCTGTTTTACCTCTTACAAGGTGTGTGACTTTAGGCAAGTTTCTTTTTTTTTTTTTTTAACCTCTCTATTTTCTCTTCTGAAAATGATAATAATAATAGCACTACCTCATGGGTTTTTGTGAGGTTTCGGAGAGGTGATTATCTTAAAACCCTTAGAACAGTGTCTGGCAATAATAAACAATAAATGTAAGCTGTTGTGTTTGTGGTTCTTGATGGTATCACCATTATTATTATTTGAAGTTTTTATTGGTGATAACTTAGGTCAGGTTCTCTAGAAGCAGAGCCTGAGAGAGGGATTCTGGTGCAAGTGTTTATTGAGGGACCATTCTCAGGTGCAGTCTGCAAGGAAGTGAGAAAATTCAGATAGGGCAAGGAAGAATCTAGGCAAGGATATTGTTTTAGCTGAGGTCTAACCTCAGCCTGATCCCATGGGGAGCTCTGGAGGCTAAATCCACCACAAGCTGTCCTACTCTGAGACCGGGTGACTAGCTTTTATCTCTCTGAAACAGTTGGTCATTGGCTTCAGGCTGTCATCCAGTGGGGACATCCTAACTTCTAGGAATTTCCAGGGGAAGTGGTCCTGGGATCTGGGTGACTTAGCTGGAAATTGCAATTAATTTGGAACCAGCAGCAAGATTCTCTGGGTGCATTTCACTTAGAGAAACATTCCCATTGAAATGGTTGTGTGGATCCAAGACTAGAGCATGACAGTCAGCCAGGAAAAGCAGAAGGGAGAGCCTTTTATACACTTGCTCGGGGCTTCTTGGATGGAGAGCCCGAGCACTCAGTTTGGATTTTCATTAGTATGTAGAGTTCGCAACTTCTTAAGGCTCCTGAACAGCCTCACTGAACTGGGATTGGTAAATAACTTCTAACTGGTGACCCTGGAGTGATTCATTTGCCTGTATCCCCTTGCTTCTTGCTGCTGATGCTCAGAAATCCTGCACAGTGGGTCACTGTAAGGTGCTGTATGCATCATAGCTCTGTGTTTGAGACCTGCTATTTCAGGGCCTAAGGCTGTTTTCTTTTGCTTTGTTTGCTTGCTTTAGGAATAGGAAAAATTGGATAGTGAGGCGATCTGAACCTGCCACGATTCTTAAAGCGATTGGAATATAAAGCATAATTTTCTCTGTCTCCTCCCTCCCTACCGCTGTGGCACCTCCATCCTCCTCTAACTCCTCACGCCATTCATTCAGAGAGACTCTTTCATTTTGCATCATGCTGGGTTAAGTTCTTTTATTATATTCATTCACTGTGCTGCTTGGAATTGAAGTAGAAAAAATGCTTCCCGTGCCCTGTGAATTTTTGACCAAGTTGAGAAAGCCTCTAATTAGTGCCTGAATCTGCAATTAATGTGTGCTTCATGAAAGACAACTTTAACCTTGGATTTGAATCTAGAATTAATGGAAGCTTTTGAGCATATGACTAACTCCTCCTCATCCATGTGTGGCTTGTCCACTTCACAGGCCTGTCGTCCGTCAATATTTAAATCCCAGACACTCCCGTCCATGGTGTCTTAATCACTGCTTCCCACCACCAACTGAGGACTACTCAGTGTGCCGAGTCATTTTACCATAAGGTCAAGCAAAATGTAATAAAGAAGGGAAAGCAGATAAGACAGGAGAAAGAATGCCTCAGTATCTTCCTCAACAAATATAAGGGCAATTTTAAAGATCTTATGTTTTCAAATATCCATGCCATTACTTCTTCCCTTCATTAGTGCATGTTTTTAAGAGTTGGTTGTAAATGCTGTACCAGCCTTTGGTGAGTTAACGATTCACCAAATACTGTCAGAGAAACCAAGATTTATTAAAAAAAAAAATCCATTTGGAAACTGTGTGTGGTTTTTAAAATAATTTTTAATATTAACATATTAGTACGGTACATTTTCACAGTTAATAAACCAATATTTTTACACTGTTATTAACTAGAGTCCATACTTCATTTAGATGTCCTCAATTTTTACCGAATATCCTGTTTGTCTTTTCCCAGGATCCCGTTCAGAACACCACATTATATTTCGTTGTCATGTGTCCTTAGGCTTTAAGCTGTGGTGGTTTACCAGATGTCCCTTGTTTTTGATGGCCTTGACAGTTTCAAGGAGTACTGCTAGAGATTTTGGAGAATGTTCTTCATTGGGATTTTGTCTGATTTTTTTTTCCTGATTACTGAGATGATGGGTTCCTGGGAAGAAGACCACAGAGTATTCTCAGCATATCAGAAGTACATGCTTTACTGATAATGTTAAGCTTGTTCACCTGGCTGAAATAAGTTTCTTCATTATAAAGTTACTCCTCCCTCCCTTTTCCTACCGTACTCTGGAAGAAAATCACTAAGTGTAGCCCGCACCTGGGGCCAGGGGGAAAGGGTGTTAAGCTCCACTACCTTGAAAGGGAGTATCTACATACATTATTTGGGATTCTTCTGCATAGATTTACTTACGCTTCTTTATTTAATCATTTATTTATATCAGTATGGACTCGTGGGTATTTACAAATTGGGCTATAACCCAATACTCTGTTTTTTATTCTGTTACTCCGGTTGTCCCAGCCTTGGCCATTGGGAGAACTTTCACTTGGATCTTGTGCTGCTGTGACATACCCCCATCATTTTGTTTTATGAGCACTTCCTTACTTGCTAACACTATAGGATACTCCAGGTTCATCTAGTATATTCCCTGCCCTAGCCCTAGAATCAGCCATTTCTCCAAGGAGTCCTGATTCCTTGTTTTGGAGAATGGTGTCAGGAACTAAGATCTGGGCACTAGTTGTGCTCACTGCTACTGAATGTCACTGCTTTAAGTCCCACTCAGCAAACAGAACTTGGAAATATACATATGTTTACTAACCTGTGCATACACACCCATTAAAAACTGTTTTTATATTTATCCGTCTGTATTAAGCTAAACAGGAGTTCATGCTGATGTCTCCACTTCTAATCCAGCATCACAGGATTCATTCTGGCCTCTTCCCCTAGCTTATCTGGAACCTTCCCCCTGTCCACCATCCACTTGTTTGTATGTTTAGCTATAGTATACATGTACAGTGGTTTCAGATTTGGTGACCCCTACTCCTGTGAGAAGAAACTTGATCAACGACAGTACTCTGCCCAGATGCAGTTCCCTTTACCTTTAACCCCACAGCCTCCACTCAGTTCCCAAATCACTTAGGTCTGCACCTGTTTTCCCTTCCCTTCAGTGCAGTTGTCAGATACTTGCCATATAGGTAGATTTTTTTTTTTCTTGTTCTCAAGCATTTCTCAGAAACTCAGATTTTTCCTTTTACCTTCCTGTAAAGATCTCAAATAGCTCTGAGAGTTACCCGATGTTATCTGCATAAAATTGAATACAGAAATGGTGCAAGGAAACGAGAAAAACATAAAACAGGAAATGTTAAAGAAAAACAGTTGACTAATAGTGGGAAAAAAATGTCAAATCCCTGGCTTGCATGCCTATAAGTAGCTGTGTCACTTAGCAAGTGACAGAAATCCCATTGGCCATCGTTTTCTTATCTTTACAGTTGGGTCCAGTTCCTCTGGATTGTCATGTGAATTGAACTGGAAAAAGAACATGGGAATAGAAATGTTATAATAGGCTTCAAGTACAATTATTACATGCAAAAAGGTAAATTCAAAACTTCTGGCAAGGAAGAGTCAGGTCAAGGATGGGAGGTTATGACTGTCATAGACCTGGCTTATTTGTGGTTCTCCAAACTTTAAGCCAAAGGATAGACCTGACTCTAGTGACCAGAGTATTTTCTTTTCTCCATGGCTACCTGCATATACACACACATGATTGTGTGTGTATGTATAAACATATTAATATTTATATTTCCAAGTTAACCTAAGGGATCTCTTGAGGGTCTTGTTCTTGTTAGATTTCTTGCTGGTGTCTCTAACAAAAATTTGGAGAGACATTGTAAGTTAGGGTTTTAAGAATTTAAATATTGTGCAAGCCATTCGGACTGCTTTGATTACTTGTGTTCTACTCTTACGTACCTGTATCTACCTTATTCTTGCTCACTTGATGATGGCCTAGATCTCTTTACCATGCCCCTCTTGGCCACATGGAGCTAAAAGCCATAATGGGACTCAAAAATCAGAGAGGCTGGATTCTACATTCTGAGTGTGCCTCTCTTGGACTGGAAAGATAAGTGAACTTGAAGAATTGATTTGCTATTTAGGTGTAGCCAAGTTCAGCCACCTTGGCAGTAAGGCCCAGGACGGAAAGGGGGATGGGCAGGGCCTCTTCTTAAGGCCACATGTGTGCACGGCACATTTTCAGGGATGACATTCATCTTTCAGTGTGAATGGAACCCCCAGAACAGGACAGTGTGGTTTCTCTAGAGATGGGGCCTGTTTTGCTATAGGTAGAG
Source organism: Ursus maritimus (assembly GCF_017311325.1). Classification (NCBI taxonomy): domain Eukaryota; kingdom Metazoa; phylum Chordata; class Mammalia; order Carnivora; family Ursidae; genus Ursus; species Ursus maritimus. Next base: position 43,606,354 of record NW_024424453.1, read on the forward strand.
GGAAGAAAACACATTTAAAACCAAAACATACTCACCTATAACCCTTTGACTACCCTGCTTCCTATAATTTGAACATTGATGATTCTGTAGTGTGTTTCACTCTGTTTCATCTAACTTTTTTTTTTTTTTTCTTTCCGAGTTTGTCCTTCATTTAAGAGAAAACAGTCCATGGATTGGGGGAGTACAGTGGCTCACAAGTAGCTGAGCAGTCTTCCTGAGGGATCTTGGGCCCTGATAAATGAATTAACTTTATTATGGCCTACAGTGTTCTAGGTGCTGCTATCAGCTTTTCACGTATGTTCACTCCTGTAAAACTCAGGACTCCCGTGGGGTGGGTGCTGTTGCTGCTGCTTCTTTGTACCTTTCCCAAGACCCCTTTGGCAGGAATAGTATGGCTGGGACACCAGCTTGTTCTGGAATCTTTGGGCTTAGGCTCTGGAAGTCCATCTAACATTTTTGTCTTTTTTTTTTTTTTTTTTAACTGTCTTAACAAGGGGCACGTGAACATTTTTGAGAAGGTGCTACTTCTGGTGAATGTGCTACTGCCCACCCCCAAGGGTACTTCTGACTTTTTATCTAAGCCCAAGTCTCTTCATCTATAAAATGAACTGGAGAGGATGAAACCAGATAAGCATTTTTGTGAAGAGCACCTCATTCTCCATTGATGGCCTGTACTGACTTCTTTCCATTCAGTGATATGCGTAAGCTTCCCAAATATAATAGTAAGGCCACAGATTCATCTTACCGACATCTCTCTTGGTTCCTTTCATGTGTTTACCTTTTCTCTGTGCAGTGTTTCATTGTAAATACCTGTTGTACTTTGATAAGTACATTAAAATGAAGGCAATGTTTGTAGCAATTTATTTATACAGCTTTTTACTTTCTTTCATCTCATTTGAATCCATAAATAACAATGCCTTTTCCTTCAAGCAGTTGACTCTACAAACACTCATATTTAAGAAAACCTGCAATGGAATATGCTATCTTTATGATTTATTAAAAGAAGATAAATGAGGAGTTAAAGAAATACCTTTCAGCTTACTATCATGAACTAAAGAGGGAAAATATGTCATCTGGTATATATGTCAAAAATGCTGGAGAATTATAGTTTTATTACTCAAGATCTATTTCAGACAAATGGGTGGAGACAGATATTCCCTGTACTTTAACTGTGATTTATTTTACAAGTAAAGCACTATCTATGCAGCACACTTTAAAGTTAGAAATTGAATTGGATTGTCAGCTGTGGCCAAGCCAAGCAATTCAACCTGGAAAGTAAAACTTTGAGTTGAAATCTCCAGCTTTTGTTAGGATAGAAAGCTTCTATATTGAGACCTTCCTACTAAAAATAAAGGCAACCCTTAGATTCAGCTGTTTTGCATCCCGGGTTTCCTGGAGTAGACTATCTTAATTCCAGATATTCCCTCCCATTCTTCCTCTGTGTGTGTGTGTGTGTGTGTGTGTGTGTGTGTGTGTGTGTGTGTGTGTGTGTGTGTGTGTGTGTGTGTATGCTTCATGATTAGAATGCATATCCTTATTGGTTCAGCAAATGGAACTACCATATACATTATACAATCAAAATATTTCTACATCTTAGTTCTCTTTCAGAGGCCATGCTGTGAGCAAGATTTATCATTTCATTAGTTTTGAAGCAACAGTTCCTTCACATAACTGCCTTTGATGGAAAATAGCATAGATTTTCCTAAGCTGAGCTCCCAGGACACTTTTTCCCAAAATGTTAATGAGAATTTTATAGAAAATGGATTATGTAACCAGATACATTCAGGGAATATTGGGTTAAACAAAAATTAAACAGTTATTTTTCTGCAGACATTCCCAGAACTATTGCTATGGACTTACACATTGTGAATATCTTTTTTGTTGTTGTTTTTTTGTTTTTTTGTTTTTTTTTATTATGTTCTGTCAGCCAACATATAGTACATCATTAGTTTTTGATGTAGTGTTCGCTTCATTAGTTGAGTGTTTCTAAGAGCAAAATATGATTTCAGTGTTTCCAAAATTTTTATGTGGGATTTTTTTTTTAATCCCACAAGAATTCTCTTCATCTAGTTGTCTACTGCTTTATAGCTCAGAAACCCTTGCTTAAAACAATCTATGACTGTCCTTCACAGTTCAGACTTGACTGGGTTCAGTTGGTTGGTTCTTCCTTGGGGTATCTTGAGCAGTTGTCATCAAACAGAGGCTGGGGTTGGAGTTATCTGAAGATTTCATTAGCCTGGACAATTATATGATTGGCAGTTAATCTGAGAGCTCAGCTGTGATTGTTAATAAGAGTACTTTCCTTTGTCCTTTCTCCATGGCTTTGGTTTTTTCATAGGATTTCTGTGAGGGGGCATTCCCAGAGGGAGCATCCAAAGAGTGAACATTCCAAGAGACCCAGGGGGAAGCTGCAAGGCTTATAATATTTTAGACCTGGAAGTTCCAGAATATTACCTCTGCCACAGTTTCTTGGTCAAACAAGGCTGAAGACCAACCCAGATTCAAGGAGAAGGAAATGGGACCTAACCTCTTGATGGAGCTGCATGAGCTTAGAAGCAGGGAAGGAATGAATGGTGGCCATTTTAGCAGATTATCCACCAGACTTTTTAATATCTCATGGGGTGTTGACATTCTATAGAACAGTTTGGGTAGTATGAATCAACCTGTGTAGGGTGAGGGTGGTAGGGAAAAAGTCCACTCATCAGAGAAGTATTCTGTCACTGATGGTGTTTTGAATTGCTGGTGTGTGGTGATAATAAAAAGCATACCAAGTTGTAGATAATTGTATTATTATTATTTTAAAAGTCTCTACAGATGGGGTTGCCAGATAAAATATAGGTTGCCCAGTTACATTTGAATTTCAGAGAAACAAATAATATTTTAGTGTAGATGTTTCCCAAATATTGCATGGGATGTACTTATTTTGCCAAAAACTTATTCAAAAAATAAATTAAAAAAGGTCATTCATCTCGAATTCGAATTTAACTGGGTGTCCTATATTTTTATTTGCCAAATCTGGCAACACTATCTACAGATAACATAGGAGGATGTTATCTCCTTTACTGTGAATATTATTGTTGAACTCCTCCTTCTTTCCTCCACCTCCCAAATTATTGCTATACCATTGAGCTTGGAAAAAAAAATAATGTAATGAAAAGCCTTAGGGTTTTAGAATCGGAGAGATCTGATTTCAGAACCTGGCTCCACCATATACCAGCCTTGTACTTGTAGCTATTTAACCTCAATGAGCCTCAGTTCCATCTGTTGGGATCAGTCATAATTACCTGGCAGAATTGCCAGATGCTTAGATAAGATGATGTGTGTACAGCCTGTAACTCTGATTGGGGCATAACAGACATGGGGCCACAAGTATTGCTGTATCCCCCAGATAAAGCAGGAGCAAGAGAGGAATCCCTTATAGTTTGTAGATGGTGTTTATTTGTTGGAGAAAGTCTATAGTTAGGAATCTAAGTGAGGTTTTTACTTGTTTTAGTTCTTGCAAAACTCTAGAGAGTTGCAAGTTTGATTCATACCGTGATGGGGAGGAAAAAAAAATTAAATGATGACACCTCTGCTGTTAACACCAAGATGGGTTCATGAAGTCTATTATGTAATTCTTCGGAATTACCTACTCAATGGTATTTTATTTTGATTTTATTTGCTTGCATATCTACATTTTTATGTAGATTGTTACCTAAAAGCTGTTGTGGTGTAATTGACTATAAGAGTAAATTTCATGGTTGTTATTCAGATTAACCTCACCAAGAAGAATTTGAGGGCAAGTTAAATCTGAATTAGAGCCGTGAAAGCAGTTTTCTCAGACGAAACTTGAACATGCAGGGAAATATTTAGTGGACATACACTCTGCTAAAGACTGTGGCATTCTCTCTGAGGTAGATGTGGTTAGCTCCCATTTTTACAGCTAGAGAAACTGAGGCTCAAATTAGTCTCAAGATTGGTTCACAGTTGCAAAGCTAATAAAGGTCAATACGCCCCTGCCCACCCCCCCACCTGTTGTTACAACCCTCATTCAGGGCCAGTGGCATCCTTGTCACAGAGTGGAACGACATCGCTCAGTGCCGGTATTGGTTGACCTGTCAACAGCATTCCTCAGTGTTAACCATGACTGCCTATTTGAAAGATCCTATTCTGCTCTCAACAATATTAATATCCTAGATCCCTCCTTCTTCTCCAGCCTTTATTTTCCTTGGAAGCTTGTGTTCCTTGATTAGGTAATTAGGGTTTGTGATTCCTCAAGTCCAAGCCTGGGTACCTTCTCTTCCATCTTCTCCCACCTGTACTTCATCACATGCACAACTTCAGTTCGCACCTGCCACAGTTCTCATGGTCATCTTTCCACTGCCCTCATCAGAATTGCACCTTTAATTTTATTGGCGTATTTATTTTTTCATAGCTTCATATCTGCTTTTATTCACCATGAGATGCTTAGTGCCTTGTACCAAGTATGCATATAATATAGACTTGAAAATTGAAAGAAAGAGAAAGAAAGAAAAAAAGAAAGAACTCAGATCGTATGGCCTAAAACCTCTTTTTTTTCCACTCTCCATTCTTCTCCCAAATGACTTTAAAGATAAAAAAAAAAAACAAAAAACTCAAAACTTAATTTTGCACATGCAAAATTGTTGTTGTTTATCTGCAATTCAGATGTAACTGGGCATCCTGTATTTTGCTGTATGTGGCTCTGATTCAGAGAGGTTAAAGAATTTCTCCCAAGTTACACAGCACTCAGAACTGGGTTTGGGACACCACTCTTTCAAAGGTTTGGGCTCTGGCCCCCCATAGATTTAATCCCAACTCACCTACATGGTCAAACGTCCCCATATGAATGCTGGTTTTCCTTTGCTGGGAGTGAAAAGGCGGTCTCAGGGACTTGGATCACATATGTTGGTTTTACAATTCATTTCTGCCCCTTAAATTTAGCCAGCATTGGAGGTATGCATCTCTATCTCTTTTCCCTTCCATCTTCTACAATGACTCAGCATTTTTCATCACACTTGAAAAAAATTTTTTTTCCTTTTCAGTGTATCTAAGAAAAATGGCCCTTTAACAATAAGATATTTCAGTGCACTGAAATTTAATAGAACTCTTAGAGATTCCATATGCCTAAGATTTGGAGTTCTGTGTTGAAATGCCAAAAATATCAGTGAAATCCTATACAGCTAATGGCTTTTTCTAAAATTCCACAAAAGGACTCCTCTGTTTCCATGTGAGAGTCCACTCACATATGCTGTAGTTGGTGGTGTGGTGAGTGGTACCCTTTTTATTGACTGACAGAATAAATAGAGCATCAAGCCAAAATAACCCACAGCAGATGACTAAGTGCATGTTAAACTTAGCCAAGAGTAAAGGCACTTGTCATTTTAAAACTTTCCTTTTGCTTCCTCTTTTTTTAGGGGTGGTGATGATGGGGGTATGGTAGGGTGGGGTGGATCGCCAAAGCAAGCAAGAAGGAAAGGAAAAACAAAGCATACATGAGATACGTCCGGGGGGATCAAACAATATTTCCTTTCTGTTACAGATTTATGGAATTCTTGAGTGATGGAACTGCAAGACCTCTTAGAAACTCATCTTTCTCATTTCACAGATGATAAAGATGAGCTGAGGTGGTGTTTCCATGTAGACTTTGTTAGGCACTCTGTATACGTTGTTCATCCAGTCCTTACAACAGCTTTATGGGTTGGGCATTCCTATTAGTACTTTCCAGATGAGGAAACAGAGGGCCAAATCCAATTCTTTTTTGTAAGAAGGGGGAACAATATAAAAAGTTTTATAGGCACTCTTCTGTGCCTTAAAGCCGTTCTTGATTGCTTTCCTACCTAACCTCCTCTTCTCGTAAGAATGGGAACTTATGCTGCCTTAGCTGTGTAATCTTAGAGAAGGAGAACATTTGATGAAAACAAAACAAAATGGCTTCAATGTTGGCAGAGTTTGCTTTTCAATTCCACTGAAATTAAAATGGCAGCGGTGACCCTAGTTTTATTACTCTTAAGTAATGTTTAATTAAGGGTTGATTCCATGCGCAGCTGGTTGCATCATATAGATGTGTTCCATGCTCTCTTTTGGTGCTGTTTCCAAGGGTCAGTAAGCGAAGATTTCCTTGTTCAGCAGTACTACTGCAGTGGGGTAAAAGATATCTTGGTTCTTGGTTTTACTTTCTTGGCAAATTACATGTACAGCACCCCACTGAGAGGGCATTTTGCTGTCAGTTGCTAAAAAGAAACATAGGTAAGCATGTGAAACTTGTTTGACATTTATAAGCAACCTGGGCAATTTCAAGAAATGTACTAGATAGTAAATACACCTCCATAAAAGGTGGCTGACTGATGGCTTAGCCAAAATATGATACCTGGTAGTTTATGGCAATTTTCTCTAATAGGAGTAGATATTGAATTTATTGCAAAAGTGCCTCAAGAGTCCCTCTTAATGCTACTGAGGCATTGCCACTTCTTTTTTTGTGCAAAGCACACGCTGGAAGAGAAAATACTTGAGGCTATAAAATAAAGACATTGTGTAAGTGCGTGTGTGCACGCATGCCTCTGTGTGTGCGTGCTGCAGGGAGGAGGGCTAAGTTTAGGGTGCTATTGACTTCACAGAGACAGATTGATAGACTGCATTTTATTACTTTGCGGAGATTGCAAAATCATTCCCAATACAGAATTTGTTAATGAAAAGAAAAAGAGAGTGATTTAAAGAAATTTATTTGATTTCAATAAGCAACTCATGGGTAATTCCCTCTACAATATTTTAAACAAATATGCCGTTAAAGGCTTGGATCCCATTCTCTGCACAACTTCTTTCATTCCTCTTTCCAAATTAAGTTATAGAATAGCAAAACCCAATCACCTATTTTTAAATTCTCTCAGGCATTTTAACTACAAAGTCAGAACAATTTTGCTTGCTTCTTCAGTGGGCTGCTAGCACAATGCGAGGAAAGAGGGTATGCTCTTTTCAATAAACATATGAGAGAAGCAGGATGTTTTAATACTTTCTTGGCTGCCACAAATTAACAGTGTGATCTCTGCAGATAATGTGCCCTCTTGATGTCTAAGTCTTATTATTTATTTATTTATTTTGAGAGAGTGTGAGCAGGTGCATATGCTAGCGGGGAGGGGGGGACGGCTGGGGGGGGGGAGACAAAGGGAGAGGGAGAGAGAGAATCTTAAGCAGGCTCCATGCCCAGTGCAGAGCTCAATGCAGGTCTTGCTCTCAGGAACCTGAGATCATGAGCTGAGCTGAAATCAAGAATTAGCTGCTTAACTGACTGATCTACCCCAGAGCCCCTAAGTATTTATTTTTTTAAGTGGAGATTAAAATACCTGTCAAATTTACATCACAGAGTTGAAATAGTGATAAAGTGAGAAAAATAAATATAGTCCTTTCCGATATTGCAAGGCTCTCTGGCCCACTTCTCTCTGATGTGGCATATTTTGCAAAAGGGGCTTTTGTTTCTAAAACTTTTGGGAATTCTATGTGGATGGACGTGGGCAATTGTTGACATGACGTTAAGTTCAGTGAATACCAGGCCTTGCCTTCGTTTTTTGAGTTTCCCACATTTTAGCACATAGAACTGAGAAATAAGATACTAGAGGCGTGCACGTGCGTGCATCTTGGCAGAGGGGAGGTATGATTCAGTGTCTCCCAAAAAACACTCGTAGCTCCAAACAATAGCCCTCTAATAAAGACAGCTTAACTTGAAGAGACAATGAAGAACAAATAATACCTTAGAATATCGTGGATGTCATTCATGTAAGAATATAGTGCTGTAGGCCCACTCATGATTAGTTGAAGATGTTTCAAGTTCTTTTTAAGTTCCCAAAATGAATGGGTTAGAGTTAGGGTGGTGGTGAGGGGCGGGGGCAGTGTAATCACTGATAATAAGAAAACACAGTGGTATCACTTGTCAGGTTGAAAACACTTTTGATTATATGGACATACGATGTAGCACAATGGTATTTTAGACCTTTGAACAATACTGTTTTCTACATTTACTTTCTTTCTTCCCGACTGTTGAGGTCAAAGTGACTTCATGCTTTATATTTTTTAATTGTTATCTTATTCACATGCATGAAATGGACCCTTTAAGATATACAATTCAATGAATCTCAGTATATTCACATATTTGTATGACTATCAAGACGACCTAATTTCTTTTCATAATCCCCAAAGAATCCCTAAGCATTGTCAGTCACTGTCATTACTCCTCCCTCTAGTCCTTGGCAACCACTAATATCCTTTTTATCTCTATGGATTTGCCTATTCTGAAAATATCATGTAGATGGATTGTAAAATATGTGCCCTTTTGTGTCTGGCTTCTTTCAACATGATGTTTTCCAGGTTCATTTAAGTTGTAACATATATCACTATGGCGTTCCGTCTTACGGCTGAATAATATTCTATTACGTGGATATACCACTCTTTGTTTATTCATCAGTGGATGGACATTTAGGTTGTTTTCACTTTGCGGCTGTTATGAATAATGCTGCTGTGGAAACTTATGTACAAGTTTTGTTGTGAACATTTTTAAAATTAATAGACTTTATTTCTTAGAGCAGTTTAAGGTTTGCAGAAAAGTTGAGCTAAACGTACAGAGAGTTCCTACATATTCCCTCTCCCCCACCTCCACCACTTAGCACCGCTCACAGTTTTCCTTATTATCACCATTTTACATTGGTATGGTACATTGGTTACAATTGATGAACCAACATTGATGGATTATTTTTTTAAAGATTTTTATTCATTTTTAGAGAGAGAGAGAGAAAGCAAGGGGAGAGGCAAGGGGGGAGGAAGAGAGATGAACAACTCCTCATGAGCACAAAGCCCTACAACAGGGCTTGATCCCACAACCCTGAGATCATGACCTGAGCCGAAACCAAGAGTCGGACGCTTAACCAACTGAGCCACCCAGGTGTCCCGATAGATTATTATTATTAACTGTAGTTCCTAATTTATGTTAGGGTTTATTCTTTTTGTTGTACATTCTATAGGTTTTGTTAAATGCATAAGGTCATGTATCCTCTTTTACAATATCATACAAGATAATACTTTACTGCTCTAAAAATCTGTGCTCCATCTCCCTCCCTCCTTCTCCTTCCCCTCTTCATTCTCTTTCTCTCCATTCTGTCCCCTGAACCCCTGGCTGGTCTCTTCATGGTTTTGCCTTCTCTAGAATATCATATAGTTGGAACCATACAGTCCGTAGCATTTTCAGACTGGCTTCTTTCACTTAGCCGTATGCATTTAAGTTTCCTCCATGTCTTTTCATGGTTTGATAGCTCATTTCCTTTTATCACTGAATAATATTTCTTTGTATAGCTGTACCACAGTTTATTCACTTATTGAAGAACATCTTTGTTACTTCCAATTTTTGGCAATTAGGAGTAAGCTGCTATAACCATTCAGGTGTGGGTTTTTATGTAGACTTAGGTTTTCAACTCATTTGGGTAAATACCTAGGAGTGTGATTGCTAGATCATATAGTAAGACTAGATTTAGCTTTGTAAGAAACTGCCAAATGCTTTTCCAAAGTAGTTGTATCATTTTGTATTCCTGTCAGCAAAGAATGACAGCTCCTGTTGCTATATCCTCACAAGCATTGCTGCCCATCTTTTGATTTTAGCTGTTCTAATAGGTGTGGGGTAGAATCTCATTGATATTTTAGTTTGCAATTCCCTAATGCTGTGTGATGTTGAACTTCTTTCTATACGGTTATTTACCACTGATAAATCTTCTTTGATGGAGTGTCTGTTCAAATCTTTTGCCTAGTTTTTAATTGGTTTGTTTGTTTTCTTATTGTTGAGTTTTAATTGCACGTATGGTTTTAATTTTCTTGGGTACATACCTAGGAATGGAATCCTGGGTCTTAGGGTAACTCTATGTTTAACTTTTTGAGGAACTGCTAAACTGCTTTTCAAAGCAGCAATCCCACTTTAACATTACCACCAGTGTTGTATAAGGATTCCAATTTCCCCACATCATTGACAACACTTGTTATTATTAGTCTTTTTTATTATAGCCATCCAAGTGCGTGTGAAGTAGTATCTTACTGTGGTTTTGATTTGCATGTAGTCAGGTGACGTTTTTCCTTTAAAAAAAAAAAAAATCCATTCCACCAAGCTGTGCCTTTTAATTAGAATGTTTATTTCATTTACATTTAATGAAATTAATGAGGTAAGTTTTATAGTATCCATTTTGATATTTTACTTATGTCTCATGTGTTTTTTGTTATCGCTCTGCATTTTCTCTTTTAATGTTTTATTGTTAGATTTTTCTAGTGTACCATTTTAATTCTCTTGCCATTTATTTTATGTATTTATTATTTTCTTAATGCTTGTCCTAGAAATTACAATTAGCATATTAATTTACAACAATCTAGTCAGATTAATACAAACTTAAGTTCAGTCATATAAAAATATTTGCTCCCATGTAGCTCCACACACTTTATGGTTCCTGGTGCTCTTACTGTCATACAAATGATATCTTTTTCCATTGTGTAGATTTATAATTATTCTATGCAGTTTTCATTATATAGGGGAAAATATTACAAATAAATACCTTTATAGCATCCTTTATCTGGTAATTACCTTTACTGTTGCTCTTTACTTCTTCATGTGGTCTTAAGTTACCATGTCGTGTTCTTTAATTTCACTGAGAAGGACTCCCTTTAGTATTTATTGTGGGGCAGGTCTACTAATGACCAGTTTTCTCTATTTTTGTTTACCTTAGAATGTCTTAATTCCTCCTTTATTTTTGAAGGATAATTTTCTGGATTTAGAACTCTTGGATCCATAGAACTACTGGTTCAATTGTTGGTTGACAGTCTTTCTTTCAGCACTTTGAATAAATCATCTCACTGCCTTATGGCCTCCATGATTTTTGAAAGGAAATTAGTTATTAATCTTATTGAGGATCTCTTGTATGTGATGAGTTCTCTCTTGCTTTTTCAAGATTTTCTTTTTGTCTTCAGATTTGATAGTTTGATTATGATGTATTGAAAAGTTGCTTGCACTGGCTGAACTCTGAGATAGGTCAGATGAGTGCAGCTTTCCGGGAAATGGACAGACAGATCAAATAAAGACAATTCTCTGGGATTGGGCTTTGGAGTATCTCCAACTCTGTCCTGTTGCTTCCAGGGGCTGTTAAGACACTAGTTTCACTGGGAATGTAAGGCTTTGATGTTCAAAGCTATCGTAGAGTTGGGAGAGAGAGATAGAAAGAGACCATGTTAAAATGCTACAGCTTCTCTCTTCCTACTGAGATTCAGCCATTTTTCTTGAATTTATATTCTCTAGATTGTTGCAAGCTTTTTTTTTTTTTTAAGATTTCATTTATTTATTTGACAGAGAGAGAGAGAGCACTAACAGGGGGAGCAGCAGAGGGAGAGGGTGAAGCAATGCAAGGCTCAATGCCAGGACCCTGAGGTCATGACCCGAGCCAAAGGCAGATGCTTAACTGACTGAGCCACCCAGGTGCCCCTGTTGCAAGCTTTTGTTTAATTTCCAGGGTTCTGAAAAAGGTGGTCTTTTTACAGTTTTTTTTTTCCAGTACTCTCATTGTTTTTATAGAAGAGAGAGTTTTGGGAAATCTTTACTTCTCCATTCCTATCGACATCACCTCCTGATGTTTTAAAGAGGTCTTGCCTATCCTCCTGAAGCTTTTTCAGTTGGGATATTGTCTGAGCAAAAGAAGGGTATTAATCTGGATTATGTAATAGATCAGTTTCCCAAGAAGTAGAGCCTGAGATGAGAATCCCTATGCCAATAATTTATTAAGGAAAGGCTCCTAGGAGAAACCACTACAGAGCGAGTGAAGCAGGCCAGACAAGGGAAGAAAGCCCAAGAAAGAGTGTGATTTTAGACCAAGTTCCAGCCTCAGCCATAACCTGCAGAGGGTCTCTGAAATGTAAGTCATGTCTCATTGTTTGCATCTCCTTGGGACAAGTGAGGTCATTGTTGTGGTCTGAATCGTGTCACCCTGAAAATTTATATGTCGGAAGTCCTAACCTTTACCTCAGAAAGTGACTGTGTTTGGAGATAGTGTCTTTAAAGAGGTAATTAAGTTAAAATGAGGTCATATGGGCAGGTCCTGATCCAATATGACTGGTGTCCTTATAAAATAAGATTAGGACACAGAAACACACCCAGAAAATTATGTGAAGACGCAGGGAGGAGACAAGCCAAGGACATCAGCTTAGAAGGACAAGCCCTATGGACACCTTGATTTTAGACTCTTAGCCTCCAGAATTATGAGAAAATAAATTTTGCTATCGAAGCCATTCAGTCTGTGATACTTTGTTCTGACAGCCCTCGCAAACTAAGACAGTAGTTTTCAAACTCCTACACCTGTCAGTCATTTGCCAAATATTGCCTATGGGAACATCAGTTTGCAGGCACTACCAGCTCTTTGTACATGTGTACAAAGCAGCTTTATAGTCAGAGGGCAGTCTTTCCAAAGAAAGTTGCAAGAGTTGCCTTTAGAAATAAAAGTACACAGAAGCCAGGAGAAGGAATCACAGCACTGATGAATGGAATCTGAGCAGAACATGGGCAGTGTCTATCACAGGGTTTTGGTTCTAAACAAGAGAAATCAATCCTTAGTGTTTTAAGCCAAAAGAAGTATAGTATATTAATTAGGCCATAATTTCTAGGAAGCTAGAGAAAGAGGTGCCAGGATCACATAGCAATGACCAGTGTTTCAAATCACCAATCAGAATGGGTCAAGTGGAGATACCATGGTAGACACTTTACTACTGGACATTAGGCACCAGCATAGAATTTCTGTTCACTGCTGTCCCTAGAAACTTAAACCAGAAGGAATTTGGATCAAAGTCTCCTTTGTACCTTCTAATTCAGTGTTTGGCTTTGACAGGCATGCTCTTAGCTCATCTTTGATGAGGCTGTGAAAGTGAGACTTTTATACAAAAAGGTGACCTCTGATTTGAGACCAAGTGAGGAATTTCCCAAACCAGCAAGGGTATCCAAAGCTTCTGGGTCTCCACAAGGTATGATAAATATCCACCAGAGGTTTTTTGGGGAAGAAGAGTTCTTCATCAGAATTTAAAGGAAAGATTCAAGAGGCAGTGTAGATGACTATTAACTTAAGATGATGAGTTAAAACTGATGACCAAGGACCAATAAGTTGTAAATGAAGGAGGTCATCTGCTTTGCTCTTTGCTGTTGCCGTAATGAGCCACTGCAGTTTCCTTTAGCGACCATGCTCCTTTCCATACCTAATTTTTGGGCATACTATTTGATTTTTGTGAGAATTCTTTCAGGTTTGCCTTCTCCTCTCAACTTTCTCGGGATTAAAGCTTCTAGTCCTTCAGTCAATTCTTTGCATACCATCAAAGATAATTTCTATTCTATATTTCTTATGGGAAAGCAGATATTCTTTTCACCTTTCTCTCTCGCATTGGGCTATTTCTTGGTGCCTTCTTGCTACAAATGTTCTCACCCTTTTTTCCCATGTAGTGACTATATCACTTTAGAATAGGAAAATATAGAGAATATAAATATTTGTCTGCAAATGTTGGGAGGTTTTATTGAGTTTGTGATTCCTGTCAGCTTCAGGGTAGCAGGCTATTCTCACTCAAATCCATCTATTCTCAATTAAGAACTCCTCCTCGATCAGCCCCTCTCCTTCCCTATCACCATTAAGAGCTCTTTCATACCACACAGCAAGGACATTGTAAATGGAATAGGAGAAATGAGTTCTTGATTCAATATACAATTCCAATTTAAGGGAATTCTCTCCTTAAAGTCTCATGAGATCTTGACATTTTCTATACACAGGAAAAAGTTTTAGGTGGATCTATTGCTTTTGACATTTTGGAATTAATGGAATCTCCCATGTCGATGAATATCACATTTATATAAAACCTACCTATCAAGGGAAAAGGTGAAGGTAAAATTCTGTTTTCCAGTGGTGCTATTTAACCAACAAACATGAAGGATGTTTGTTGGCTATAATGGTGCCCACACCTGGAGAAGATGTGGAAAGATATACCAATTAAAGGATATTTGATTCTGTATCTTCATCATATATTCAGGGTTATGTATTCCAGTTCAAGTCTATGTTTATAACACATCCCGGTAAGCTAGAGTTACTTAAGTCTGTAGATGTCAAATGGATCAAGTCAGTAATGTAGACATGAGACCATTGAATAAAAGGAATCAGACACCAAAGGCATGGATCCTGTAATTGGTAGAATATTGAAATGGAGGAGAAGGATGGCCAAGTATGTAGTAGCTGGTAAACATGGTGCCGATGTCTTAAAGAGCTACAGTTTGGTTGCTAGGGTAGCTGGGCAATAAGAAACATAGAAGTGAGATACCCAGAGAAAGAGAAAATAAAGCCAGTTATTTAACTCCTTGTTGAGACACTTTATTTGATATCAAAACCCTCATCACATGGAATATTACATGTGAGTGTGTTATAGGACATACAGAGTTCTTAAAGCATAGCTTTATGAATGGTGATATACAGGAAGTTGTTCTCCACATAAGGCAGGATAGGTTAGGCTATGCTATGATAACAAACCCTAAAATATCTGTGGCTTCACATAGTAAAATAAGACTACTTTCCTCAGTAGCTCTTTCAAGTGGTGGCTCAGTGACCTAAAATGTTTCCATATAGAGGCTTTGTCATGGGGCACAAAGGACTTCCAATATAACCACTGAAGGAGAGGAGAGACTGGGGGAACATGAATCATGCTTTAAAATAATCTTTCTTTCTTCAAGTTACATGTCATGGACCAGAAGTCAGCGAGGTGGTCCCAGCCTAACTAACAGTAGCCAGTAGTCTGCCCATGTGCTCTGGAAGAAGACATGGAGTCATTATCTCTGCCTCAGTTTTTAAGATTGTGAAGGAAAAATGCTGTATTGGCATGTGGTGCATATGTGAAACACCCTGGAAAGGCTTCATTGCCAAAATGAAGAAGAATCTTATTGGTGATGGGAGGCAGATGGTTCAACTTTAAAAATATATTAGCACTCGATGTTCTTAATAGAGTTATGAACTACTTGAACTCATGAACATCTCAGACCTCACATAGAGACGGATACATGAAGAAAAAAAAGAATAATTTGGCCTACACTGTTAAAATCCTCATATTAACAACTAATGCATTTTTGTTATAGAATTTCCATCTACTATTGTTACTAACTTTAAACTCTCTGAGCTGAAGTTTTAGCCTCTCTATGAGGGTTCAACAGTCTCTAAGGTCACTTCCACTTCTGTCATTCAGTGATGCCACAGTTTTTCTTTTTTTTTTTTTTTGACATTTTAAAGGTAAATTTGATATAAACCCTGTAGTTGACAAGAGAATTTTTATTTGGGAAGAAAATTGTTGAGGGTCGAAACAAAAAAATTTTTTTCCAATCTCATGTGTCTGGATTTTTAAAGATTCCATTTGCCATCTGTTATTTTCTTTACACCAGTGATCATATATACATATTTTTTCCTCTTATTGAAATGCTAACTTGTTTTTTGGAGTGACTTATCAAGAGATGAAATTCACATTCTGAGGGACCTACATACCCTGTTGTCTGTAGTTTTTATTGCTTTTTTCATTTTCTTGCAACACTGTTACTCTTTTGGACTTAAGAGTTTGTAAAATAAAGGCGATGTGTGGATTTTGCGTAAGTATGAATCAAAGGTATTATTCTATGAAATGGGAAGGCGGATATTTACCTGAAGTTTAACCTAGTTAGTGGATATGTGAGCGTTCTCTCTTTCTGTTGTCAGTTCCGCGAACAGACGTTTGTGGTTTCGGAACTGGATTCCACATTTTATTACTTCTGCGACCTCTTAAAAAAAGTAACTTGCCTCTCTGTGCATTAGTTTCGTCATCGGTAACGTGGGATTATTGTAGTATTTATCCGGTAGAGTAGTCATAAAGATCAAAAGAGAAAGTACTTGAGAAGTTCTTAACATAGTAATTCTGGTACACAAAAGTCAGGTATTATTATGATGATAATCATTAATAATGTCATTCGATTCAATTATAAATTAATTGCACAATACTAGCTTAGTTAATATTATTATTTGTTAAACCCAACAGAAACATCTATGTTTTTATGGAGAATATGCCAAATTCTTCCACTGCAGTATAAATCTTAGCCCAAGCTTTCAGGGGTGAGGGTGGAGACTCTTCCTTTTCCTGGCTCTACCCAGAGGGAGAAGTAAGGACACTATTGTTATTCTTTTGCCAGAGCTGGTTATAACGAGATCTCAGTTTAATTGTGTGTGTTGTGTAAGATCTTCCCATCTTATACTGTACCAGACACATAACAAGTATATAATAACTGTATGCTGAATGAACTAGCATGTTTATACCCACTTAGAAAGAAGGAACTTGCTTCTGAAATTATTTTTTCCTTGGTATACAATCATATTACCTGAACACTCATTATGTAAATTTAGAAATTCAGCATTCTTGTAACCATAGCTCATCCATCTAGGAAGCAGACCAATCAACTTCCATGTCAAACACTCCAAGAGAAGCATCATTAAAGAAAAAAAAAAGTGAAAATGATTGACCTCAAGTGAGCAGAAGAAGCCTACCCTCTGGTAGCCTCAGGTACTCCTTGGCTTGTAGACGGCCATCTTTTTCGCTGTGTTTCTTCAGATCGTCTTTTCTCAGTGCCTATCTCTATCTAAATTTCCCCTTTTTATAAGGATACTGTCATGTTGGATTAGGACCTACCTTAATGACCTCATCTCAACTTGATTTTCTCTGTGAAGACCCTATTTCCTAATAAGATCACGTTTTGAAGTGCTGGGGGTTAGGATTTCACCATATCTTTTTTGGGGGAACATTCACCATTAAATCAAATGTAAGTTTTACGGGTGCTTATTGGATCCGAAGTGGCTTAATCCATATGGAAAGTGTTTGAAAAGCACACAAGATGTTAACACATGCAGGGTGTTATTGTTACGGTATTATTGTTAGAAGGGGGGTAGGCATTTGTTCACAAGTGAACCTGAACACTGAATAGATTATATACTACTTTAATTTAAATAAAATGCACTCAGTAAATGAATCTTTAGTCTTTAGGCTACTATTAAATCTTTGCCTCAGTTTTTCTGCTGAGGAAAAGTTTTGTAATTCTGCTTTCAATAAAGAATAATCAGTCCTGAAAACAGGATTCACTTAGAGTTAATGAAATCTAAATGGAATGAGCTCATTTTGCCACTGTTAAGTTAGGGGTATAACTACATGTTCTGCCCCAGTCCCCACTGTGAGTCATCGTATTATTTTGCCCATCTTCATTAAGAGATGGCCATTCTCTCATAAACTCCAGAAATCAGAAAAATGACAAAAATGAATATCTTTATCTTATTTTGTTATGGTAGTTTTAAATAGAACTTTGGAAAGCCTTGAAGATTATAGTTCTTGATTCTCATTCTGTAACATGGCGAGCACAAGTATTAGATCTGCAAGCATGGTTTTTCCCTAATGAAATCAATGTGGGAGGGGGAGAAGTCTCCAAATGCGAATGAAATCCCCAGCAGTGGTTACAGCTGTGGCTGCATCAGTGGGTGACTTATAATGTTAGAATAAGGCTTAAGAGCTCAGAAAACCCCATTAGAAAGCCCTTTGTGTTTGAATTAACCCACAGGACTGAGACCGTACCTCAGATAACTCATAATTCTTGAATGGTCATCTTGCAGTTAATTTTTCACCACCTTCCTACATCATATCAGTTGAACAATATTTGAAGTATGTGGCGCAGAGGCAATGGTCTTTAAGCAGTTCTATGTTGGCCCTTCTTTCCAGTCTCCTGGATGCTAGAACAATTAACAAAATGGCAGCTCTGTAGAATCAGGAGGTGGTTGTATTGGTCTAGCTTATATATTAATATCATCCAAGAGGATATTGAAGCCATTTTCCACTGGGCCACTCTGCACTTGAGGGTCACTCCTACTTCTCTGCTCTCCAAGAATGAATGTAATTTGGCTCAGAGATCAGTAAAAAAGCATCAATTCAATTTCTCCTACCAACATCCTAGTCAGAGCAAGAAGTATGATGTTACTGTACTAATTTGGTGGTGTTGCTTTTTAAAGTAAACTCCTGAGAACTGTATTTTGGAAAGGATGGGAAGAGTCATCGTGGGTGGTCCTTGAGTCTCTGTGCATGGCTTTTTTGTGTTTTCTCTCTGCAAGAGCAGAGAGATTTTAATAGATAATAGGGAATTAAATAGAAACATCATCTAATAAGTATGATGTGTGCTGTCACTGTTAATTCAAACATAATGAACAATGACTGAATAATAATGGCTGCATACAGAGGTCTGCCATATGCTCATTCTGGATGATTGTTGCAGGATGCTTCCTTAAATATGGATGCCATGAGCTAGCCAACAGCACTCCAAATAATCAGATTTTCTGCTGCTCTCAGACTCTCATAGGGATTTTAGCTTTTTCAGTTAGTTGAATCATAAAAATGAAATCAGATCCTAAAGGGTTTTATAGATGGTAGGCAGTGGAAGAAGGAAGGGGGGGGGGTGAGGAGAGAGGAAGGGAGGACAACAGAGGGAAGAGAATGAAACCCTAATGCTATTTTTCCCTAGACCAGAAGAAGCATCTTCCGAATTAGAAACAATCTGTTTACCACTCCTTCTTCCCCCCCATCTGAAGATAAATTAACTTCTGCTTTATAGAAAGCTGGCATGCTAATGGTACACAGTATATTTAAATGGACATTTCTTTCTGTATAACATTCTAATGTCTAATTAAAGTCCAAATTACACTGTATTCTGATATGTAAGTAAAGCTAGATTGGTCCTTCTATAGTATTCTGTGAAATTGGTTGATGTAATTAGTCTGAATGAGCAGAATTTGTTCTTATTTGTTCCAAAGGACTAGATGTCTCATCTGGAAGAGGTGGAAGGGAGAGCCCTATTTTGAAGTAGAAAGGACATTAGATTTTGCCAGATTGTATAGTTTGAAGTGCCGACTTCATTACTTAACGGTCTTGAACAAGACCGTGAAGCTCTCAGAAACTTACTTTTACTTCCTCATCGATGTGGTGGGAATGGGTGAGAATTTTATGAGATTATGTAAGCTAAGCACTTTGTGAACTGGAAGATACTGGACCCTGCTTTTCACAGAATGTTGTGTGGACCAAACAGCACTGACATCACCTGGGAGCCCATGAGAAGTACAGAATTTCAGGTCCTACCCCAGAGCAGTACACTGAATTAGAATCTGCACCTCAGTAAGATCCCTGGGTGATTTATATGCACATTATAACTTGAGAACTACTTTGTTGTGCATGTATTGAGTGTGTTGTGAAAATTATTATTCCAAAGAAATAAAACTTTGAAAACCTAAACTCTTTGTTGCATATAATCTTATAATCTTTAGAAGGAAGAGATTAAAGATAAACCAGCCTCGTGCAAAGGAAAAGATAGTCTGAGCTAAAAACAGTTTTTTAAAAAATCTAAAAATCTAGGGGTGCCTGGGTGGCTCAGTCGTTAAGCATCTGCCTTCGGCTCAGGGCATGATCCTGGCATTCTGGGATCGAGCCCCGCATCTGGCTCCTCCGCTGGGAGCCTGCTTCTTCCTCTCCCACTCCCCCTGCTTGTTTTCCCTTTTTTGCTGGCTGTCTCTCTGTCAAATAAAGAAAATCTTAAAAAAAAAAAATCTAAAAATCTAGAAACAATATGCATATGTCTCTGCAAGGCATGTCCTAGGATCCCATAAACAGTAAGTACATACAGTCCACCTTTTATTTTAATCTTTCTGTAGCATGGGCATCATTGGTTCGTGTGATGTCTGTGAAACTTCACCACAATCAAACGATTTTTTTATATTGCTATTATGATGGTAAAGAAGGAAATGCATTGATACATTCACAAAAGATTTTCATCCACAAGTATTGCAATATAGTCTTTCATTATACTCAATAACTAGAAGTTTTAAACCTTAATCCTTGCACATTCTGGTAGTTCATGCCTTTTACGGCTCTTTCTCTTCATTGCAGCAATGATGGCTGCAGCACTGTCTATACTGGTAGGATATGATTGAAGTGTCATGGAAAATTTCAATTCCAAACAGAAATAGATGCCGAAATTTCCATTCCTTTTGCAAATGAGACTGTTGATTCAGAGGAAAGGAAAGAGAATGGGAGGAAATGCTCTTTGATTAAATTTTTTAATCATGAGACGTTTTGGGAAAATATAACCTGTTTACTTCATGCATCACTTTGATATCTGCTCCCTGTGGACCAAAATTCTGTATTTTAGCAGGTTTTGAGAGGTGCAGTGAATGTGTAACAACAGCACACAATCTGAGATAAATAAGGTTTGAAAGTAACCTGCTTAACAAAAAAATAGCAGAGCTTGTCATTTTTAATCATTGACTTAGATAAACAATTTTTAAAATATAAGACTAAAAGTCAAGTGTGATTCACATTCAATTATGTCTATAAAACAGAAAGTGAATTACAGACTTTCCAACTATCACGTTTACTTCCTTATGGGAGAAAAGACACACACACACACACACACCCAAAACCTTTTGAGATTTGAAATCATTGGTTTGATCAGATCTATGACTAAAAATTTCTGAGTCCTTCTAGAGTTTTGAATACCTGATGTATGACTTTCCATATACAGAATAACTAGTTCCTTCCCTTTATCATTCTTCTTCAAACACTGCTGTGACTAGGGGCCACGGATGCACGTAATGGAACAGTGACTTAAGGATATTGAATTATCTCACAAAACACAAGCAGTCCAAAGGCGGCCAGTTTGGTTGATGCAGTGGCTCAATGATGTCAACAAGGCTCTTTCTAACTCCACTTAGCTGTTCTTAGGAAGTTGATGGTATCTTTTATTAGTCATGAAATATCCATCCCAGTTCTAAGCGTCATATCTTCACAGTAGCAATCTTAGCTGAAGAAAGTTAGCAGGTTGCAAAAGATCTCACTTCACTATCTCTGCTTTTATCAGGTAGGAATATCTTTAACAGATATAAACATTTCATCGTGCATCATTGTCCCCCTGGTGGTCAGTGGTACTTTTTGCTGCAAGAAAGACAGGAAGGTAATCTGGCTTTTTTTAGTTTCATTAGTAGAAGGCAGTCAAGAGAGAGGAGGTTTGGGAATGGATGATGGATGGATTGCTGACAATGTCTGTCACTGTCTTACAAAGCAATAGAATTGGCTTGTTTCACAGGTTTCCTATGTATTTTCCACATGTCAAACATTAGTGTACATACGGATCATTTAGAAATCTTTCTGAAACACAAGTTATAACACAGTAGGTCCAAGGTGGGGCCTGAGAATTTGCATTCCCAGGTGACGTTAAGGCTGCCGGGCCATGGACCACACTTTGAGTAGCAGAGTTTTGTATTATGTCTGGTCTATCACACCTTTTTCTTCTCCCTAATCTCACCCCTAATTTATTTCTTCTGTCATTTTCTGTGTAACGTTCAGTTTGTTCTTTATGTCTTTTATTTTCTCAGTTGCCCTCACAGGCACTTTTAATGAGATAATGTATAAAGTGTTTAGCACAAAAAAAATGTTCGCTGCAACCCCTTTAACCTTCCCTTCTCTACCCTTGCTTATTTAATTGATGAAAGATTGTTTATCCGCCCCCTCCCCACTTCTTCCTTTTTTAAAATTTAATTTCTGAAGGCAAACTACAAATACCTAAACTAATATATGTAGGTTTAGTGGCAGTGATATCCTTGTATCAAGGAAAGGAAGCTCTCTGTTGTGATTCAAAAACAAATTGTAACATAGAATGATTTGTTAGCCACCTCTAATATTGATGGGAAGGCGAGAATATGTTTACCAAATTGTCACAGAAGTCCCTATTTAGACGGACATCACCTTGTCTAATGAAACTTGTTATCCCTTAATGATAGCATTCACAGGGAATGAAGCACTATTTCTCAGGCAATGCTGTTGTTTTCCAGTTTTGTTTACTTACAGGTTTATAATAGAATGATTTACAACTGTGTTACACTGTCAGTTTGCAGGATTTCAGTTAATTGAAAGTTAAATAGACTGTCATGAACTCACCTAGAAATCATTTGTGCTCATGATTTTATTGGAAAATACATTTTGAACTCTAGTCCATCAGCTTACATATATACTTGCAAATGTGTTATCTTTTCATCGGTAAGAGAAAACTTACATTCTACAAGTTGTACTATCCAATAGAGCTTTCTGTGGCGATAGGAGTGCTCCGTATCTGCACTGTCCAATGTGGTAGCCACCAGCCATGTACGGCTACCGAGCACTTGAAATATGGCTAGTCCAACTGAGGAACTGATTTTTCTATTTTATTTCATTTTCATTAATTTACATTTAAATTTAACTAGCATTTATGACTAGTGGCTGCCATATTGGAGACATCTTCAGAGACACTGAAAGGCTGTTGGTTTTGTTGGTCTGTTTCACCATTGTTAGTGATTAGTTCTAGAGGTTACCACCTCCTTCTTGTATACAAGCATTATCTAAAAGCCCACTTAATTTCTTAGAAATGGAATTGTGCCCTACAAATGGGCTAAACTAATTTTAAATGTATATGTAGTAAGAAAATGTATAATGAATGTTTGGTGTACAAGAGGACACAGATATTGATTAAAGTTTTCTGACAGGAAAAAGCAAAGGAATTGAGATTGTAATAATTATTTGAATAGTAATTCTCCTTTTTGGGTTGAAGACTCATTGACTTTATAGTTTTATGTCCATCTGAGTGAGAATTATTCCCATTTTACTAATACAGTCATCATATAATTATTCACGTCCTTGTCATGGATTATCGACATGACTTTTCATTGCTGTCATTAACTCACTCATTTATTATGCATACTACACCAACTTTCAAAAGGAATTGGAGATGATTCATTCATGTCATCAGTTTGCTTAATCAAGTATTTGTCTGGATATTTATAAAGCTTGAATATGGCTTCTTACACAGTTAAAATGCTCAGCTGTAAAGAATCTCACAGTATTTATATGTTAATATCCCACCTGTCCTCATCTTATTTTTCTTATTCGTAGTTTCATTTGATCATATTTTTATACTCAGTTACATTTTGTATCTTGTATGTACCTTAAAAAGCTACCTGAAATTCTTTTGTAATAAGGATGGATAAAAATCCACGGTTAAAAGTAAATATTTAGATGAGTACTCATGATAGCTTATTTGAGGGGCTAGAAATGTATAGATTTATAATCTTCCAGAATGAGTTTTGGAAATATATATCAAAATACTTTTACATAATAATTTACTTTTGAGATTATATAGATGTGTGTGATAATTACTATTATAATCCCCATTTTAAATGAAGAAACTGAGGCACAGAAAGTTAAGAAACTTGCCTAAGTTTGCATAGCTCGTCATTGGCACAAGGGGAATGCAACCTCAGGTTGATCATGCCAGGGTCTTGCCTCTTAACTACTGTATTATTGGAATCAGAATTATTTTTTCCCCCAAGTGGCTCTGTTTTATGGCATTAGATAATTGTAAAAGGACTTGTTACTACTGTTTTCACTTTCTTGTATGTCAAACTAGGCCTTGGGGCAAATGTCATACTGCCCTCCAGAATAGGCCACCTTGTACAGAATCCAGGCCTTTTATGGCCCCATGTTTACATTGAATTAGAATTTTCATTAATTGATAACCTTTAAAGGACAGCATCTCTTTGAGCTAATGCAACCAGGAAATTAATTTCACATGGTTGCAGCACTGTGTCACTGAGGCCATAGAGTCCTAACAAAGGTTAGGAAATGCAAACGGTGACTCTCAGCATGAATTTTCTTGCACAGAAACATGTAAAAATTTAGAGACCCAGTGAAGCACATACTGTTTATTTTTGCTTTAATATATATTCCCCCATGAACAAGCCAGGCGCCGGGAGCATCTGCCTTATTTTACTGTTGTACATTTTTTATTTGACACTTCAATATTGCCTTTGGTATTGTTGTCTAATACACTTCATTATCTTAAAGTGCATTATTTCCTGAGTGTGACAGCATATTTGGCACTGTACAGTGTGTAAGAAGAGAAAGCTTCATTCGGAGTACACGTGGTTGTCATCCTTCAGCTCCGTTTGGGGGTGTGGAGGGCGAACGCCACCGGGCGGGAGGGCACACGCTGGGGCCAGGAACGGAGGCTGAGGGAGCCTACCTGTGTCTTATCTCAGTAACATCTTTACCAATGTTCTCTCTGACCATCTTGGAAGTCTGGTGAAGAAGATTCCCTCCTCCTCTTCATGATTATTTCTACAAGGTAAGAGTAGTCATCAAAAGAGTGGGCTCTCCGCTGACTGCTTTTGTTCAAATTCCAAGTTCTTCATGTATTTATTTATTGTACTTCTGTATTAAGGTACATGTGCGGGAACCGGCTTGTACCAACTTGTAAGAGCTGATATTGCATCTCTCTCCCAAGTTCATTATCAGTGATGTCATGTTGGAGCCTTAAAATTGGACCTGATCTGAATACGCGCACAACAGAAACTAGCAGATTCTACAAACCATGGATTCTTCCTTCTCCTCCCCTCCTCCTCGCTCCCCTCTCCTCTCCTCCCCTCCACTTGAAGTCCAGCTAGCCAGCCCACTGCAGGATATAATATACATTACCCTGAATTGCAGATGGCGCACTCCTCTTAAATATACAAGTTTTCGACCTTTACTTATGTATGCGGCACTACCCAGATTGAGATAGAGTCCTACTCCAAGAATGTTGCCTCGTGCGCTTTCGTGCCAAAACCATTCCCACATAGAAGAATCACTATTTTGACTTCTAGGACCATCAGTCTTTTCTTGAGATATATAAAAGGAATCCTCAGCATGTCCTCTTTTGAATCTGATTTCTTTTTATTCAAGAATGCGTCTATGAGAGCCATGCATGTTTCTGCATGTACCTGTGCTTTACTACTACTACTACTTCTTCTTCTTCTTCTTTTTCTTCTTCTTCTTCTTCTTCTTCTTCTTCTTCTTCTTCTTCTTCTTCTTCTTTTTTTCTTTTTTTTTTGGCATAGAGTTGTCTGTTATATGGTAGTCCATAGCTACATGTGGTCATGGGGTAACTGAAGTATGTCTAGTGTAGTTCAAAAAAAATGGATTTTTACTTCAGTTGAGATGCGCTCTACATGTAAAATCCATTTGTGATTTTTGAAGGCTTGTAATAAAAAATGCCTCCTAGCTTCTGGTGCTTGTTGGCCATCCTCGGTGTTCCTTGACTTGCAGGGGCATTGCTGTTTTATTTTCCACGTTTAGAATTTCTTTCGGTTTCTTTTTCACAGAGTCCAGCTCTCCAGGGAAAATTTTGACCTTCACATTGATTTTCTTGACAATTAGTTCGCTATTTTGGCATCCGATATGTGCCTTCTGGTGTTCATATCTGTTTCTGTGTCTGTTGTCTTTTTGCTTTTCTCCTGGTCTTATTATTTTAATAGCTGGTAATGGTTTGTTGACTATTTAGCACACATTTGAAATGCCATGGAGGCTCAGCATGCTATTTATCATCCTTTTCCTCAGGTGACACTTTGATGTGGGTGCAGGGATGTCACCTCAGCTAGGGGCTGAACGGGCTCAAAGCTGGGTTGTATGTATATGACTCAGTCTAGCTTTGCTCCACAGCCTCCCATCTTTTAGCCCTTTAGGTTTTTCACCTGAGATCCTGAGATATTAAGGGTCTTTTCCCTTTGGTAATTTGTAAAGTCAATTTTTACCTTTCTAGCATATGGTTATTAATCGATCCTCTGTGCTTTTCAGTTCTTTTCTTCCTTTCTATTTGGTTTCTTGGTGTTTTGTCCAGCACAACTTAAGAATCCATAAATACCTCCAGGGCAAACCTTGTGCTGAGAGTTGGGATCACTTCACCTTAGACTCTTGGCCTCTTAACCTCTTCTAATTTGGCAGCTCCAAATGTCACTTTTGTCTCGGAAGCACCATGAGATTGTCAAAAGCTCTGCTGGTTTCTCTCCCATTTAGTGGCTGACATCTGCCAGCCTTATTAGCTTCTCATTCTGTACCAGGAATTGGCAAATGACCCAGGGGGAAAAACAGTGTGCAGAAAGTTGGGCTCAGCTCAATGATCTTTCTTTCCATTACCTTGGCTTCTGCAGTCCTGGCTTTCCTTGGCAGGTCCTATTACCTTCAAACAGATGTTTTGGTTTGTTATCTGCCTTCCCTAGTTCTCATTGGGAGCTTTGTTCTTCACTCTACTTCATCAAAAGCAGAAGTTGCAAGTTAGCATTTTAAGCAGAACTCAGAGAGACAGTTTTATTAAAATTTAATTTCAATCACAAACTTCATATTCTATTCTTTCCTTCACTGAAACCCCTAAATTATATGCTTTGAAATATAAACAGGAAACTCCCCTCTCTCCCTAGGCCATCAGTCCAACAAAAACTATTAAAAGAGTACACTGTAATGTATAATGGAAACCAGTTTCCGATGCAAGTGTTACTAGAAGCTAACGCTGTGTTCTAGGGTAAGCCATGTCATTTGGCTTGACTCTCTGATGCCTTCTGTCATACACAGGCTTCCCTTTCCACCCGGGCCCACTAACCTGGATTAGGATTTAAAGTTCTGAGCCTGATTAACTCTATTACCTCTAATCTCGGAATTGGCCTAATTCCTTGTCACTGAACTCAACTTTATTGTCTAATCCTACTCTGTTCTCCTCACCCCTCTTTGTCTCTACTTTTGCCATGCTGCCTGGCCAGGTTAGGATATTGTCTTTAACTTATCACAGGGTTCTCCCCATATGGCTCCACTAAGTTGTCTAGCCCAGTCTGGCTTTGACTAGAACTATCTTATTCTGCCATAGCCCAGCTTGAGCTTTTGAGAACTGCATTTCACAGTTTGAAGCTGGTGACATACAAGTTTCAACATGTTGCTAAGTCAGATCCACTGGAGGTGTGGCTACCTTGGTTGCTGAAAGAGGGTTAGAGGAGCTAATGGTCATATGTGACTCAAGTATGAAAGGGGCTGTACGCATTATACTCATGTGAAATTTTGGAGAAGAGATGTTGCCTTTAGATCCCACCTAAGGAAAGGAGGAAGGAAAATTTTGTGTTGCCTATCTATTAGATGCTGCATGTTTCTATATATTTTATCCCACTGCTTTCAGGAAATGGGATATCTAAGGATATTTGATATCATATCAGCAGAAAACCTAATTAACAAATATTCTTCTTGGCTTGGACCTGAAAACAGTTTAATAGCAAATGAATATTTATATTACTATAGTTGATTTACATAAATGCCTGCTGATTTTCACTGTCATGTATAAATGCTTTTTATAACCAAATGTCAAGTTTATTGAGGTATAATTTACATTTAGGATATGCACAGATATTAAGTATGCAGGCTGGTTAATTTTGACAGATGAATACACCCATGTGACCCATTCTCTGTCAAGATGGAAAACATTTACATCACCCCAGAATGTTTCTTTGTGCCCCTTGAGTTAAGTACCCTGCCAAAACAAACACACATCTTATTTCTATCATAATAAGTTAGTTTTGTCTATTCTAGAACTTTATATAAATATAATTGTATAGTATATACTATTTTGTTTCTAGAATCTTTCTCTAATAATAATGTTGAGATCATGTTGTCATAGATACCAGTAGTTTTAATTCTTCATTATTACTAAGTGGTATTCCACAATATTAATATACTGTTAATTGCCTATTCACCTGTTAATGGGTACTCGAGCTTTTCCATATTTGGGTTTTTATGAATAAATCTTTAGTAAAGGTTTCTATATGAGGCTTTTTGTGGACATAGGTTCTCATTTTTCTACGTAGGAGTAAGATCCCTGGGTTGCATTCATATTATAGGAATCCTAGAAGAAGAAGGAGAGAGAAAAGGGGACAGAAAACTTATTTCAAGAAATAATAGCAGAAAACTTCTCTAATCTGGGGAAGGAAGTAGACATCCAGATCCAGGAGGCACAGAGGACTCCCATCAAAATCAACAAAAGCAGGCCAACACCAAGAGATATTGTAATTAAATTATCAAAATATAGTGATAGAGAAAACAAATCTTAAAAGCACTAAGACAAAAGTCCTTAACTTACGAGGGAAAACCCATATGGCTAGCTGGAGACTTCTCAATAGAAACTTGGCAAGTACTGATTGGGGAAAATCTGCAGCCAAGAATACTCTATCCAGCAAGGCTATCATTCAGAATAGAAGGAGAGATGGAGTGTCCCAGACCAAACCTAGAGGAGTTCATGGCACTAAACCAGCCCTGCAAGAAATATTAAAGGGGACTCTTTGCAAAGGAGAGACCACAAATGACAAAGACAAAAAAGGACCAGAGGAAATCTCCAGAAACAATGACAAAACAAATAATAAAATGACAGTAAGGACATATATATCAATAATTTCTTTGAATGTGAATGGACTAAATGTACCAGTCAAAATACATAGGGTGTCAAATGGATTAAAAAAATAAGACCCATCTATATACTACCTACAGGAGACTCATTTTAGACCTAAAGATACCTGCAGATTGAAAGTGAGGGGGTGGAGAAACATTTATCACACTAATGGATGTCAAAAGAAAGCCAGAGTAGCAATACTTACATCAGACAAACTAGACTTTAGAACCAAAATTGTAAAAAGGGACAAAGAAGGGCATTATATAATCATAAAGGGGACAATCCAATAAGAAGTTATAAAAGAAGATATGACCATTGTAAATATTTATGCACCCAACATGGGAGCACCCAAATGTATGAATCAATTAAAAACAAGCAAAGGAACTATTTGATAATAACACAATAATAGTAGGAGACTTTAACACCCTACTTACATCAATGGATGGATCATCTAAATAGAAAATCAAAAAGGAAGCAATGGCTTTGAATGACACCCTGGACCAGATGGACTTAACAGATATATTCAGAACATTCCATCCTAAAACAGCAGAATGCACATTCTTTTCAAAGGCACATGGAATATTCTCCAGAATAGATCACATATTAGCCCACAAAACAGGCCTCAACAAACACAAAAAAGATTGAAGTCATACCATGCACTTTTTCTGAACACAACACTATGAAACTAGAAGTCAACCACAAGAAAAAATCTGGAAAGACCACAAATACATGAGCGGTAAATAACATGCTACTAAACAATGAATGGGTAAAGCAGGAAATCAAAGGAGAAAAAAAAAAATACTTGGAAACAAATGAAAATGAAAACGCAGTGGTCCAAAATCTGTGGGATGCACCAAAAGCTGTCCTAAGAGGGAAGTATACAGCAATACAAGCCTACCTCAAGAAGCAAGAAAAATCTTAAATAAACAACCTATCCTTACTTCCAAAGGAGCTAGGAAAAGGACAACAAATGAAGCCTAAAGCCAGCAGAAGGAAGGAAATACTAAAGATTGGAGCAGAAATAAATGACATAGAAACTAAAAAAAAGCCCAATGGAACAGATCAATGAAACCAGGAGCTGGTTCTTTGAAAAAAAATTAATAAAATTGATAAACCTCTAGCCAGACTTAACAAAAAGAAAAAAGAAAGGACCCAAATAAACACAATTGTAAATGAGAGAGGAGAAATCATAACCAACATCACAGAAATACAATTATAAGATAATATTTTGAAAACTGTACGTATTATATACATCTATAGAAAAGATGTAGATTCAACGTTTTAAGAAATGCCTAAATGAGTAATTCTCTGCTTCCTGATGTCTATTTTATCTACTCTTCATCTAAACTATTATCCATATAGTCTTTGTGAAGTATATCTTTTTATTTCATTTTGAAACCTGTCTGTATCTTTATATTTAAAGGGTGTTCTAATAAACAAGATATATGTGGGTCTTGCTTTATAATCCAATATGTCAGTCTCTGCTTTACTTGGGGTGTTTATTCCACTTTAATTCAATGTAATTATTAATGTTGTGGTTTAAGTCTACCATCTTGGTATCTGAATTACACCTGTCCCATTTGCTTTTTACCACTTTCCTGCTTTTCTGGAATGAATCAAGTAGTTTTTTTGTACTCCATTTCATCTCCTTTATTGATTTTTTTAGTTATGTATCTCTTTTTTTGGGTGGGTATCCTGGAGCGAGTGTCAGCAAACCACATCTTAGAGACCAAATCTGGGATATATTTTTGTAAATAACATTTTAATGGATCACAGTCATGTTCATTCATTTACTTATTATATATGGCTGCTTTTGCAAAAGTAGAATTTAGTAGTTGTAACAGAGATCATATGGCCTGCAAAGACTAAAATATTTACTCTTTGGCCCTTGACCAGTAAAGTTTGCCAATCTCTGGTCTAGAGATGAAAAAGTATGCATCTTGAACTTATCATAGTCTAATTCAGTAAGCATTCTACTACTCCACAAATAATGTAAGAACTTACAATAGTATCTTTCCAATTACCACACTCCTATACTTTGTGTTCTTATTGTCACACATGCTCTATACCCTATAATAATTTTAATAATTTTACTTTATATAGCCCATAGTTGCTGTTGTTTTTTTTAAAGATTTAATCTTATAGTGCAGGTCTGCTGGAGGTGATTTCCTTCATCATTTGTCTGTTAGACATATATTTCTCCTTCATTTTTTAAAGGTATTATCGATGACATGGGAAAAACTGTTATAAAATATTTAAGTTAGGACTTGGTAGGAAAGATGGTGCTTAAGTAGATGGTTTGCTTTTGTTGGTAAAAGATGACTGGTTTATTTTTTTTATTGAGATATTGTTGACATATTAGTATCAGGTGTACAATATAATGACTTGATATGTGTATATATTATGAAACAATAGCTACAATAAGTTAACATCCATCACCACACATAGTTAGAAATTTTTTTCTTGTGATAAGAACTTTTAAGATCTACTCTCTTAGCAACTTTCAAATATACAACACGGTATTATT
This sequence comes from Ursus maritimus, assembly GCF_017311325.1. NCBI lineage: Eukaryota > Metazoa > Chordata > Mammalia > Carnivora > Ursidae > Ursus > Ursus maritimus. The sequence continues at coordinate 43,637,259 of NW_024424453.1, forward strand.
AGCTGTAGTTATCATACTGTATATTGTATCCCCAGGACTTATTTATTTTATAACCGAAATTTTGTACCTTTGACCACCTTCACCCATTTTGCCCCTCACCCTCATCTCCCTGCCTATAGCAACTACCCATCTGCTTCCTGTATTTATGAGGGTTTTTTTTTTTAACTCTACACATAAGTGAGATCATATGGTATTTGTCTTTCTCTGTATGACCTATTTCAGTTAATATATGCCCTTAAGGTCCACCCATGTTGTTGCACACAACAGGATTTCCTTCTTTTTATAGCTAAATAATAATCCATTTTATTTATCCATTCATCCATTGCTGACAATTAGGTTCCCTGTCTTGGCTATTGTAAATAATGCTATAATGAACATGGGGTTACACATATCTTTTTGAGTTAGCAATTTTGTTTCCATCAGATAAATACTCAGAAATGGACTACTAGAATATATGGTATTTCTATTTTTAATTTTTTGAAGAAACTTTATACCATTTTCCATTTTGGCTGTACCAGTTTCCATTCCTGTCTCCTTCATTTTTGAGATTTTTATTTTTAATTTTTTTAGAAAGAGAGAGAATGAGTATGTGAGTGGGGGCAGGGGGGCAGAGGGAGAGGGGGAGAGAGAATCTGAAGCAGGCTTCATGCCCAGTGCAGAGCCCCACATGGGACTTGATCTCACAACCCCGATATCATGACCTGAGCCGAAATCAAGAGTTGGATGCTTAACCAACTGAGCCACCTGGAACCCTGACAGATACTTTCATTGGATAAAGAATTCTGGGCTGACATTTTTTTTTTCTTTCAGTATTTAAAGATGTCTTCTCATTATCTTCTTGCCTCAGTAGTTTCTGATGAGAAATCAGCCATTACTCTTATCGTTGTTGTCTATATTTATTATGTCTTTGCTTCTTTGGCCACTTTCTAGATTTTCCTTAATGTTGACTTTCATCTGAGTTTACTTTCCCTCTGTGTGATTTACTTTGTATTTATTCTGCCTGGGATCACTGAGTTTCTTGTATCTGTGGGGTTTGATATCTTTCATTAGTTTTGGAAAATGCTTCATTATTGTATTTTAAAATATATTTTTTTTTGTTTCATTCCTTGCCTTTTCTCCTTCTGAGACTCCAGTTAGACATATGTTAAATTGTTTGATATTGTCTCATAGGTCTCAAATAATCAGTTTTTAGTTTTTACTTTTTTTCTCTTTGTATTTGGCAGTTTCTCTTGGAACAGTTTTCAAATTCACAGATTTTTTTTCCTTCTACGTCTAGTTTGCTGCTAATCCCATCTAAATAATTTTTCAAATTTTGTATATTTTTCATTTCTAATATTTATATTAAGCTCATTTTTATAGTTTTTACCTTTTAATTTTGCCATCTATGCATGCATCTTGTCCTACTTTTTCCCTACATACTTCAACATTTGTATCGTAGTTCTTTTGAAGTTCCTATTTGACAATTCCAGCATCTGAGCTGTTTTCAGTCTGGTTCTATTAAATGTTTTTTCTCTTGTTGATGGTTTACAACTTCTTGCCTTTTCATGACTCTTATAACTGTTACTACATTCTGAATATTGTATATAAAAGTAGAAAAGTAGAAACTGAGGAAAATACTGAAGTTCAGAAAGAGCCCCATGCCCCATCTTCCGTCAAGCTGTGGTGTGTACATGTGCGTGTGGAGGTGAGGTGATGGGGTGAGTCTGTTTTGTCATTGTTTGAGCTGCGTCTGGGCTTCGTTATTCACCACAGGTTTGTCTCAGTTCTGTTCTGTCAGAATTTAGCAGGACACGTGTATGTACACGTGTGTGTGTGTGTGTGTGTGTGTGTGTGTGTGTGAGGGTCTCTCTCACCAATTGTGTCACCCCAAATCCTTAGTAGTATATAGCTAAAACGGAGTGTAGTTGTGGGGTTTTCTTCATTTTCTCTACTACTTTCATATTTCACCAGGCCCCAGTGCATCTTTACCTCAAGGGATTCTCTTTTAGCCTCTTTCGGCAGCAGACAGCCACTGCCTGTTATTTATGGAGGATCCAGTGTCAACATGGAGTGTCTTTAAGTCCTCCTGCATTTGCCCTCATTTCTAAGCAGTCCTAGTGGATTGAAAGGCCTGGAAAGCGGCTCTCGCAGCTCCCCAGTTTCTGTTCTAGTAGTAGACAGCTGTGGCACTCAGTTGTGAGGCTCAGTTTGCCTGGAAGCTTTCCCTCCCTTCTCCTGGGCTGCCCTAAGATTACACTATCATTCTCTCAGTTCTCCTGCCTTGCCCCCAGCCTCTGTCATGAATACTCAGAAAGCCCTACGGGAAAGAATTGGCAGGGCTGTCAAGCCTCCCCTTTCTTCATCTCAGGCTCCCAGGCTAAAGAGTCATGCCAGTTGACAGATAGCCTTTAAATTTGCAGAAAGTTTAGCAGTTTTCTTTTTACCTACACTTAAGATGGCTTCTTCCTTCTTCTACAGCTCAACCACGGAAGAAAGGAGACATGATTCCCTTCTCTTCTGGGAAAGGCTTGTCACGTTTTGAACTTGCTTCAATAGAGTTTTTTTTTTTTTAATCATTATTTGTGACTTCACTTCTTTTATAAGCATTGGGGGGAAAATCATTGTTTTTGTAGATTATCTGGCTCCTTGTTTTGTTAGGGTGGGAGCAAATTCATCTTGTGACTTTCTATTCTTGTCAGACATGGAAGTCCATAACTGCTTTTTAATGTCTATACCTCAGAAGGTCAGAGTAATGAACATAGGAAATGAATTGAAACTGACATTATCATCTTTATTTGGTGATGAGGTGGAATCAGTTCCAAAGGGTAGAAATAGACCAGAATCTGGGTTCCCTTAACCATGTCCTTTTACTTATCTTTACCACTTATGCTCTCTGTAGCCAATTGTAGGACATAGCTCATCTGAAACCTATCACTGTGCAGCCCTGCTGTACAGATTAAAAGTGTGAAATGTGTGACGTAGAGGAGAAGTAGGAACAAAGCTCTCTGATAGAAAAAACTACCATATTCTTGAGAAGATGAGGTCAAGAATATGCTCATAGTACCAGCTCTGGGTATGATTTTGGCTTGTGTTCATGGAGGCCCTTCCATACGCTGTCTGCCTCATCACTGTGGCATTTAGTTGGAACAACTTTACAAAGTAGAATTATGAGTTAGAGCCTCATTGGAACTTAAGCATGTGGTTCTAAGTTTGCCAAAGTTAGCTGTTGAGATCATTAAATTGTATTATTTTTTATAAGGACATCAATTCAATGGTCATGAAAGGAACTTTGTGTTTTCATTGAAAATTGACTGCAGTAATTTGTTTGCACAAAATAATATAGCTCCTCGACACCAGAATATAAATGCTGATATGAATTCCATATAATTTCAGTTTTTCTGCATCTAAATTTAGAATCACATTAAAATAGCAAATCCCTTGAAATACTCGTGTACCGAGCTTCCTGTTGTTTGTTGGACTAGTGACATATTTGTTTAATCAATTATACACACACTATTTTATAGAATTACCTTTGCCTTTAGGCTTGACTTAAAAAGACCTGGGTTGCATTAATTGAGGAATTTAGTTAGGTGCAATAATAGCTCTTGGTTAGTGTAAACCACAAATGATTAGGATTCAGATAGCTGATAAAGTTCTTTTTAGTATATCAAAAGTGATATTATTAACAATCAAAACTTTATCCAGATAAGTCCCCATAGCCATGTTAATTAAGGCCATTGGTTGAAGATCTGATGATCCCCTCTATAAGATATGACCGGAACTACATTTCAGAACAGCAAGTGAAGAATAATCCTTATGGAACTAAAAATGGGTTATGTGGTAGAGAGGTTTTGAAGCTGACTTGAATAGTAAATACCACACCTTGCTTTCCTCGTTCCCATGCTCAGTTTGTGCCTATGGATGGGAGATAGAAGCATAAATGAGTTCTGGGGTTCGGGGTTCAGTCCCTTTTCTTAAGCCCTGTGTGTCTCTCTGCACTGGTTCTTATCTGTCAATGGGAGGTTGGACACCAGAAGAATCAATAATAGATGGATCATAAAAGAGATGTGATAGAACTGAATTTTAAAGGAGTTTTATGGGAAGGGAAGAAATTTATTCAGTCCTAATGAACCATAAAATTACCCAGCCCATCCCTCAAATAAGTAAATCCTAAATAGATCAGCAGTCATCTTGTATTATTTTTGGTGACCTCATATGACTTAGCAACTCCCGGAAAGGAGAGGACATGAGATTATTTATTTATTTTTTTGAAGATTATGTTTTAATGCTGGGTTTAAATATTAAACTGTAGCTATTTCCAGCCAACAATATAAATCCCATCTTTTTCTCCCAATACTTGATTAACAACTTATACTTTTTAGTAGATGTACCCAAAAATCGATATGTGATACAAATAAAACTAATGGAATTTCCAAGTGTGCAATATTGGTTGAGTCATAATTGCCCATAGTTTTTAGTTATTCTTGGGAGGATGCTGTTACAAGAAGAGCAGATGTGAACTTAATTTTTTTTTTTGAGGTATCTCTATCCTAATTACTTTCCATCTTAACTAAGTGAAAATCACTCATGAAGCTTTTAAAAAATCCCCAAGGCAAGCTTCACCTCAAACTCACATCAGAATCTCTGTTGTGTAACCTCTCCAGGTGATTCCAAAATACAGCCCAAGGTGGGAACAATTGCCCTCTCTTTAATGTCTGTGTCATTGTCTCTGAGTGGTGCTCAAAGTGTGGTCCTGACCAACAGCATCAGCAGCATCTGGGAAGTGGTTAGAACAGCAAATTAGCATAAATGGGCTATACATATTCAAAGTACAAAATCTGAGACATTTGGCATATCTGCTTCCTCAAGAAATCACCATCACAGTCGAAATAATGAACATACCCATTAACCTCAAAGATTTCCTTGACCCTTTGGTAAACCCTACCTTTCTTCCTCTTCATCTCCTGGCAACCACTGCTCCACTTTCTGCCATGTACATTGTTTTTCATATTCTAGAACTTTATGTAAATGGAATCATATAATATTTACTTTTAAAAACTTAATACTTTTTGAGAAGTTTTAAGTTTAAGAAAAAAATAAGCAAAAGTACAGAGTGTTTCCATATACCCACTCAGCCCCACCCTGCCCCACCCAACTTTCCCTATTTTTGCCGTATTGCATTGGTGTGGCACATCTGTTACAATTAATGAGCCAATATTGAGACATTATTGTTAACAAAAGCCCACAGTTTACATTAGGGTTTACTCTGTGTTGTACATTACATGGATTTTGACAAATGTATAATGACATGTATCCACCATTACAATAGCATACAGAATAATAGTTTTACTGCCTTAAAAATCCCCAGCGCTCCACCTTCCACCCTCCCTCCCTTCCCATGAAAACCACTGATACTTTTACCATCTCCATGGTTTTGCCTTTCCCAGAATGTCATACAGTTGGAATTATACAGTCGGTAGCCTTTTCAGATTGCCTTGTTTCACTTAGCAATATGCACTTAAGGTTCCTCCATGTTTTTTCATGGCTTGATAGCTCACTTCTTTTTATCACTGTGTATGGATGTACCACACAGGTTTATTATTCATTTACCTACTGAAGATCATCTTGATTGCTTCCATGTTTTATTGATTGTGAGTAAAGCTGCTATAAACATTCATGTGCAGGTGTTTGTATGGACATAAGTTTTCAACTTCTTTGAGTAAATGCCAGGGAGCGTGATTGCTAGATCATATGGTTAAGAGTATGTTTAGTTTTGTAAGGAACAGCTAACCTGTCTTCCAAAGTAGCTATACCGTTTTGCTTTCCCACCAGCAATGAATAAAAGTCCCTGTTGCTGCACATCCCCTCCAGTACTTGGTGGTGCTAGTGTTTTGGATTTTGGCCATTCTAATAAGTGTAGAGTAATATCTCATTGTCATTTTAATTTGTGATTCTCTAATGACATATGACATTGAGCATATTTTCATGTGCTTATTTTCCATCTATATCTTCTTTGGTGAACTGTTTGTTCATATCTTTGCCCATTTTTAAAATCGAGTTGTATCATTTCCTTATTGTTGAATTTTAAGATTTTGGTTACAAATTCTTCATCTGAAATGCATTTTGCAAAGATTCTATCCTAGTCTCTGATTTGGCCTAATATACTATTTTTTTTTCAAGATTTTTATTTATTTATTTGACAGAGAGAGAGCACGAGGAGGGGGATTGGCAGGCAGAGGGAGAGGGAGAAGCAGACCCCCTGCTGAGCAGGGAGCCCAACACCTGGCTCCATCCCAAGACCCTGGGATCATGACCTGAGCCAAAGGCAGACACCCAACCAACTGAGCCACCCAAGCACCTCTTAATGTGCTATTTTTGATTGGCTTTTTTCACTGAGCAATGTTATTCTGAAACTCAACCATGTAGTTGTATGTATCAATAGTTCATTTTTATTGTAGAGTAATATATCCATTGTATGGATATACCATAATTTACTTATCAATGTGTTTGTTAATGGACATTTGGTTGTTTTCAGTTTTGACTGTTACAAATAAAGGTTCTCTAATTTTCATGTACAAATTCTGTATGGACATCTTTGTCATTTTCATCTTTCTTACATAAAGACCTAGGAGGGACGACTGGGTGGCTCAGTCAGTTAAGCATCTGTCTTTGGTTCATGTCATGGACCCAGGGTCCTGGAATGGAGCCCTACACCAGGCTCCCTACTTCTCCCTCTTCCTCAATCCCTCCCCCTGCTTTTGCTCTCTCATTCTCTCTCTCAAATAAATAAATAAAATCTTAAAAAAAAAAAAAGACCTAGGAGCAGGATAGCCATATCATATGGTAGGAACATGTTTACTTTTTTTAAGAAACTACCAACTGTTTTCCTGGGGTGGTTGTATCGTTTTACATTCTTACCAACAGTGTGAGATGTTCCCGTTTCCCCACATCTTCACCAATAGCTGGCATGGTTAGTCCTCTTCTAATAAGTATACAGTACTGCATGGTCTTGAGTACTATGACATGATAATCATGACATCAAGCAGTGAAGTTCAACTTCATTTTTTTTTTCTTCTGCATTTAGAGGAAGAGTAGAAATTGACATGAAAAAGATAAAAACAAGTCTAATTTTTTGTCTTCTGTTTATTTTGAGCTGTAGTTCCTAATTTGCTATCCAGGGACTCCTGGAAGTCCCCTTTCAGGGGTCCACAGGTCAACACTCTGTTTGTGGCAACACCAGATATTTTTGGTGTTATTCACTTTCATTCTCTCACAAGTGTGCAGTGGAGCTTTCTGAGGCTATGTAATGTGTAATGGCAGTGCTCTAGCAGCCAGGAGGATGTGTGCTTGTGCATACTTGTGTTTTAAAAAAATTCTCAGTTTTAATATTGAATATGGTAAATACGGATACACGTGACCCATACGCAACCAATACGCAACAGCTCTTTGGGATCCTCAGTGATTTTTAAAACTGTAAAGTGCTTCTGAGACCCAAGATCTAACTTTCACCAAAGGTAAGAAAGAAAAATGGTGTAATAAAATATGGAGAAAAAAGTATAGGAATTAAGACAAAGGAAGCAGATGTTTTAGAGTGTAAGAAATGGAATACCTTCCAAGTTCAAAGTTTACTGTTTATTCTCCTTCAGCTGGAAAGGGAGAGAGTATAAGCACATCTCCACATCCTGTTGTTGGCCCTAGAGACCTGGCCTTAATTCTGATGTTGGCAAATTCTGGTTTCTATAGTGCTAGATTTGCTGTCTCATTGCTTTATCCCAGGGTCATATTTAACCCACGAGCTCTTTCCACTGTGCCTGGTCAAATGGAGCATTTTTCAAAATTTATGAGAAGCTGCCACTGGTTAACTTGCTTCTAGTGTGAAAATATCACTGCAGGCACAGAGAACAGCTAGGGTTTGGTGCTGAAGCCTCCTCCGTGTCTGAGAGCTCCTGTGGCTGGCTGGGATCCGGCCGCCCTGGGAGAACTTCGATATTGATAGAAGACAGAGCAGTCATGAGTGTTGGAGAGGATGCAGTGGTTTCCCCTTCTCTGTGTCTATTGGTGATACCATTAGTCATTACTTTGTAGATGGTTTAACATGAAGAGAGGGTTCTAGAATAAATAATCCGAAAAATTCACCTTTTGTTTAGTATCTTGTATAGTTAAGTGGTTAGGGGATAGTGCCTCGAATTCCTACATCCCCTTTGGCTCTAACACATTCCTCTGCTAAGTTTGTCATATGACACTGAGATCTACAAAGCTATGGGGGGAGCAAATGATTTCAAAATTCTGCTAACAGAAATAATGGTAATGAATTCTTTAAATAATGCTACCTTAATGCTTTTTGTAAGTACCACCCCAGTTACTTCTGCTATTTATAAAATTACTCTTTTAATGTTAAAAGTCTCCCTGGAGCACAAGTGTAAAATATACAATATTTAGGTAAATTAAATTAAGTCATATTCTTTTGAGACCATAATTAATGGTTTCTTATACTTTCTGCAGACCTCTAACTTGCTTTTACTCTAGCAGCTACAATATTCATTCTTCTTCGTATTTATAAATAAAATATATTCTTTTCTCCTAAGGTTAATTTTAGACATTCAAATTAAACAACTTAATGAGGTTTTTAAAAAGTTCTTTCAAAATAAATTAGCCATACATAAAAATATAATTTGCTGTTGTATACATTTCTAGGTGTTTGTTTTGGGTTTTGTCCAATAACGATGTTATTAAACCTCAGTATTTTAGAATGCAAATATATTCCTCAGCTCTAAGGGCAATTATAAGCTTTGAAATTTAAGTGCCTATCTGGACCTTGCCCAAGTGTTCTTCAAAATATAGTAACTAAATACTTACAAATCTACAAATTATTTCAGTTGTATCATAGCATAATTAAAGATTCAGTAGTAAATAAGTCTAAAGGAGAGATACTGGCAACATAATAGGATATTTAAAATTCTGAGAGGTAAGATTCCAGGTGAAAATGTTGGTAGGTACTTTTCATCCCTACTTCCACTAAGATAAATTAAAATTACTAATACAGCATAGCATACGGAGCCATGTCATTAACCTATGCTGATTGTTCATTAGTCCTCACCAGCAAAACCATGGCATTCTTATTATAAATGCAAGGTCACTGTTTGTTCATGTATATTTTTGAGCTACCTCTATGTACATGATTATGTTATTAAGATAATTATTTTTTCATGTGAGATCACAAGTACAATTGTACAATTGTAGTTTTACAGGAATTTTGAATCTGTGGGGATGTCTTGAAATTTATGCTCTCACACAGATTACTTTTTGAATATTAATATGTGCTTAGATAACTTTCCTATATGAGATTATTTGATTGGCTTCTGGGAGTTAAAAGTATATTTTATTCAGGAAAAATACAAATCTGCTAGTTGTGTGTTCTTATTCTTCCAAAATAAACAAAATTGCTGAATCTCGAAGAATCTGACATTAACATTTTCTAATTTTTTGTAAACTGATAAAGACTAAAAGCAGAAGACAACATCAATATGTAATTAAACCATGCAAATGTGTTATAGTTGGTGTATAGAATAGACTGATACTCAGGAAAAAAAAAATTGAGGGCTACAAAGCAAATTAAAAAGTGAACTAATAGACGAACATGTTAAATTGGGGAACTCCGGAATTGAGGCAAGATCGGCTATGCGTAGGTCTCCTGTATTGTATCTAATTTCATCTTTCTCTTGTAGTCAACAGCCATTCACTGCTCATGTCTTCAGTGTGTACAGATGAATCCCATAGGTTGCTTGATGTCAGAATGTGTCACTTTTATTTTTTAATTTTATTTTACTTAAAGATTTTATTTACTGACCAAGAAAGAGGGAGAGAGAGAGCACGAGCAGGGGGAGCAGCAGGCTGAGGCAGAGGGAGAAGCAGAATCCCCGCTGAGTGGGGAGCCCAATGCGGGGCTCGATCCCAGGACCATGGGATCACAACCCGAGCCAAAGGCAGATGCTGACTGACTGAGCTACCCAGGCGCCCCAAGAATGTGTCAGTTTTAGAAAGCTTTGGTGGGAGGCAAGAGTGGTAATAAGTTTCAGGCAGCTCATGTGAGCAGTTCTGTGAGGATCCGCCCTTCCAGGCCGCATCTGCCTTCCCCTGGCCACCCTAAAAATTCATTACAAAGCCCAGGGCCCACTTGTGTTGGATTAGCTCCATCATTGGAAAGGAGGGATTCCTAAAGAAGGTAGGATTGAGGGTCTACTTTAGGTATTTTGTTGTCTGGATGAGGGACAGTAACAGATGCCTGGGCCTGAGGGAGAATACTGGGGGGAGCTTCTTTTCTTTCACATAGGAGAATGGAGAGCAGGGCACCCAGGCTGCTGAGCAGAGAGCCCTGCCGTCCTCCCTGTGCCTCACTTAATGAGTAAAACACACCGGAGCCTTCAGCATACCAACTGTTACTCAGTCTCCTTTCTCCTTTTCAAGAACGTACTACAGTGGTAGCAATAGAAAAGGTTCACTGAATATTTGTAGAATGGATTTTGAAGAGAAGTTTGAAATGCTGTAATATATACAGAGAAATCATTGATGAACTTGTATGCTTTACCATTAGTTAACAATTTACAAGCCATAATGCTTTAGATTCTGATCATGAGTAACTGGTCACACTGACACAGTTCAGAGCCACTGGGAGAGAACTGAGTACATCAGAAGGTTGCCAGTAACCAGATGGGAATCAAAGTAGAGGATTCAAGGGCAAGCCAGGTGGGGCAAGCAGACCAGGTGTTGGAATCAAGGAAAGGAATTGCAAGAATGAGCCAAAAGCTGTTTTATGCTTGGTTGCCTTGATTTTCTTTCAGTTTTCTTCCTGAAGTGGTTTTCCAACTGGGTTCCGAGGGCTTGAAGTTCTAGCCAAAGCTAAGAGGCCAACTCTACCTGTAGATGTAGGAGAATGCCCGAACTGCCTCCTACTGGTTAGTAAGCGCTGCTCGTGCACATTTCTTCCCAAATCTGGGTTCTCTGACCTCGCGTTAGTGGCTTTAAATTGGCCATAGTTGGACTGTTCACACCAGAAATCACCAAATGCTTCAAATCTGAGCTATCCCCTCTACTGTCAGTCATTTAGTTGTTAATCATATCCCAGCACACTGCTAGATAAAGTTTTAGGCACCCTATCAATAAAAGATGACATTTAACAGCAAAAGGTGGCAGAAGAGCCTTAGGATGTGAATTACGTATTTTCTTCTTTATTATTACAGTTTTGTAAGTATGTTAATGTCAAATGTCTGTAGTCAGTTTGTTCACATTTAATTAGCAGCCCTAAGAGACGATAAAGCAAGAGAGTTTCTAGGAGCTTATAAACTCAGGATGAATGTTTGTTAGAGAAAAAGACTCACTCTCCCTACTCAAAAGTCAGATTTTTACATATTTTTTTTCCTGTACTGATTTCGTGGGGATTGTCCTTTAGCTCAGGACTTCTCAAACATTATTGTGCATACAGATCGTCTAGGGATCTTGTTGAATGCAGATTCTGATTCCGTTAAGTATGGGATGGGCCTGATATTCTAACAAGCTCTTAGGTGATCGTGTTGGTCTATGGAATATCTTCTGATGAGCAAAGATCTAACTGTTGTGGTGATCAGATAAAAGTAATAAACAAATACCTTTTTAAATAATCTTACTTCTAAGAAAGTAAACTCTGAGTGGAAAAATTATCTGATCTTTGCATTGAGGGTCTTTGAATTTGGGCTATTGCACTTGTTTTGTTTTTTTTTTTTTTTTGGCAGATGTTTGTTGACTTCACACAATACAGTAAAAGACTAAATGAGCTGGAAACATTAGAGATCCCAATTATACAACTCACTGACTACCCATAAGCCTGAACAATGAAAAGCAGTCTGCGTGCTTTACTCATTTAACTTCATTTAAACCCTTCTTGGCATCTGAGTTGCATTAATGTGATAACTCTTGTGTAGCAATTAACAAACTGTGGCAATTGTGAACATTTCTGGAGTTTGTCATATTGAATGGAAGTAGGCTCCGGGCATCTAGTTCTTAGCTCATTTTCTAGGGCTGATCTGGCTTTATGGTTGATTTATATACTTTTTCCATTTTCCTTTGACACAGGAACCAAACATTGAACAAATGAATTGTGGTTGTATCTTTCCACCAGACATTGTGTTTTGGAACTCATTTCTAATGAATGACTTTCAAGCAGTTTTTTTTTTTTCTTTTCTTTTTTGCTCTCTTCGTTAGGAAACTCATTGAATCTTCAAGAAGACAATCACATTGTACTCACATAAATGCCCATCCAACACTTCCACAAAAGTCACAAAAGCTGAGTGTTCTCCATTGCCCTGAGCCTCATAGTCTCAAACATATTGAAAAGCAAATAGTGATCACGTTCTGCACAATACCGTATCCAGTGCTGACAATGCTGGATATTGTGTCTATTCCAGTGCCTCAGAATTAACTGTGTGGTTGGAAGAAGGCTTGAGATGAGAAAAAAAGCTTCGTTTCCAAGCTTGGACGGAAGAGAGTATATTACCCAGGGGAGGAGCAGATGGTTTTTCAGTGCTGAAATGTAGCATTGTTTTCGTAACAGCCCAACTGGTGTTTGGAAGTCTGATTTAAAGGAACTAACTTACTACCTTCAGGCATTGGAAAATGCTCATAGATTTATTATTTCCTATCTCTAGGAAGGCAGGGAATGGACTTCTTTCCTTCATACAAGTACATATGACAGTGTTCTGCACAGATTAAGGCTATCCTATTACAGAGAACCAACTGTAGGAACATTCTAATTTTCTGGCTGAATACGTTAAGTGAGCCTAGATTATGGATGCAAGAATAATTTCCTTGTAAAGTAACTTGACCTTACATTGCAAATGGGTTGGCTCTGGTGGATTCTCAAATCAAGTATCCTTCTGTTATAGAAAAATAAGAGTTTCTATTCCAAGCTCTGTGATCTGTTTATTCATTCATGGCTGAAATTTTCCTTCTTCCCATCTTACCATTTTTCATCATAATATATTAAAACCATTTAGCATGTTGTAATTTTTTAACATTATTCTTAGTAGGATAAATTCTTAGCCTCCATGTATAATCAGAAGATTCTGAGAAAAATGTACTTTCTAAAGCATAGAAAGTGAGGCAAGCCACATGAGGAAGCCACAAAAATGATCCTTAAGATGACATAGAAAAAAGAAAAGAAAGAAGGAGATAGAAAGAAAGAGGGAGGGAAGAAACAAATAATGGAGGAGAAAGGAAGAAGAAAAGGAAGGAAGGAAGGGAAAATGGAAAGAATAAATGTGTATATTGGGTTACCTATAACGTGAAATGAATTTTTAAAGCTTTCAAGTGATATCTGGATTCCCAAATCCTTTTGTTACATTCAACATTGTCACTTCATTGATAACCTCCCAGAGATGCACTCCATTTTTATTATTTACTAAGTGACCAGCCCCCTATATCAGGCACCATTGTAAGTTGCATATTAATTATCACATTTTTATACCTCAGGTTCAGACTGGTTGGGAGAAAAAAAAAAAAAAGTATGTGAAGTTTGTAGAAACTGGGGAAATCAGTTGATTGCAGAGAAATTTCTAAAGATTGTTCAACTCTGAACCAGATTGTCATTCATAGAGCTAGGACATCATTATCCCATGAATCACTCTAAAAGTTCTCATGGTAGGTTCCAGCTCAGCAACTTCTTTTGTAATAACTTTGTGTTTCAAGAATCACCATTGCTACATTAATGGGGGAAAAAAATCACTGTTCTTAATATAAACACAGATGAAAATAAGCAAACTTTGCCTTGGCATTCAGGAATGTTCCATAGGGAAGTTAATAGTTGGTAGATAATTCACAACAATAGGTAGGGATTTGTAGCTAAGTATAGTTGGAGCACTGACTCTTGGGAACCTGTCTAGGTTGTGGTTTGTGTCTTAAGTGTTAAGTGGCTCTTCCTGCCTCCTAGGCTACCAAATAATCTAGCAGGAAGAATTTGTTCATCAGCATAGATGGCTGGTTCTGACACCGTTCATTGACTCACTATGGAGAACCCTGATCTTGGATGAGTGCAAATATTGGGTCCTTGTAGCTAGTTTTCTCTGCTTGTCGTAACCTAACACCTGTCACCTGGCTACCAAGATAAGTTTTTCTTTGCTTTCTTTGTAATTTTTACTTTATGTTTTGCCTGTGAGGGAAGCAGTGGTGATAGGATTCCTTTATCATTAAGCTTACTTAAAAAAAAAAAGACCTTTCTTATCAGGTCTTTCCATTAAGGTAAAAATCTCAATTTCCTCTATTTCCTGGTGACATTTTTGGGTATATGCTGGGGTCATCTCTATTACAAGACTATTCAAGTCACAATTAACTCTTTAAGATTCAAGATTTCTCATATGATTTTTTTTCCTGCCTTAATCCTAAAAAAAAAAAAAAGTCAATTTTTAACATTATCCATATCTTCAAAAGAATACAAAGGAGGGTAAATGGCCTTTGTTTCCTTAAGAACAACAACAAAGGTGTCAAGCTTGAGTTCTCAATTCTAATTGAAAAACAATTTTACATTAGCTTGAATCCCTCTGTTGGCTCTGACCAAAGGAACAGGTAACTGTTACTCCCCTGAATCATTCAGGTTTATTCTTCTAGTCAAAGGCACATTAAAAAGAAATCTTTTATTTAAAATAGTTTTAGATATACAGAAAAATTGTAAAGCTTTTCCATGCTCTTCTATAGTCCTGAGACTGAATATTTAATCTTTTAACAAAGTAGACATCATACTGGCAATATATACTGTAAATTTAGTAGAGGCTTTCCTTTTAATTATTTGTTATGATAAATGATTGTACACACAATGAAAAGCTCTAGTGCATTAGGCTGTGATGAGCCCAGTTGGCTCCTATAGTTATTACATAAAAGGCATTGTTAACAGAATGACCTCCAGATATTAAAAAGTTTTTCATTGATTTCATCTAGGAAATTATGAGAATACCTATTTTGAAATAATGTTTTAGTAAGAAATGTTTTATAAATTTCAACCTTTATCATATCATTTTGAAATAGTTGTCATTTAAAAAATAAAATTCTCAAAACTCTTCCCTTGATAGAATGTGATAAAGAGATTAGCTTTTACAGTGTAAAAAGCAAACTTGACTTTCCATCTGGATTACACAGCTCCTAGTCCTCATGAAATATAACTGTCCACTCTGGAAATAATGCAAGAGGCAGCCAGAGGAGAGTCTGAAAAGTAGAAAGAAGGCAAACATTATGAACTCTAAGGTCAGAAGAATAATATAGCAGCAGGACATTTTCTTGCTGTTCACTCAACAACAGAAGACAACCCAGGTTTTATGTTTTCCCATCCCCAACCTAGCAACAGAAGGTGGTCCAGTGATCTCCGTCCTACTCTGGGTGGCAAAGGAGACTCAACGACAGCACCAGGCAAGCTCAGGGTCTATTGGGAGTCCCTCTGACGATAAACAGTCAGGGGGAAGTACTTTGTTTTCCTACTCGGCCTGAGACTTCCTTCCCCTACCTAGAGACATGGACAGCTGGCTGGTTTCAACAGAGCAGATCCTGCCATGATAAGTGTCCAGCCTAGGAATCCTCTTCTTCTTCTTTTTTTTTTTTTTTTAATTTTTTTTTAAAGATTTTATTTGTTTATTTGAAAGAAAGAGAGCAAGAGAGAGAGAGAGAGAAAGCAAAAGCAGGGGGGGAGGGGCAGAGGGAGAGGGAGGAACAGGCTCCCTGTTTAGCAAGGAGCCTGATGTGGGGCTCCATCCCAGGACCCTGGGATCGTGACCTGACTGGAAGGCAGACACTTAACTGACTGAGCCACCAGGTGTCCCCAGGAATCATTTTCTCCATGAGCTGGAAAATGCCTTCCCCAACCTAGAGACACTGGGCAGCCAGGTTGCACTGCTGAGGGACACCTGTTACAACAAGTATCTACCTTGGGAATCATTCTCAGTCCTTTCTGGGATGGAAAATTCCTCCCTGTGCCTAGAGAGATTGGACAGACAGATGACACTGATAGGGATACCACCATGGATGTCCAGCCGAGGATAGGTTCTGTACTCTCTTTTACCACCTATAGGATTTCTATATATAGGTCTGAAGAAGCACCTTTCACCCCTCAGGTTACATCATCGGGGTCACTGAGAGCCCCAGCAGTGTCCAATCAGACTAAAAGAGAATCACAAAGCCTCAGAAGATGATATTGTCATTGGATTCACAGTCCACAAAAATAGGCCTAGACCGATATGCTAATCCTAGAGTGACTGCCTACTAAAATAAAAGATATAAATAGGACTTAGAATCTGTCTACATTAAAGCAAAAATATTCAGGATATAATAGAAAATAACCTGGCATATAGTGATGTCAACATGAATGAGAAAAGACAAACAATTCATGCAATACCAATATGAATTAGATGTTGTAATTATCTAAGAAGGATTTGAAAGCTGTCATCACAAAAATGTTTCAACCAGGAATTACAAATGTTCTTGAAACAAATAATAGAAAAACAGAAAGAAAAAAAAAAGAAAAATTCCACCAAGAAATAGAGGTTGTAAAAAAAATAATGGAATTTAAAGAGCTGAACAAATATAACAGAGATTAAAAACTCAAAACATGGGCTCATTAACAGAGAGGAGATGACAAATGAGTGAGTGACCTTGAGGACAAGTTGATAAAATTTACTCAGTCTGAACAACAGAGAGAACTTGGGCTGGGGAAAAAAAAAACGAACAGAGTTTCAGGAAACTGTGGAGTGATTAAAAACAGATTCAGCCTTCATGATGATGTCCCAGAAGGAGAGGAGAAAGAGGGTGATGCTGAAAGAGTATTTGAAGAAATGAGGGCTAAAAACTTTCCATATTTGCACATAAGCATATAGATTCAAGAAGTCAGAGAAATTCATGCCAAGACACATGATTATGAAACTTCTAAATACAAAGAAAAATCTTGAGCTCAGTGGGAAAACAACAACTATTACCTATAGGGAAACGCCAATTCAGACGACAGCAGGGTTTTCATTTGAAACCACGACGATCAGAAGAACGTGACGCAATGTTTTTCAAGTGCTGAAAGTAATGAACTGTCAACTGAAAATTCTGTAGCCAGTGAAACTATCCTTTGGGAAGAAGTGTAGATAGAGACATTTTAAGATGAATGAAAAGAGGATTTTTCACTAGCAGACCTACCTTTCAAGAATGACAGGGGAGCCTGGGTGGTTCAGTTGGTTAAGCCTCTGACTCTTGATTTTGGCTCAGGTCGTGATTTCAGGTTCCTGGGATCTAGCCCTGCCTCAGGCTCTACCTTCAGCAGGGAGTCTGCTTGAAGATCCTCTCCCTCTCCCTCTGTCCCCCCCACCCAATCGCACATGCTCTCTCTCTAAAATAAATAAATAAATCTTTAAAAAAATGTTGACAGTAGCTTGTGATTTTATATGTATGCATATATGCATGCCTACATGCATGTATGTATGTATGTTCCAAGGAACCACTAAGAAACTGTACAGAGTGATGCATCATCCAACAACACAATGAATGAATGAATGAATGAATGAATGTATGTTCAAGAGGCCCATACGAAGGCAAGCTGACTGCAAAAAACCCCTCCAATCCCAATGTTTATATACTCTATGATTCTATTTATATGACATTCTTGAAATGATAGAGCTATAGAGATGGAGAGCAGATGAATAGTTCCAGAGTTTAGAAATTAGAATATCAGTGTGGAGATTGGGGATGTGGTTATTAAAGGGCAACACAAGGCGTCCTTATGGTGATAGGACAGGGATCTCTGTGTTTTATTTGTATAAATGTAAGTAAATTTACAATTACCTCCAAGGTATAAGCTGAATTTATATATATATATATATATATATATATACACACACACACACATATATAAATGTATATATATATATATACATGTATATACATATATACATATATAAATATATACATATATGTATAAGCTGAATATATATAATTATATATGTGTAAGCTGAATTTATATATATATATAATAAAATATACACCTAACTCTTGAGAAAATGCTTTATACAGAATCTAATTCTTAAAATAATTCATTGATAGTCTTCAAAATTGTTTTGTTAGAAAACAAGTTTTAACGCACACCATATACATTAAGATGCCATTTATGTCATGTCCAGATGCTTTTATGCATTGTTGTGGATAGAGACATGAGTCGTTAAAGTACAGAGACGTATATACTAGTAAGATATGTACCAGTTTTGGTGTATTGCTTACTTTAAGGAAAGGGGGGGATAATTGAAATAGATAGGTATGGTAAAGCCTTAGCTGTATTTGTAATTTTTTTTCCTTCACAAAAAATAAAGCTGAAACAAGAAATACTAAAATAGTATTTGTTAGCTTTCCTACATGTTCCATGTTATATATTTTTCCAGAAGAATGTCAAAATTGAAAATGCTTTCAACAGACACAAATGAATAAATTTGATAAATTATCGTGTTCTTATAATCTTGGTTAGACAGTGTACATAATTGAACCATTTGGGTTTTTAAAAGTGACTTTAGTTTAAAAACAAATTTTATTTTATTTCTACTACATGAAATAATTGCAATGAAAAAGCGTTTCAACTAGAGCTACATGAAGCACCTTGGGGGTATAACGTTTTTTTTCTATACCATAATGGGATTAGATTAGTTAGAACAAAATTAATTCTAAAGAAATGTGACACTAAGGAACTTGAATCAATCCCTCATTTAGCGTACACATTCAGCTTTTAAGCAGGATTTGAGGCAAATTATAAATTGAACAAAACAATCCACAAAACAGTACAATTCAGGATAAAAAGCAAGTAAATGTGTAATGGAAACAAAGAGATTAAGTACAAGAAGCACCACATATCTGAAGAAAGTAATTACTTTTATTGAGTACTGTATTTGAATCTAAGTCCCTAAATGGCTAAGCTAAAAATCTATTAGATTGTATAGTTTTTGTTGCCATATGAGAGTAGATTACTACATTGTTGGGTACAATTTGTCCTTGAAATTTAACTCATTTGGGGTTCAGAGTGTGCAAAGTAGTTGTTCTAGCTCCAAACGTTTCCCTCCTTTTTTTCTTTCCTAAATCATACCTGCTTTGTTCCAGGGGACCAATCCGGTAGGAAAGTCAGTCTTAGCCATTTGGGGGGACTCCCTCCCAGGCTACACACGATCTCACAAGTCTTCTGGCCTCTTGAGTGCTACAAAAGCTGGGAAAGGACTAAGTCTTTTGTCAGTGATGTTTACCAGATTTATCCTGGAAGTCTTGTCTGCTGGAGCTTGGAAGTCCCTGTCACCAGTTTCCTGAGTTCTGCCGCTCCGGCGAGCCCAGAGGTCCTCACACTGCACTCTCCACAGTCTGCAGCTCGGAGTCTGCAGCCATTTCCAGCTTCTCCGTCCTACGTTCAAGGAGACCCTTGTCCCACCTTCCCCAGACTCATGCCCCCGAGCCGAGCTGCTTCACCTGCACCATTCACTGCCTGCCTCTCTCCACGTCCCCCTCTTCTGCAAGTGGGGCCTCACGCGTGGGCCTTGGTGGGTCTTTCTCTGCTGGAGTGAGAATGGAGAAAGGAAATTCTAGCAACTTTTTCTTTCTTAGTATATTTACATAAAGAATTTTCCAAACCAAAGTTTAAGGGGGCAAAGAAACTATATAATATGGAAGCTGTCTGAAATCCTCCACTAACGCAACTGTTCACGGTTCTATAAAAAGAAGACGGCCCGTTTTGCCGTGATCCGTGGACAAACACATCACAAGCTTAGACCCGGAGCCTAAAATGAAGGATTATTCAAGGGCAGTTGACTGGATTGATTTTTAACTTTCTAGTTTAAAAAAAAAAAATGTAAAAACAAATCTTTTCCTGTCAACATGTAGGAGGAAAGACAGGCAGGAGAAAGCCATACTCATTAACAAGAGCCTGAGAGACTAAATTAATTTTAATTCTGAAGTGGATATATGAGAGTACTTTATAAGAAAAATGAGGACGTTTGGTATTGACAGGTAGAAAGTGATAAAGAGCAGGCTAAAAGAAGAGAGGGAAGAGGAAAGCTAGGCATAAGATCATAAGTCTGATTTTCCACTTGAGGTAGGGAAAGTAATAAGACTTTCTTGCAATGAGAACATAGACACGACTATCAAAAGCAAGGGTGTTTCTAAGAAGGATTCTTTTGAATGGACTTGGAGAATTCTAGTAAAGTTGTACTTTCCTCTTGGTAGAGACTTACTCCTTTGTTTCAGAAGGCACCTAAGAGAATCTTCATCCAATGAAGGTGTAACTTCACACTAACCAGACAGTTTCATCAAAACTCTTTTTTCGCATGTCCGTATATAGTTAAGCAAAAACAAGTGTTTAAGCAATCTTTTGGTGACTGGACTTGTCTACAAAGGGAAAAAAAGAATCAGTTCAGTGCATCTTCTGTTGTCTGCAGCAGGAGTCGCTGTCAGAGAGCCTTTTCTGCCAATGGCCAGTAGGTTAGACTGCAGGCTTTGCTGGTTACAGGGTCTCTGTCACAACGACTATGCCATTGGTAGCACAAAAGCACCCCGAAAAATCCGTAAAGAGAAAGGTGTGGCTGTTTTCCAGTCAAACTTTTTTTTTTTTTTTAAGATTTCATTTATTTGAGGGAGAGAGAGTCTGAGACAGAGATATTATGAGCAGGGGGGAGAGGCAGAGGGAGAAGCAGACTTCCCGCTGAGCAGGGAGCCTGATGTGGGACTCGATCCCAGGACCCTGTGCTCATGACCTGAGCCGAAGGCAGACCCTTAACCGACTGAGCCACCCGGTGCCTCCAGTCAAACTATTGACAAAAACAAGCAACTGCTGGATTTGGCCCTTGAACTGTCGTTTGCCAACATCTGGCCTAAAATGTCCTGGAGCCTGGGAGATTGCCTTGATGATTATTGCTCTGGAAACAGTTTACCAGGGATGCTATGAAAAAGACAGAGATTCAGGAGCTCCGGAAGTATACGTTGCTGGTTAAGTAACATTCGTGAAAAAGGATATTCGCTGATCTATTTGCCTATATGCCTGTAAACAAGAACAGTTCTTCAGGATTGCAAACGCCTTATCTAGCCCTGTACTTTTAAAAAACTGAAGTGCTTAATGCAATGCACTTTTCCCGTGGTGTACAGACATGTTTTTGAATTATTTCCACATTAAAAACAACCCCTTCCTCACTTGTTTCTTGTTATTTTCATTTCTCAAATACTAAAATGTGCTTTATTATTTTTCTTCTTCATAAAAAATCTTTTACATTCATTAAAAGACACAATGAAAACTGAATTGGGAAAGAGAGTAGAACTAATCAAGAAGTTTGATGCAGAAGAGGCAGAATGTGGAGCGGCCTGGGGCAAAATTGTAAGCAATATAAAATGTGTATGTGCCCATATACATTTATTTAAATGATTTATTAAAACCCTACTGTGTGCTAGATTATGTGATAGCTACTAGAAGGGGCTTATGAAACATCGAAATAAGTCAGGATTCTTTCCTCTGACAGGGAACACAGACACAATTGCATTGCTTGTAGTTGAAACTGATAGGTGTAAAGCAACATTTCAAAGACTTAGTTTCTCTTCATATAAATGCTGGGCATTCAGCTGTTGGCCTAGGGGAGTTTAGACTAAAATAATTTAGCCAAGCCATATTTTTCAGGAAATAGTTGAGACGAGCATCTTTTTTAATTCCAGTGAAACCTGTTGGTGAATATTGCACTAATGTCCCCAAATTCTCCTCCTCATTCTTCTTTCCCACCGTCTTTAATAGCCAATACCATTCTGAATGGTGAATATTCTAGTGAATATTGCACTAACTTTCCCAATTCTTCCCCATTCTTCTCCCCTGCCATCTTTAATAGACAACACCATTCTGAATGGTGACTATTCCAGTGAATATTGCAGTAACTTACCCAAATTCTTCCCCATTCTTCTCCCTTGCCATCTTTAATAGCCAACAGCATTCTGAATGGTGACTATTCTAGTGAATATTGCACTAACTTTCCCAAATTCTTCTCCATTCTTCTCCCCCGCCATCTTTAATAGCCAGCACCATTCTGCTACAGTTCAGCCATACACTCAGTCTTGTTCACACTATATTTTTGGGTTTTTTTTTCCCACTAAAAAGCAGTGGGAATCGAGACCAAAAGAAATTCGTTGGTCTTCCATAGCTCATTAAGTGTTTTTGGTGGGAGAAGTGGAGTAGTCAGTTGATTCTATTCAACTTAAATAGACTATTTGGTGATTTTAACAGTATGCAGACTCCAAATCTACCTGTTTTTTACTTTTAAATATTCATCAGGAGTCAGAGAATGGGTATCAGGGGAGGATGATAGCCGCTGGTTGTGGGTTCTTCCTGTACAGCTTTAAAGCAATAAAAACTTCAAACATAAATTTTCTGCTTTTTTCATTATCACAGAATGTGTCAAGCTGATATCCTCACCCCACTTTTGATGTGAGTACCAGAGACGTGGTGCTAGTTAGGGTTGGATAAAAGTGAGTGATATATGTTATGGGTTAAATTGTGTCCCCTAAAAAGATGTGTTGAAGTTCTAACCCCCAGTCCTTCAGAGTGTGGCTTTATTTGGAAACAGGGTCTTTGCAGAGGTGATCAATTTAAAACGAGATCATTAAGGTGGGACCTAAATTGGACTGGTGCCTTTATAAAAAAGGAAATTTGGACAGAGGTAGACCTGCATAGAGGGAAGACTGTGTGAAGAGACACAGGGTGAGCGCCATGTGAAGATGGAGACAGAGGTCAGACTGGGATGATAAATCTATAAGCCAAGGAATGCCAGTGGTTGCCAGCAAACCTAGAAGCTACTGGAGGCATGGCACAGATTCTCCCTCTCAACCCTCAGAAGGAGCACTGATCCCTACTAACACCTTGATCTGGGACTTCTAGCCAGCAGAACTGGGTGACAGTAGATTTCTGTTGTTTAAGGCCCTCAATTTGTGGTACCTTGTTACAGCAGCCTCAGGAAACTAATACAACACAGGAGTGTGGAATGAGAGACAGATCAAAGATAATGTATGAGCCAAGGGTATACGTTGTTATATGCCATTCACTACAATTTTTAAAGATTATGATTTTACATTCGGCAGGACCACTGAGGATGTTTCCCCATTTAAAGGGATCACTTAATATGTTGGAGACTTGAAGGAAGGAGTGAATCTTATTTTAGGCTAACATCTGTCCATTTTAGTCCTGGTGGAGATGAACACTATCCCATCTGGTACTTGGTCCTCAATCCCAGCAGACTATTCACAGCACTATACTCTTCTTATTCTAACAAGGCTTGTACAAGGCCAGATCCCTGCCAGCAACTTTCTCTCCCCTCTGGGTTGCAAGGAATAGTTAATATTTTTTCAATCCACTTAGGGTTATGAGCTATTGATTTGGCCTATCCAAAATCCTTCTTTACCTTTTTAAAATATGAAGATGTATGGGCATCATTTGACTGCAAAGGGGCAAATGTTGGTCACGTGGGAGCTCTGGGACACTGTTTCAGGCTGTTGCCTAGGCTCATTACCTGGACATTTTTTCTCTGCCACTTTGTCACAAGGGATGAGACTTTGTGTTTAGGGATAAGACTCTATGGTCTTACTAATTTCTTGGTTTCTTTTTGATTATAGACCTATATGAGTTTCCTAGATTCTTAATACTACCTTCTTGTTCTTGGAATTTGGGTATTTGACCAAGTCAATGGGGAGGTTTTGCAGGTTTTTAGGGAACAGGCTCTTCTTGAGGATGCATTGACTAGTATCTCACTTTGTAACTTTCCCATTAACTCACTTCCTCAGGTCACTCGAGGGACCTTTGCCCAGATTGTGAGTGAATAATTTTGAACTTCAATGTATTATCTACCAAAACTAATGCATATTTGTCCTGATCAAGTCTATTCAAATGCAAAAGAAAATAAGTGGACTTTTTTATTCTTTGCATTGTGCTGTTCATTTTTCCTCTAAGCCACAGGCATAGAACATTAAAGCAATTGTCTGTGTACAGGGAAAGTCCCTGGTTAACAGGAAATATGAGCAATGAAGTACTAATATTTTAAGCTTTAGGGAAGGGTTGTCAGAGCAATTTGGACTAATCATCCCACTTAAGGACAACCAAAATGTTAGATAAAATATATTTTAAACATTCTTAAAAGCATTAAAGAATTAAGAATACAGTAAGGACATTTGAGACCAAAATCTTGGAGAGGACAAGAACCCAGGTGGATTAGCTTAACACATAAAGCTGCTTTGGCCTATGGGTTTTTTGTTTTAAATCCAAAAAGGACCTGTCAAACTAAACTACTTTGGCAACCTCATGGGGCTAGGAGGGATCAAAAGTAAATGCCAATGGCCCATCAAGGGTAGAGACACCTGTAAAGCCACTTCCACTTCAAGCAGAGACCCCAAAAGCTGTATCCGAGGATCTGGGTAGACTTTGGAAGTAAACTTGCAGCCTGGGTTTACATTATCTAGGTGATCCTGGGAATCTCTGTTGATTAAAGTCGTCCCAGACTAGTGGAGCTCTTAACACCTTGCCAAAGCGAAACGAAATAGAACGTGTTTGGAGGGATTTGTCATCATCTCATGCCTCAAATTATTCCTATGAATAATTTTTACAATAAGATGTCCAAGACACAGTCAAAGGTAATGAGACACTCAAAGGAATAAGACACCATGAATAATAACCAGCAGAAACTGCAGAGAATAGAAAGATTCACAAAGGCTTGAGGTATTTGAGACTGTCAGGCTCAGACTGCTTACTGTGCTCAAAGAACAAAAGCCAAAGTTATAAATAAAACAGGAAATTGGAACTGTAGAAAATAAAGTAGAAGATTTGAATAGGTACCAAATGAAAATTTGAGGTCTGAACAGCACAATAACTAGAATAATTCAGTGTGTATATTACATTAGATAGGACATAGAAAAGTAGTGAATGAAAAAAAAATCAGAAAAAGTTAAGCTTTTTTAAGCATAGAAAGACAAATGATAGAAAATATGGACAAGGGCATTAAAAGAATGGTCCGATATGTCATGCTTTTATTTGGAATCCCAGAAAAATGAGTAATGCTCATACAGTGTAGCTATATTATAGGGTCCCAAAATATATTAAATATATTTGACAAAAAAATAAATATAGACAATTTTATAATCATAGTGGGAGATTTTAACTACTTTCAAAAAAATCAATAGAGCTTTAAGTAACGATCAATTGACCTAATGAATATAAAAATAATATTATATCCAAGAAGTGCAGAGTACTCATTCTCTGCACACATGGAACTTTTATGAAAAGTGACCATAAATGGATCAAAAAACAAGTCTCTTCAAATATCAAATTACAACAGTCATTCAGAGTATATTCTCTAATGACAATGACATTTTGCTAAGAATCAATAGCATGGAAAATTACGAGAAAATCCATGTTTTAAAATTTTTTAAAAGATTCTGTTTGTATTATGACTTTTACATTTTTTTTTCCTTTTCCTTCCCATTCTTTTTTTTTTTCCCCAAAAAATTTCTACTTGCCTTTGGGTTTTGTTGATGTTGATAAAAAAGAATGATGCGCCTTTAGCTTACCCTCAAGTTAATCTGGAATCTCAATCATATTTTACATTACTGAATTTCCCTTTTCTCCCCAGAGAATTGCTTTAGAAATACTGTGTCTTCCTCCTTCATTCAGGACTCTATGTTCTCTAAGCCTTTTGCATAGCTGTCATCCTGAGAATTTCCTTGATTGTCCTACTGGGTTAGACCTTTTACTTGGAATTTCTTTTTTAATATACATTTTTAGGATTTCCTTGTTACCCTTGATGTTTCAAGTTAATGAGAATTTTTCCAAGTCTAAGGTATTTTTTTATTATCCTCTTAGCAATTCTTAGACCCTTTAAATCTGAAAATACATTTCCTTCTACACTTCGAAGAAATTTTCTTTGTGATAATTTCATCTTGTTCATGTTTTGTTTTTTTATTCTTACTTGAATAACTTCCTGGTGGTTTAATATTGGGCTCCTGAATATTTGTCCGTATCTCATGTATTTCACCTTCTGAATATGATAGTTATAAGCAGGGGTCCTGGAGCAGACTCTCTATTTGAATAGGATACCTTTTTAATATCTTTTTATCCTTTTTTATCTTTATATCTTTTATACCTTTCTTATAAATTTTTTCAGATTCTATTTAAATTCTAGTTAGTTAACATACAGTGCAATATTGGTTTCAGGAGTAAAAAAATTCAGTGGTTCATCACTGACATATAACACCCAATGCTCCTCATAACAGGTGCCCTCCTTAATACCCATCACCCATCTAGTCCACCCCCATCCACCTCCCTCCATCAACCCTCAGTTTGTTCTCTATCATTAAGAGTCTATACCAAAAAAATCAGTAAACAAATCAATTAAAAAAAAAGAAAGAGGCCGTCTTGCACTGTTGGTGGGAATGCAGGCTGGTGCAGCCACTCTGGAAATCAGTATGGAGGTTCCTCAAAAAGTTAAAAATAGAATTACCCTACAGTCCAGCAATTGCACAAGTAGGTATTTACCCAAAGGATACAAAAATACAGATTTGAAGGGGTACATGCACCCCAGTGTTTATAGCAGCACTATCAGCAATAACCAAACTATGGAAGTAGTCCAAATGTCCATTGACTCATGAATAGATAAAAATGTGGTATTTATATACCTTTTTAATATCTTAAACCTATAGGTAGTTTTTTTCTTATCTGTATATTGAAAATAATAGAATCTACCTTTTAGTAACGTAGAGGGTTAAGTGAGTTGATACATGCAGCCTGTTTACAATAATGCCTGGCACATGCAAGCATTTACCAATGTGTCAGCCCTTATTTCTCCCTCTCCCCTTTTTTAGAGGGAGAAAAAGTGTGTGTGCACGAGCACGGGTGGCGTGGGCAGAGGGAGAGGGAGAGGGAGAGGAAGAGGGAGAATCTTAAGCAGGCTCCACACCCAGCGTGGAGCCTGATATAGGGCTCGATCTCACAACCCTGAAATAATGACCTGAGCGGAAATCAAGAGTTGGACACTTAACCTACTGAGCCACCCAGATGCCCCCCTTATTTCTCCTGTTTATTTTCTGATGTAGCTATTTGATGCTTTATCATTCTGCCATTCTATTCAATGTTTTAAGATTGTTTTTTAATCCTCAAGAACTCTTTCATGCTCCCTAATTTTTGCTATCTGTTTCCTTGGATGTATGTATAATGTCTTCTCAAATTTCAAGGGGGCATATTGAATCTTTTTTAAAAACTTTTAATTAATTATTTGTTTACTTTGGGGTCAATTTGGTCTTTCTCATTTGTTCTGTTAGATTTTCTCACATCTGATGATTCCTGCTTGCTTTTTCACCTTCAATACAGTGTAGGTGTTGTGGGTTTTCAGTATTGAGTAATTTCGTCCGTTTCGCAGTGGGCATCTTCCATGTGTGGGCAGTCTGATGCACAGCGTACATAAGAGGTCAGACTGGAGTTCAGGAAAAGCATGATCCAAAAGCCAGAAGAAGAGGGCTTTATTTAAGGTATCAACACCGACCGATAGAAATCACACAATTTATTTAGGGAAGAACCTTCGCCTTTTTCTCCTTGGGTAGTAGAACCAAGTTACCTACTTTTATGTGTACTGAGGATTAAAGAAGGATTAACTGGCACCGTTAGTCCATTGTGAGGCTTTTTAAAATTTCTTCTCTTTATTTTCACATTTTACTTTGGTTTTTCTTTTACCTATAAGCTCAGAAGCTTTGGATCTTTGATCAACAGAGTGGCCAATACTGTGACTGCAGAAGTGTTTTTAATTGGAGGGGTTGGCAAACTACAGCCATGGGCCAGGTATCTGTTTTGGTGAAGTTTTACTGGAATACAACGACATTCATCCTTTTAGGTATGGTCGATCGGTGTTTTGAGCTCCAACAGCAGAATTGAGTATTTATGACAGAGAATGTATAGTCCTAACAGCCTAAAATATTTACTTTCTGATCCTTCATAGAGAAGGGTTACCAGCTGGTCCCTACTTTACTGTGTCACGTATTTTGTAATTTTCTGAAGTTTGTTAACATCTCTTGACTAATGGTGATTCCCATTCCATTCTCTTTATATTATACATTTGGTTTTTTTCTTATATATTTATACTTTTATCTCAGTGTATTTCATGAGGAGTGTGAGGTATATGTAGGTCTTCATTCTTCCATCTTGAGCTTGAGGCCTGTTTTCTTTCATTTTAAATTCATGGAGTACACTTTGAGTCCATTATTATATATATATTTTTAAGATTTTATTTATTTATGTGACAGAGAGACAGCCAGCGAGAGAGGGAACACAGCAGGGGAGAGGGAGAGGAAGAAGCAGGCTCCCAGCCGAGGAGCCCGATGTGGGACTTGATCCTGGAACGCCAGGATCACGCCCTGAGCCGAAGGCAGACGCTTAACGACTGCGCTACCCAGGCGCCCCTGAGTCCATTATTTTTAATCATTTCTACCTTCTGATTCTATAACTTTTAATTGAATCATATCTTATTTCTCTCTTTTTATTTCTCTGTTATTCTTCAAAGTTTTTGGTCTGATTTTCTCTCTCTCTGCTTTTACTAATACCCTGCTTTTTATCATCATTCTTTTCTTTAGAGCCATGACTTTCCCCAATTACAGATTAATCAATTAGCTTCTGGATTGCTTACATCCATTGTTTTCAGATACTGGCTATTTGAAGCATTCTAACACTTTTGCTATAAAATTTGGAGAAAAGAAATTCAGTCTGCTTGTACCTTTATATCTGTTTTTACCTTCTGGAGGACATGGAGATTTCATCAAGTAACTTACTGTTTTTAAGATAAGTCATTTAATCCTAATAAATAATCATATAGTTAGCAGTTTAGGAAATAACCTTCTATTGGAACAAAGTCAAATTTGTGAAGTTTTCTTTTTTTGACCAAGTAGTTTTGTATGTATGAGAGTCACATATCAGTTAACTTTGTTCTCATCTCTTATGGAAAAAAAAAAAAAAATCTCTGTTGGAGCATTCAATGCATTGGCTAAATGAGATTTCAGGATTAGAGGTAGATTTCAGTGTAACTTCTTTGTTCTTCATTACTATCCTTGGATAATTAGGAGCCTTTGTATTCACCACCCTCCTATGGTTGGGGTACAGATGAATGAGACAGGTGTATAAAATATGCGTCTAGGAGAATGTCCTCTGTTAACATAGGCATGTTTTAAGAGAAAGCCTTTGTTCCCTGCTTCATTCAATTTGATTATGTACATGGGAGTGGGGATCCTTTTCTCACTGTTCTTTGGGTCTGTTTGGGGCTCACAATAAATCCACATTTTGTAGAGATTTAGAACTCCTGAATTCACTGGTGCTCATACTAGAGCTTTGAGAGTAGAACTATTGCAATTCAGGTGACAAGCTATGAAGAATCCATGGTTGACTTGGGTTGCATAAAAACCGGAAACAAGCTTGATATCGTGACAGCAATCACTGAAATTTGATCTAAAATTTATAGGAATTAATCATTTCTTATAATAAGCACACACCCACACCAAAAATCGGGCCATCAATTCCTAAGAGAATGAGATGAGAATGAATGAGAAATGGAGAAACTAGTTTACCAGATCTGTCCTTGTTATAATAATTTAGGTTTGAAGTTTTTGCAATGATTGAAGTCCTAAACCATCCCGCTGCTCCTCTTGTAAGATGTACTCAGTGATATATATCTTTCAATCTTAATTTGAATAACCGTAGCTTTCTTTTCACTTGGAAGGATTTCCGTGTGAGTCTGTTCATATACTGTATATGTGGGCAGATATAATTAACTCTAGTGCTGAAAAACTGGAGGTATAAAAAAGTTTTAATCATTCGGTCACCATGTAGATATTTACATAATTTAATCACACAAACTAATTAAATGTCAGGCCATTTATAATACAGAAATCAAGCTATGACCATAGGTCATCAGATGTAGTAATTAGATATGCATGTATAATCGAGTTAGAATCATATCGAGAAAAAAAGCAACATCAAGACAGGTCATTTCTTTGTTCCTAATTACTTTTTTATAGTTTTGAGTTGATTTATTGGCACCATTAGGAGCTGCACAAATGTGTAAGTGTGTGTGTATGTATCTCTGTGTGTGAGTGTTTTTAAATTGGGTTTATTATATGTCAAGTCAGAGTTTTCAAATGGATCTTTTTGATGTTTGTGGAGAGTTAGTTAAAAAATTAATGAGAAGGGTAAACAAATAGCATATTTTAACCCTCTGCTGAGCATACTACTTTTTGATTCTGCTGCAGCTCAAGTGAGTCAGGAAATGTAATTTTCATATGTTGCCCAGAATTGAACAAAAGACAAGAAGGAAGCTTCTCAGCAAATACTAATGCAAAACGTATCCTTTGTTTCATTAGTTTACTTTTTTTTAAGTTAACCTTCAATTAAAAATACATTTGCATCCAATCCTTTTGGGGTCAAGAATAGATGTAAACATAATATTAATCGATAAGCTAATATATTTTTTGTAAGATCAGGCAAAAACAGCATAATACTTTATTAATATTAATCATTTGTTCTAAGCATATATAAGATATAACTAGTGGCAAGTTAATTTTTAGAACCCTTGTAAAATATAAGGAGATGCCACTCTTCTTATTTTTAAATCATACTTCTTTTTGACTTACTGAAGGATTTGCTTTGGTTGAATGTAGAGAATTTTGCTTTTGCTTGTTGTTGTTTAATAATGTGTGTGAATGAAAACAGCCACAGGTAATGGAACTCTCAAGAAAACAGCTGACTTCAATAAGCTGGTCGAGTTCTGTAACAGTAGGAGACCATTATTAAAGTGGTTTTGAGGGACAAGGATGACACCTTCATTTTAAGCTTTCCACATTAAGTAAGAGAGAGTGCCCTTTATCATGGGAGATGGATTTGACTGGCAGGCATTTTATAACCAAACCTACATTATAGCAACGTGCATCGTAAAGATTTTCTAAGCAATTTAGACAGATGATTTTTTTTAAAAGCCTGAAAGAAAAGTCAGAGCTGGGTAATGGTTTTGAAAGCAAATATCTGATTTGAATTAATGATTAAAGAACAAAGAAATGCTAACATATCTGTAAATTTAGTTCCATAAAAACAGAGCAAGCATCACATATCAGAACTTCAAATAAAATAGAAGCAACCAAGAATAGCAAAGAAGAGTAAAGAAGAAAATTGTGAAGAATAAAGGGCAATGAGTGAATAATCCTAACAAACATTAAAACATACTTTAAAACTATAATATTTAAAATAATTTATACTCATGCATGGATAAATGATGCAGTGTTATGGATGGAATAGAATAGAATTTCTAGGAATAGATCCAAATATTTCTGGGAATTTAGTATACATTAGGGTTGCATTTCAGATCACTGGGAAACAAATTTTTAAATGAATTCTTTTGGTAAAATGTATTAGACACCTGGAGAGAGAATGAAACTGGACATCTATTAAAAACCTTATGCTAAAATAATTTTGGGATCAACATCTTGTGTATAAATTAAACTGTAAAATTCTAGAATAAAAAATATTATTAATGTAGGTGAGATCCTTCTAAGAAAGACACAAAATCAAGGAGACATAAAACAAAAGAATAAATGTACTAGGATTAATATATATTTATATTTCTATATGAAATTTACATTAATGAATTGTAATGTTTGGTTAGATTCCTTGTCCCTATATCCCTGTCAGCTTTGAAATAGGCATCACGAATGTCATCTTCCTTCTTCAGTCCTGCCTTGGGTTCTGGGACAACTCCTGACTTATTTGAGGCCATATAAGTTATGACTCTACACCTTATGTCCAAGCAAGACTTTTGGTTCTGTATTGAATTCGTTTTCTGGTTCCAGGGAGAGTTGGGCTGTGCAGTTGGTGACCAACACCTGTTCTTTTATAGGTACTTTTTATTTTTTTGTGAAAGAGATGTACCTTGCATGGTGCACTGGGTGTTGTACACAAGTCATGAATCATGGAACTTTACATTAAAAACTAGGGATGTACTGTATGGGGACTAACATAATATAATAAAAAATTATAAAAAAAAAAAAAAGAAAGAGATGTGCCTTGAGGTTTCTCTTCTTGTTCAGATTTGAAGAACAGCCACATGTTTCTCTTGCAAAAAATTAGAGATTTTTTTTTTTTTTTGTAAATCAAATCAAATTAGTTCTTTAAGGATCCTAAAGGCTAGCAACTGGACAGAAAACAGATAACCACTAGTCATGACCAAAATAGTACTTACAGAGATGCAAAGAAGACATCTTCATTGAGAAAGACCTTGAGAAAACTGTTCTGCCTTTCTGAATCCCGATACGGAGGTGGGACTAGATTCTGTGGGGACTGCAGCTTATACCACTTGTGGGGCCCACTTTCAGAAAAAACATTTTATAATTACATGTACAGGTTAAGTTAAAAAGAGTGAATACCCTAACAAGTGAGGGATCCTAAAGTTGGAGCTTTGTTGCCTTTATGCTAAATTCACCTCCGCTCCTGTGATAATTAATATCTGATTCACTGTGTGTCATTCATCTGACACTTAATCATACATGGCCTAATTTTGTTATTTTACTTTCCATGCCTAGAATTTAAATTCCTGAAGAAAGTTTTTCAAAATTCAACTTTTTTCTTTTCTTTTTTTTTTTTTTTCCCCATGCCTTCCCCTTCTCTGTCTCCTGCCCCTTGGTGCTCATCCTGAACCAAATATCTGATGCTTAGAGTGGGTGCTCAATAGCTATTTATGGA
Source organism: Ursus maritimus (assembly GCF_017311325.1). Lineage (NCBI taxonomy): Eukaryota > Metazoa > Chordata > Mammalia > Carnivora > Ursidae > Ursus > Ursus maritimus. Next base: position 43,670,023 of record NW_024424453.1, read on the forward strand.
ATGACTTTTTGAATAAACAGTGGATGATTAACAACTTCCTCTGAAATGGACATTTTTCCTTTGAAATTGGTAAATAAGATGTAACTAGGCTACATGTTTCTGTAGATGTTTTAAACCTAATTGACAAGTTGGACGTTGTTGATTCATCAGGACTGGATGGCTTCAATTCAAGAGTCTGTTAATGTAAAGAATCATTATTATTTTCAAAATGGGTTACTTCTTAATACAATCGACATCTGAAGATCTCCCAGAGAACAACTGAATTGATTCAACAAGCAACCCAACACACAAAAACACTGTCTTCCTCCTCAGTCCAACTAAATGCCAGGTTTATCTCATCACCTCTGTCCGCCCTCACTTTGACAATCACAGTGATTGTGTCATTACTGATGAATTTTCACACCATCCTTTTCATCTCAGATGTAAATGTCAATGTGGGTGCACTTCGCCAGCTTTCTTCATCTGTCCTTGCCTTCTTCCTTATTAAAAAATTACCCATGTGGAAAATTAAAAAGAAAGCAGAACTAACTCTAGAATCACAACCCAAAAGCACTGCAATGATTCATAATTTGTATAGTGCACTCTTTATGGACTACAGCATAGATGAAATAGACTTTTGGTTAAGTGGGATCTCCAATTTAATCCTTCCCTACCACTCAAGAAGTAAGTAAGGGAAAATGACACTGGCACGGCCTTAGATTATTCTTAAATCTTTTTTCAAGAAAATTATTAACAAATGTTCATCTTTTTTTTTTTCTGATAGCAAAACAAATTGCTTTTAACACTGGGATGCATTCTTTAATGAAATCAGGAAGATACAAACTTAGAATTATGACTTCTATGCCATGAACATGTTGGCAATTACTGTCTTTTTATTATCATCGCCCAGCTAAATTCCATTAGCATTTAAGACAGCACAAATGAAGGGAACCATAATGAGAATGAAAATACTGCAAAGGGGGATAGTGACCTTATGTTGATATACATTCAGTTGTACAATTGAAACAAATATTATCAGCAAGTTTCAAGGGATAACGTTAAGGACCCCAGCTTCTGCTACCCATTTAGAAATAGTGGCCAAATTGATATTCTAAAACTGTTTCATCCAAATAAACCCAGTTTCAGTCCCAAGACTTCATTTGCCATATTTCTGATTAGAGACAAAGTGACTAAATGTTCTTTATTGACCAAGTGATGAATAAAAATTGGCTGTTATATTCCATATCAGTTTGTTTTCTGATTATAAATACGGTTATACATGGCCTGAGATCAAATGAAGATCTAAGTAAAATTTGAGTGAAGAAAAATTAGTCATTAGAGGTAGACCTAAAAGGGAGCCAGAATGAGGTTCGTGTAGTGATGAGACCATGAGTTAGAATGGCATTCAGAGCATGGACTGTGAGGCCAGGCTGCCCGGGCATGAGTCCTGAGTCTACCAATCACTTTCTGTGTGACACTGGACAAGTCCCTCAATCTCTATCTCTCTCAGCCTCACTTTCCCTACTATAAAATGACAGCAAGATTGGATTTATCATAAGATTATCTTGTAGACTTACCATGAGGATTAAATGAGTTAATGACTGTACAGTGCTTAGAATAATGCCTGGTATGTAGATAATTTATATAGAAGCTCTTAAAACACTCAGCAATGCCAGAGAAATTGCATTTCTAAGACAATCCCAGGTGATATTGATGCTGGTGGTCTGGGGACCATACTTTGAAACTCACTAGATTAGAGACTAACGACACAAATTTACAACTGCAATATATGGACCTTATTTGAACCCTAAGCCAACAGTGAAAAACAGTTAGATAATTCAAAACATTCGACTGCTATCTGCTGATATTAAGGAATTATTGTCCTCTTTTTTTGAGGTGTGGTAATTGTATTCTGGCTGTATTTTTATTAAAAGGTATTTACATTTCAGAGATATATAGTAAACCATTACAAATGAAAGAAAAAAAAACCCACTATTTTCAGATAAAAGAGATGAGAGGTGAATTTTAAGCTAGTTCTGAGGCACCATTTTGTTTCCATTTGTGAACTTCATTTCAGACTTCTAGAAAAAAGTGCCAATATGAACAATAGGAAAGAGAGAGAAATTTAATATATCATCGGAATAAGGGGTGTGAGTTGAGCAACATATGCTAGATGCCAAACTTGTGATATTCCCATTGTGGTAGCCACCAAGATACATCTGATTAGCTAATGCTCCAGGGTTAGAAAGCTCTTGGATTCTTCTGTAGTTGACATCTGAGACAGCAACACAAATCCCTGGTGTGGGAGTATTTAAATATTCAGAGATGTGGTGCCCTTGAAAGTGCCTCTATTAATCTCCTTTTTCTAATATATAAATGGACTGTGGATATTGCCCTACTACCTTCTCTCTATCTCCACTGAGCTCCAATGCCTTTCAAAATTGGTTATATAATAAAGCTGAACTATCTCAGTGAGTTCACTTGTGCCCAAAGGAAACAAGTCTTAAAAGTCACATAGGCAGATAAGAGAGGGAGAGGAGGCCATGATGGTGGGGAATTTGTCTATTTTCCCATGGGTGTTCTCTGCTAGAACATTCCCTGGCATATACATTAATAGGCTTTCAATATGCTTTGCTTTGTTTTGAATTTGAATAAGTGTATGGAGAAAAGGATGGGTAAATGTTTCAATCAAAAGAAGAATATGTTGTATATTTCCAGATATATATAGACATGAAGACAAAAACTTGGTTTATGGTCCTCGAAATTTTACAGCTAAAAAAATCTAACTATAAAAACTCCAGCATTTCACCACATCTGTATATCAGTTTGAGGAGAATTGATACATTTACTGTGTTGAATCTTCCTGTCCATTAACATGTGTGACTCTTTAATTACTTAGAGTTTTAAAATTTCTTTCATCAGCGTTGTGTAGTTTTTAGTATACAAGCCCTGTACATATTTTGTTAGAATGCTACGTATTTTTGAATGATTTTAAGTGATAATATATTTTAAGTCCAATGTCTGTGTGTTCATTGCTAGCATATAGGAATACAATTGATTTGTATGTTTTTCTTATATCCTTGTTAATACACTTGTTAGTTGTAGAAGTTTTTTGTAGATTCCTTGGGATTTTCTATGTAGACAATCATGTTATAGAGAAATGAAGATGGTTTTATTATTTCATTTATTTTTTTGTAAAGATTTATTTATTTGAGAGAGAGAGAGTGAGAGACAGTAAGCAAGTGGGGGGAGAGACAGAGGAAGAGAATCTTCAAGCAGACTCCTGTTGAGCTCGGAGTTCCACACAGGGCTCGATCTCAAGACCCATGAGATCATGACCTGAGCTGAAACCAAGACTTGGAAGCTCAACTGACCTAGCCACCCAGTTGCCCCCTTTTCATTTCTGATCTGTATGCTTTTTATTTCCTTTTTTTGCCTTCTAGCACTGGCTAGAACTTCTAGAACTATGTTGAATAAGAATGATGAAAGTGGATAAGCTTGCCTTATTTTTTTCATTGATAATATATTTATTAGCCAAGAACAGAACGTGAAGTTTTCAGTATAGAATTACCCATCCATTAGCCAGCCTTAACTGAAATAAAAATCTAGACATAAAATATAAAGTAATGAAAACATTCGTTAGGTATACAGATAGCTCCAAGTAGTTCCAAGGGTTTTCAAGAGCCATTTGTGGTTCTATGGAGGAGTCTGGATCAACAATCAAATGAAACAAGTCTGCTTTGGGATCATGCTTCTTTGGTAGGAAATCACCAGTGGCAGTTCCCTCCTAAATGCTATATATAAGATTGCCTTATTTTTGATCTTACAGGGAACTGGATCTCTCACCATTTGAACATAATGTTAGCTGTAGGTTTTTTGTAGATGCTTTTTTATCAAGTTAAGGAATTTTCCTTCTACTCTTCTTTTTCTGTGAGTTTTAATCATAAATGTATGTTGAATTTTATCAGAAGCTTTTCCTGCATTGATTGATTTGATCACATGATTTTTCTTTTTTAGCCTATTAATATGGTAGATTATATTGATTTATTTTCAAATATCAAACCAACTGCACATCCCTGGAATAAACCCCGCTTGGTAATGTTGTATAATTCTATTTACACATTGCTGAATTCGATTTGCCAACATCCTGTTCGGGATTTTTGACTCTATATTAGTGAGGGATATTATTACATCGTTTCTCTTTTTTGTTTTGATTTCGTACTGTCTTTGTCTACTTTTTGTATCGGGGGAATACTAGCTTCATAAAATCAGTTGGGAATTGTTCCCTCCTCTTCTATCTTATGGAAGAGATTGTGAAGAATTATTGGTTCATTCTTCTTTAAAAGCTTCGTAGAATTCTCCGGTGAAACGACCTGTGCCTCGAGATTTTGGCGAGAAAGAGTTTTTAAATTATTAATTTATTTTCCTTAACCAGATACAGGGTTATCTGAATTGTCTATTTCGTATTTGGTAAGTTGTGGTAGTTTGTGTTTTTTGAAGATTTATTTCATGTTACTTAAGGTCTAAAACGTATGTGTGTAAAGTTGTTTGTAGTATTCTCTTACGAGCCTTTGATATCTGTAGGATCTGTAGTGGTATCCCCTAGTTCATTCCTGATGTTAGCAATTTGTGTCTTTCTCTTTTTTCCTTGTCAGTCTTGCTAGAGATTTGTCAGTTTTATATTATAATTTCAAAGAACCAAGTTTTTGTTTCACTAACTTTGTCTTTTGTTTTGTTTTGTTTTTAAATTAATTCATTTCTGCTCTTAACTTGATGATTTCCTTCCTCTGTCTGTTTTGAATTTATTTTGTCTTCTTTTTTCCAGAGTCTTGAAGTGGGAGCCTCGATTATTGATTTGAGTCACTTCCTCTTTTCTAATATATGATTTTAGTGCTATGAATTTCTTTTTTACCACTACTTCAGCTATATCCTATGAATATTGTTGTCATATTTTCATTTTCATTAAGTTCATTTTTTTTTTTTTTAATTTCCCTTGAGGCTTGACAGATGCCTTCTTTAGAAGTGTGTTGTTTAGCGTCTAAGTATTTGGAGATTTTCCCTTCACCTTTTTGTTACTGATTTTTAGTTTGACTCAATTGGAGTCAATACTGGGCTCAATACACTGTGTATTATTTCAATTCTTTTAGATTTGATGAGGTTTGTTTTATGTCCTTAGATATAGTCTATCTTTGTATATGTTCCATAGAAACTTGAAAAGCTTCTCCATAAATGTGATTAGATCCTTTTTGTAATGCTGCTTTTGAGTTTTTCTATATTCTTGTTGATTCTCCATCTAGTTGTATCAGTCTCTGAGAGAGTAGTATTGAAGACTCTATGTATCTGGATCTGTCTTTTTGGTTTATCACTTTGTGCTTCACATATCATGTACCTCTATTGTTTGGTGAATACACATTTAGAGTTGCTATGTCTTCTTGATGGATTGATCCTTTTGTAAATTATACAGTGTCATTCTGCATCTCTTGTAATTTTCTTTGCTCAGAAGTCTAATTCATCTGATACTAAAAGAGCCATTTTGCTTCCTTTTGATTACTTTTTGCATAATATATGTTTTTTCGTCTTTCAACCTTTCTATACTGTTATATTTGCAATGAATTTCTTATAGACAGCCTATAGTGTATAGAATACACTTTGCCAATCTCTCTATTTGGTATACCTAGAGTACTTAGATTAAATGTAATTATAGCTATGTTAGGGCTTACATCTGCCATTTTATTTTATTTTATGTCTTCTGTTTGTTCTCTTTGCTTTTTTATTTCTCAGTTTCTTTTCCCTGCCTTCCTGTGGGCTACTTGAAAACTTTTTGGAATACAATTTTGATTTATCTGTAGTGATTGTGAGTGCATTGTTTTGTATAGCTTTTTCAGTGGTTACTCTGTGTATTACATTATATATACATAATTGGTCTACTGGTATCAATAAATCACCAGCTTCAGTGAATTATAGAAACCTTACCTACCTCTTTTTACATCCCTTTATCCTCCCCAGTTTATCATATAATTTTCCTAAATATTTTCTCTATACATGTAGAGCTACATCACAGAATGTTATAATTTTTGTTTGAACCATCAAATATAATTTACAAAGCTCAAGAGAAGAAATATGTATTTTATTTACTCGAATTTTTACTGTTCCTATTCTTTTATCCTTTTTCAAGTTCCAAGATTCTTTTATTCTTCCTTCTTTCCCCTTTTGTTTAGAGAACTTCTCTTAACCATTCTTTTAGGTTAGGTCTGCTGATTAATTTACATTTGTGAATGTCTTGATTTCCCTTGCATTCCTGAAGGATATTTTCACTGACTGTAGAATTATGGGTTGGCAGTTCTTTTCTTTAAACACTTATAAAAATATTGTGCACTTCCTTTAGGCCTCCATGGTAACTGATAAGAAATCCACTGTCATTCTAGTTGTTTTCTGTGCTATCAGTAAGGTGTCATTTCTCTCTTGTTTCTTTTAAGATTCCTTTGTTTTCATTTCTCAGAATTTTGACTGTGATTTGTTTTGCCCTGGATTTATCCTGTTTGGGTTTTGCTCATCATCTTGAAGCTACATATTTGTGTTTTTTTATGCCAAATTTGGGAGGTTTCTAGTTGTTATTTTTTTCTACTACCTTTTAAGTTGCATCATTTTTCTCCTCTCCTTTCATGACTCCAATGGCGTGAATGTTAGCTCTTCTTTTTTACAATGCCACATTTCCTTGAGGCTTATTCATTTTGTTTTCCTCTCTATTTTCTCTCAGTATTCAAATTGAGTAATTTCTATTGTTCTATTTTTCAATTCACTGAGTTTTCTCACAGTCTCCTTCCATTCTGTCATTGAGTCTATCCATTGAGATTTTTATTTCAGTTATTGCATGTTTTGATTCCAATATTTCCATTTGGTTCTTTTTTATATTCTCCATTTCTTAGGTGAGATTTAAAAAGTTTGTTTCAAGTGTGTTCATAATTGTTCATTAGACTCATTTTTATGATGATAGCTTTAAAATTTTTGTCAGCTAATTTAAACATTCCTTTCATCTTAGCATTGGTGTCTACTGATTGTTTTTTCATTTAAGTAGAGGTTTGAAAGGCTTTTGTTATGACAAGTGATTTTTCAGTTGAAACCTGGCCATATCTGTGGTCTTGGCAGTTACAAACACTAAATCTAGTTTCAAATTCTATTAAAGTAATGGGACAAACATTAAGAGGAAAAATCTGTACATATCCAGGGAACAACAGAACATTAGCAATAAACAACCTGGTTTATAAAGCACAAATTGGGCTGGACAGGTTTGGTCACACTTTTCCAATTGAATCACTGACTTAGTGAATGAAGAGAAAGAAGTCGGTATACTCTATTTGGGCCATGAGTTAGGAAAAGACAGATGTCTCTCTGTACTTAAAGACCAACCCAAGGAGGAGGAAGTTGAGGAAAACCAGTGAAATCAGCTATGGAAATGATTAATTTGTTACTTGGACACTGAGGGGGAGCCAGAAAGCAAGGAATCAGAACTGTGTGTAACTGGAGTGGTGCAAGGTGATAGGTGTTAACTCTTTAGCTGAATGTTGTCGATGCATTTGCTAGAATTCTAGCTCTGTCCCAGTTTTTACTGAAAACTCAAAGACAAGTATAATAAGCTATCACCTTTGACACACTAAGTGGTCTTGTGGTCTAGCTGTCATCAAATCTAGGTGCCTGTTCCCTATAGCTATGCTGCTGTATCATGGTGGCTGTCATTGTTGTGACCTTCGTCTGTGCCTTTCTGGACTTCAGGACCACTTTCTCACATGCAGAGAACTTGTCTGAGCCAGGGGATTATCTAACCTTCTAATATCACCCAAGCTAAGAATGTTTCCATTGTCCTTTCTTACTCCGTAGAAGTACTGTCTCCTGGAGTTTTGAACTGTGAGGCTATATGCAAGCATGTTGGCAATTTCGTGTACTCCTTTACAGTCCTACGTAGGGGAGACTTCCAGCCCACTGGCATTCCAGATACGCATATGATCGGCGCATTCTCTTTCAAGGAATTGACATTCCACTCCCTTTCTAGTTAGCCACTTTCCTACAAGTCAGAATGCTATAGTTAACCATTTTCTTTCACTCAAAAACTTTTGTTGTATGTTTAAAAAAAAAAAAAAAAAGCCAAGGATACCATACCATTTTCTAGAGCAGATTATATCAGAGTAAGATCCATCTTGGAATCCATAAATTCATTGTTGATTAACTATATGCTTTTCCAAAATGACTTTAGTGTTATAGATTTTCCTTCGTATTTTTTTTTTCTTCTCAAAATTAACAGTGTGCAACAGATCTTCTCCCTGGTGATGGCTGAGAAGATTACGCTAGGGAAAATAAATTTAAGTTATTACCTGTTCTTCATTGCTATAACCTATCTTTCTCTTTCTGAATCTGATCCTACCTTTCCAACCTTTAGATTCAATTCTTTATCTTCCACATTGGTCTTTGGGCACTGTGTTTTGAATGTTGGCCATCGTTCTTTATTATCTGGTTAGGTTAAGAAACTGAGGCCAAGTTCATGCCATGTTTCTTCCCTTATTGCAGTAAAAGATCTCCTTGTTCACAGATATGGATATGAAAAAGAATATCCTATGACGTTAATAAATGGAGAAAATGAGATTTTTTTTTTATTTTTCTATTTTCAAGCAGCCTTTCATGAGAGCTAAATGGAAAAGAGAAGGAACTCACAGAGGGACCTATATTTGTTGATTATCAACAGTATACCAAGAACTGTTCTAAGTGCTTTACTGGACATTTTTTCTCTTTCATTTAATCTTTCTAATAAAGCTACAAGATAGTCCCCTTTTATAGATGAGAAAATCAGGTATTAGAGAGTTCAAATTACTAGCCCAAGATCACATAGAAAATGGCACAGAGAGCCCAGTTAAAAACAAGGGCTGCTAATTCTCTAGTGGAAGGCGGGCTCTTGGGCCAAGCTTTGTAGAACTGGTCCAAAAAGCACCTCTGCTTTCCTGCTCAGATCCCTTCATTTATAGGCATCTCCCTCCCAGTATCTTTCATTTCAATGTCCACTTTCCTCCATCTGCCGATGACAGTTTCCGATAGCTTTAAAATTTTTATTTGGTTGAAGATAGCACTGAAAAGTGTAAAAATAACTGTATAACTTGATATATTTTCACAAAGTGGACATACGCATATTAGGTCATGCCCCACATCTAGCTCTAGAGTATTATTAGCACCAGAAGCCCTCCCATATCTTCCTCATGCCCCCTTCCTGGAAGTAACCCCAAAGGTGATCACTATCCTGACTTCTAACAACAGAGATTAGTTTTATCTGTTTTTGATATTCAGCTAAATAGAGTCATAGAGAATATAATCCTCTGTGTCTGGCTTTTGTTTTCCATTTTGTTTGTGAAATTCATGCAGGTTTTCCCATTACGCATCAGCCCATTCATTTTCATTACTGTGTGATATTGCATGGTATGCAATGTTTATGTTTTTATTTTAATGGACATTTATTTTTTTCCAGTTGAAGGCTATTACCAACAATGCTGTTCTTAGCATTCTTCAATAAGTCACTCTATATTCATACCTATGCATGTCTATTGGCTAAACATCTAGGACTGGAGTTGCTGGGTTATTTGGATGTATGTACTTAGATATGATGAGTTTTGCCAAGTAATATTCAAACTCATTTTACACCAGCAGTATGTGAGGATTCCATTTCTTCAGCATCTTTGACAGCACTTGGTATTGTCAGTCTTTTTAATTTTAGCAGCTTGGTTTATGTGTCTAAACACATATATCATTGTGGTTGTAATTTGCCTTTTCCTGATGACTCATGGGTTAATCACTTTTTCAAATGTTCATTTAATTGATAGTCTTTTGATCTCACACCTATCACATGGCTAGGAGCTCTGAACTGTCCTTCAGAATATAGGCTTTGCTATTAGCCTTTTGGACCAAAGTACTTCAGGCATGTGAAGGAACTCCTCACATTTATTCCTTCCTCTGGGCTTTTGGTCCCATGCAGTCTACCAGCCCAGAAGAGTCTATGTCAGAGGCACTTTGACAATATTTTTAATTTTTAAACTGTATTTATTTATTTATTTATGTATGTATGTATGTATGTATGTATGTATTTGAGAGGGAGAGATCCCGTGCACGCAGATGTGGGGAGGAACAGAGGAGGAGGGAGAGGGAAGGGGAAAGAATCTCAAGCAGCTCCATACTGAGTGCAGAACCCAACATGGGGCTCGATCTCACAACCCTGAGATCATGACCTGAGCTGAAATCAAGAGTTGGATACTTAACTGACTGAGCCACCCAGGTGCCCCTGTCAGAGGCACCTTGACGATAACTTTCTGACCACCAACCCATTCCCCATTTCACTATCTCATAATGGCTGTTCCTTGTCTATTTTGTAAATAAAGATGTGAAATGTACAATATTTCTTGAGCAGACTTAAGTCAAACTTACCATGTTCTGTAATGAGGTCTAGCTCCAAGCAAAGTGCTCCAGTGACTGTTCTCCTTTTCTCTTATTCTTGTTTTGATTTGTGGTCCTTATTATTTGTTCAGGATTGTTCTGCCATCAGACTGCCTCTGAATACACACTTCATTGTGCATCCATCCACACTGAAGTGAGGGAGAATTGGCATTTTGTCCCATAGTGAGTGTGTTTTGAGAAGGATCCACAGTAGTTTTTAAAGTAATACCTACTCAGTAGAAACTGGGCTACAATCTTCACTTCTTTGCAGCCATTAACTTTTAACCCCTCCTACCTTTGTAAAAGGAAAAAGTAAAAGAGCAGCTTTCTTGCCCAAATACATCAGTTTAGGAAAAAAAAAAATTAGCCCTGGGTTATGCTTAGTAATTTAACATCAAGCAAAATCATTACTTATATAATCTAAATTATAGCCTTGCTATCATGGGAGGAAATGGATTTAAAAAAGAAAGAAAGAAAGAAAGAAAGAAAGAAAGAAAGAAAGAAAGAAAGAAAGAAAAAGAAATTTCCTCCCTTGTGTATAAAAATACTTCTATAGTATGACAACAGATCAGATCAGATGTACAAGCTATTGTGTTTTACTTTGATAAATATAAAAGCATATTTATGTGGTATTAAGGATGTCAAACTTAAAATCAGGTTTTGCCTTCAACATTTGCTAGAATGGTCTTTATCAGTTTAATTCTTTGAGTCTCTGCTACCAGCCAGTGAGAAATACATTTTTCCCCCATATTATTCACTGAACTCTATTGGCATTATTTTTCTTTTAATTTCACTACAAAACCAACCAACCAATCAACTAAATGAACATGCAGAAGAGGACCCTTAGAAGTGTATACAGAGTAACTGAGAGCCTGTAGTTTTGTTTCATCTGGCATAGTAACTGAGGATTTCTCTTTGCTCCCAGTGCTTAATGCAATACAACAGGGGTCCTTATGACTTTGCCAGTGTTTTGGAGACTGACTGATAAGAAGCTTACACTAGGTTATGTTAACAGGATGCAAGAGCTGACTTTTAAAAATTAAAAATCTTAATTGGTTATTTAAGAAATGATTGGTTACTTTCCTTTAAAAATAAACACAACTTAAAAAATTTCTTCAAATTGAAACCTGTTCATATGGTTGGCATATCTTTAGTGCTTCACAAAATATAAAGAGAATTAAGTTAATAGTAGATGCTATTTTAGTCCAGGATGAAGACATTTATTTGGACATTGATTAACCAATTCATTACTAAATGTTTCATATTCTCATCAAATACAGACCCAGGTCCAGCAGCTCAGAGAAGGACCATTTCTAGAAAACATGTATACTAAAATAATAACTTCAGGGATATAACATTCTACATCTTTGTACTTTAATTTCCTATTCATATAAACATAGGATTTCTAGTAGTTTTCAAATCCTATGTATAACTCATTTCCAAGGCTCCATCTTCTGATCACAGGCCAATCCCTGTTGGCAAATACTAAGTACTGACCACAAAAACATGAAAAAAAAAAAAAAAAGCTGCACTGCAAAAAGAGGGAATATATACCCTTGTCTCAGACTACATGATACCCAACGCTCTGTTGACTGTTTTCAATCACATATTTCTATTTGGTCCCAGAAAATTAATGGGATATACATTTTCTGGAATGTCTAATTTTTTTTATGTGATTCCCTGAATTCACTGGCCATTTCCACTGTAACAAACATTCTGTGTAGCAGCGTGATTAAAAGAACTACTTAAAAAACTCAGCCCCATGATCTCCTTTCTTTGTGAATTGGAGTTCCTTTTACATTTGGAGAAGCAGAGAAAAATAAACAAAGATAATCAATCATGGAGGCATTCTGGTCTTTGATTGCAGTGGTCTGCAAAGCCATTTGTATGTCTTCCCTCCTGGGGTTATTGAGCCTTTAGAAACCATGAGCCCATAATTCTCTTCTTTTACGTAGGAAGTTGGGTTTCGGGTGCCTGCAGTGACTCATGAGTTGTGCTTATTGATGAAAGTTAAGCATTTATATTTGCCTCTGTCCCTGATTTCCCTTCGCCTTTTTATTATTATTTTGCTTTGTATTTCAGAACTGTATATCATTTGTCACATAAAGGAAAGATTGATGAGCTGAATTTCAAAATTTCTTTGGGATTCGTACATAACATGGTTTCCAAAAATATTTAAACGTGAGATCACCCTCATGCAGTCTCATTGCACACCATCCAAAAATAATAATAAAAAGTCTTATAGTAATCCTAGAATTTATACAGGTAACTATAGGAAATTGGTCATAAAGGTGCAGGGAGCCACACTACCTACTATTGGGGGAGATATTTTAAAAAGGTATATTTTCTTATAGTATGTGCGATATGGATTATGAAGATACCTAATATTGCAAAGGTGATTTATCAGCATCATTGTCATCGTGTGTAAGGCGTATGTTGTAGACCTGACAGTCATCCCTCAGATTATGTAAGGATTAGAGTTTTCGGTTTGATTATTCTCAGTTTATTATTTTATTTTTATTTTTATTTATTTATTTATTTTTTAAGATATATTTATTTGAGAGAGAGGGAAAGAGAGAGAGAGAGAGAGTGCCAGGGGAGCTGCAGAGGGAGAAGGAGAGAGACAATCCTCAAGCACACTCCTGCAGAGCATGGAGCCCGGTGCGGGATTCGATCCCAGGACCCTGAGATCAGGACCTGAACTGAAATCACGAGTCGGACGCTCAACCAACTGAGCCACCTGGGTGCCCCTCAGATTGTTATAAGAAATCATCTCATAAGATCTTTGCTTCACAATGTTTTGTTTTCTTTCTGCAAGAAGGTCACATCTCATTAAAGTTGTTTAGAAAGAGTTAGAAATGGGAGCCAAAACATAGGGAAAGTAGTAAAGGAGGATTGCTAATCAATCCAGAGTATAAATCACTGGACAGCAATAGTTCCACGTTATGACTTTCATGGGCCCCTTCATCCGTGAAACCTAAAGATGATGTTTTAGGACTCTGTTGGTGGAAAGACAAATAGGCTAATATCGTATGATACAATTTTTTTGTGATCTGAAAGTTGATGTTTTTCTAATTAACAACAACAACAACAAAAAAGCATTTTTGTAGGTCTCTAAAAAGTATTCTGGACCTTTGGCAATGGTCCTGCTATGCCTGGTAAGGAGACGAGCCCCAGACAGCAAGTCACCCCCTCATTTTCAGCTATTAGAATGTGTTTAGATTATGACACAATTAGACACCATCTTAGATAACACAGGGCAAAGCTCTGGGGGATTGAAATGTAGGGCAGGTGTGTTTCAATACAAAGAGAAAGATGATAGAAAGTGGCTTAGAAAGAGAAGACTTCAGTCTGGGTTCTAGAGATGGGGATGAAAGTGACAGGAGTGGGGGTCCCAAGGATCCAGAGAAATGTTTAAAAATGGAGCAGGTGGCAGGATGAGCAAAACAATGAAACTCAAAATCAAAATCCTGATCCCAGTGATTTCCAAGGTTATCAGCAGGAACATATATGTTGGAAATGACTCCAGTCTTAATAGCCCTTCTGGAAGAAATTGCTTTTATTTGTATAAACTAGAGGATTTGTGATAAAGTGTCTATCCATTTGCTTTTTGCCTTATCTCAATGGAGGAAAATTATCCTCTATGCAATTGCAACACTGAAAGAAAATTACTCTTTTTGCCTTTCTGTATTTTTCCCAGCATACCTTTTAACTAACTTCATAAGCTTTATACTTGCAAGTCTTTTAATTGAAGGAACGTCAAAGCCTCGTGTGTCATTGGAGACTTCAAATCTCCGTGCTCACTTCATCTGTGAAAAGTTAAAAGTCAGCCCTTGTTGAACACTCTTACCTTCATTCCTGCTGAAAATAATGCCAAACATTAGCAGAGTTGAGGCCTGGGGGGAGGGGTATTTTAATTCAGCCTTAAACAGGTTTACCAAGATGCCTTTGAGCACTGTGAAAATTGAGCTGCGATGGATACACGTGTCAACATACAGTCAGAATTATTTTCTCACAGAATGAAAACTTTTTATTCTGAACCCTAGAATAAAAGCACAACTCCCCTCTATTGCAAAACATCCCCCTTTACCTGAAACATTTTAAAAAAATGATTTTAATTGTTTTTCTTTCAATATTTTGGGTCATCACTGACACGATGATAAGATTTCATGTATGCGGGCACCTGGGTGGCTCAGTTGGTTAAGCATCTGCCTTCAGCTCAGGTCATGATCCCAGGGTCCTGGGATCGAGAACTGCATCAGGCTCCCTGCTCAGCAGAAGCAGGGAGCCTGCTTCTCCCTTTGCTCCTCACTCCGCTCATGCTGTCTCTCTCTCTCTCTCTCAAATAAATAAATAAAATCTTAAAAAAAAAAAAAAGGATTTCATGTTACGGTCACATATGTGGAGGAAAACATATGGTATCTCTTTTTGTGGGTAGTAAGAGACAGTTCAGATAAATTACTTCTGTCTAGACAGACTCCTACCTTATGTTGTGTCATTCATCAGGCAAGGAGAATAGGGAATCAAATGGAGAGGAACGATTGTGATGTCGCTAGCACGTCGACGGCAAGCTGATTTGAATAGTACTGACATGGTGTGTAGCAACTGGACTAACCCTGTAATTTCTTTGCAATCTCAGCGGCTTGTGTTTATATAGCAACAGAAGGACCCTGTAAAATCCAGCTGGTCGTCAGGAGGACCATGAGACACAGGGGTTGATACCCATGCAGTGACTATGTGCAGTGTTCCCCAAACCCTGAAAACAAAGTTTTGTGAACTGCTTTGGGTCAGCTTCTCAGGGGGACACACAAGTCCAGGTAGCAATATCTCCAAGGGAGTTTGCTCTATGGGGAAAGAGGAAAAAAGACAGCATAAAGTTCATGAAGCTGACAGTCTGGGCGCCTGGGTGGCTCAGTCAGTTAAGCGTCTGCCTTCAGCTCAGGTCATGATCCCAGGGTCCTGGGATTGAGTCCCACGTCAGGCTCCCTGCTCAGCAGAGACTCTGCTTCTCCCTCTGCCCCTCACCCCTGCTCATGCTCACTCTCCTTCTCTCAAATAAATAAATAAAATCTTAAAAAAAAAAAAGCTGAAAGTCTTTGGATAGTCAACAGTACTTTCAAAAGAAGCAGAAAGGAAAGTTTCATCATGCAAACTTTTTCTATTTTCCCTTCCCATTTGAAGACTTATTTACATGGTCCTCACCCCAATAATCTAAATTACAGAGATGCTTTCCTGCATATTGTCTATGCGGGCATGAAAGCATATAGAAACTTTGATTTTTATTAAGTGCAGATTGCATACAGAGATTTACTTTCCAAATAAACACTAAGTGATTTATGCACTCATAGAATATAAGCTTCTGATGCTGTTTTGTGGAATTCTGAAGGATTTATGACTTTTCCTGCATTTCTCTCTTACCAACTTAGACATACTTCAGGATTTTATCATTCCTTTTGACAAAATACCTTGAGTTGAAGATTGTAGTAAAAAACGCCCCAAATGCCAAATATTGGATAAAATCTGAGGCTGTTCAGATTGCTAAAGAAAATCCCAATTTAGCCACCCTTCTAAAATTAAAAACCAAATCTGCAAAGCCTTATGTTATTTTTACATATTGTGTGTGCAAATAAAATAGACTGTTGGACCATTTTTCATAGTATTTAGCTAAATCACATTTGTTTTCACCAAATGAAGAATAAATCCTTCATTTACTATATCATTTTACTGTTCTCTCCATGACTCTTTTTTCCAAGCAAACAGATTTTGCAATCAGATGCCTACTAGCCGGGTGTTCATGAGCTGTGATGGATTACTTTTAATAGGTGCTATTTTCCTACTTCATTAACTGCTCTTTATCTGGTGGTGTTTCTTTGGGCAAGTTAGAAAAGAAACAATGTTTCAGCCATTTACCCAAATAGGCAATGACATTAAATGTGTTTTTAAAAAGTTGATTATGTACACACAAAGATGTGTTTATTTTGGGACTATGTGTGAATAAAAGCTTGAGAGAGAGAGAGAGTGTGTGTGTGTGTGCACGCGTGCGTGCACGCACAAGCACTTTTTCAACTTCAAACTCTCTCTGCTGGCTGACTGCCATCTGCATGCCAGTCTCCATGGCAACTTTCTTAAGGATAAGTAACAGAAATGTGAGGAGGCCGCCTGCCCACAAACAAAGCTGCCACAGCCCTGCCAGAGACCTGACTAGACAGAATCCCAGAGCACTGCACATTCCACGAGAGTTATGCAGGTTACTGCGGCTGGCTCCATTTAAAGGTGCAGCGCCTCCAGTCCCGGGAGGTAAAGTTAAAGAATGTCTTCCCACATATTGATTGGAATGTAGATGCACAACCCACATGTCTCGACATTATTTTTTCCTTCCCGTCGCTTTGAATAACTGAAGTATTTTATACCAAGCACTTACTTTTGAGTGATATTTGGAACTTGGCTTCACAGAGACCGTTGCCTGATACAGTGTGCTGAAAACCCCACCAGGACACGATTTATGTACCTTTAAATCACTTGCATAACGTGTCAATGAAGTAATGCTTTAAAATGTTGTCGCATCCTGCTCTTGTGAAAATAATATATTTGTTTGCTTTTTTAACAAATTATAATGCATTTATGCAAGTTTTCCCAAGAAATTAATACAATCATTTGTTAAAAGATATTGCTATGTACTGAATGTTTGCATCCTCCCAATATTCATAAATTGAAATCCTGACCTCCCCCCAAAGTAATGGTATTATTAGGAGGGGGGACCTTTGGGACGTCCTTAAGTCAGGAAGGTGAAGCCCTCAGGAATGGGACTGGTGCTCTTGTGGAAGGGGTCCCTGAAATCTTCTTAGCCCCTTCCTCCATGTAAGGACACAGTGAGAAGGTGCTGGCTATGAACCAGGAAGAGAACCCTCATTACAGAACATGATCATTCTGGCACCGTGGTCTTAGACCGCAGACCTTTAGAACTGAGAGAAATACATTTTTGTTGCTTATAAGCTATTCCGTGTATGGTATTTTGTTATAGCAGGCCAAACAGATTGAGACAGATGTTTATATAGTGTATATCATTAATTCTCAAGCAGGGACGATTTTTCCCCCCTTAAGACACTTGTCAATATCTGGAAACATTTTTGGTGTAAAATGGGGGCCATACTACTGGCATCTAGTGGGTAGAGTTGGGAATACTTGTAAATATTCTACGATGCCCAGAAGCGCTCCCAAAACAATGTATTACTGGCCCAAAATGTCAATAGTGCCAAAGTTGAGAAAACCCTGTATATATACTTAGATGTAATGAGTGACTGTTGTGTGTTGTGTGCACGTGAATGTGTATGCCTACACACTGATTTTAAGATAAAACGCCTAATGTGTAGCATGTTCAGATAGCAATAAACTATGCTAAGGCACTTTTCGATCTAAGTTGTTGTTGCTCTGTCTGTTCAGAGTGGGAACTAGATCCTAATAACAATGTCAATCTTAGGTCCACTGTTCAGATTTCTCTATATAATTCGTTTGGCACTCCTGTAACTGCAATTGTTTTTTTAAGACCACAAAAAAAAAATTACCAAGGCACACCAGACCTACCCTAGGGAGTAAAAACTATGTATAGTTTATTTCGTCTCTGAGAATGATTTCTGTGCAATGAACTATAAATAATATACAAACTGTTTTGACATTAACTATTAATTCTTTCCCATTAGGAATTAGTAAAATGCTTAGTAAGTATGGCTAAGGGAAATATTATGATCTGCAGCATCCAGATTGCTCATTTCATCACCAAAGTTCCACTAATGCTCTCCTGAATGCTCGTCTTGTTTCTATCCAGTGCTACTCACAGTTTCCCTTATGTCGGGTTTTTTTAACCGACTATGAAAAATTCTGAGTTTCTAGTTGCACAGATGCAAAGCTCACTTTAATGACAAACCAAGGAAGTTTCGTTGTGTTAAGAGTGCTACTCAGAGTGTGGTTAGTTGAGCTGGTGAAGGACTACAGACATTTGATAATTTTTTTTAAAGATTTTATTTGCTTATTTGAGAAAGAGAGTGAGCGAAAGAGAGCACAACCTGGGGGAGGGATGGAGGGAAAGGGAGGAGCAGACTCCCCACTGAGCAGGGAGCCTGATGGGGGACTCGATCCCAGGACCCTGGGATCATGACCGGAGCTGAAGGCAGATGCTTAACTGACTGAGCCATGCAGGCGCCCATACGACAATTTAGATATAGATATTCAAAGTAATCTTTTAGAAACTTTTATAGCAATTTAATAATGCACATTTCATCCAATAGTTGGGTTTTTTTAATTATGTTCAGTTAGCCACCATGTGGTATGTCATTAGTATTTGATGTAATGTTCAATGATTCATTAGTTGTGTATAACATCTGGTGCTCATTGCAACACATGTGCTCCTTAATACCTAGCACCTGGCTACCCCATCCCCCCATCCTCCTCCTTTCTGAAACCCTCAGTTTGTTTCCCAGAATCCATAGTCTCTTGTGGTTTGTCTCCCTCTCTGATTTCTTCCCCTTCAGTTTTCCCTCCCTTCCCCTGTGGTCCTCTGTGCTATTCTTTATCTTCCACATATGAGTGAAACCATATGATAATTGTCTTTCTCTGCTTGACCTAGTTCACTTAGCGTAATCCCTTCCAGTTCCATCCATGTCAATACAAATGGTGGATTTTCATCCTTTCTGATGGCTGAGTAATATTCCTTTGTATATATGTACCACATCTTTTCTTATCCATTTATCTGTTGAAGGGCATCTTTGCTCCTTGTACAGTTTGGCTATTGTAGACAATGCTGCTGTGAACATTGGGGTGTGCGTGCCCCTTCTTTTTACTACATCTGTATCTTTGGGGTAAATACCAAGTAGTGCAATTGCTGGGTCACAGGGTAACTCTATTTTTAACTTTTTAGGAACCTCCATACTGTTTTCCAAAGTAGCTGTCCCAGTTTCCATTCCTACCAACAGTGTAAGAGGGTTCCTCTTTCTCCACATCTTCGCCAACGTTTATTGTTTCCTGCCTTGTTAATTTTTGCCATTCTAACTGGTGTAAGGTGGTGTCTCACTGTGGTTTTGATTTGAATTTCCCTGATGGCTCATGATGTTGAACATTTTTTCATGTGTCTGTTAGCCATTTGTATGTCTCCTTTGGAGAACTGTACCAAAAACCATAAGATACCTAGGAATAAACCTAACCAAAGAGGCAAATGATCTGTATTCTAGAAACTACAGAACACTTATGACGAAAATTGAGGAAGACACAAAGAGAAGGAAAAACATCTCACGCTCATGGATTGGAAGAATAAACATTGTTAAAATGTCAATGCTGCCCAGAGCAATCTACATTTTCAATGCCATCCCTGTTGAAATACCATTGGCATTTTTCAAAGAGCTGGAACAAGCAATCCTAAATGTTGTATGGAACCGGAAAAGACCCCGAATTGCCAACAGAATATTGAAAAAGAAAAACAAAGCTAGGGATGTGCCATTACCTGACTTCAAGCTATATTACAAAGCAGGGGTATTGTTGAATTTGTATATTGAGTCATAGGGGTCGCTAACTATGAAGTAATCAGTGGATCAGATGAACTCCCATGGCCAGGTCACACATTGGTCTGTGGCAAATTGGAAATTAAAAACAAAACAAAACAAAACAAAAAAACCCAGCTAAACTCTGATAATGGAAGAAATAACATCACATTCGCTATTTTTTTAAACCTGGAAATGCCTTCTTATTTTATTCGTGCACAGGTTAGTTCTGCTTGTATCTGGGCATGTCTGGTTAAGCTACCCTTGTGTTTTATTGTAACGTTGAGGTTAGTTGGTTACTCTTCCAAGGCAGAATAGTGTTTGCATTTGGTGCAACCTAGAGAGGGTCTTGTCTTGGAGAGAAATAAATGAACATCATGTGTATAATTAAGGTTATATTATGCTGCTATAATCAGCAGCCTCCAGATCTCAGAGGCTTAGCAAAGCTTTATTTCTGGACCGCAGTACCTGCCTATCACGGAAAGCAGGTGCCTCTCATTGTCATCACACAGGAACCCAGGCTGATGAAGCAGCCCCCATGTTTAACGTTCCTGATCCCTATCCAGAGACAAAGGGAGTCTTTGGTTGCTCTTTCACCAGGTATGTAAACGCTATGCCTCGGAATTGACTCACGTGTTACTTCTCTCCCCTACATGGCCAGATCTAGTCCCTTGGTCTCATCCAACTACAAGAGAAAAGGGGTGCAAATCAACATATGCCCAGGAAGTAGGGACCCAGAGAGATTTGGTGAACCCCGTTAAAACAGGCCTTGACACTGGAAACTGCCTCGGCATTACTGTTAAGCATACAGCTTTGCTTGTAACATCCCTGGGTTCCTTTCAGCATGTCCCTTCCACTTTTACTTAGGCATAGGAGGCAGTATAGGGAAGCAAAAATTATTTTCATTTCAGATAGAATCCTAACCCTCAGCGTAGTTGCAGTATAACCACGCATAAACCATTTAATCACTTTGAAATGAAACAATGATGTCCAACCTCAGGGGTTTTGATGAAGATTCAATTGGTAACTTTTATTAAAATGTCTTGCATATTGCTTATTAAATGCAGGCCAATGACAGTATTTATTGGTAGGCTGTAATAGTTTGCAAAAAAATCTTGTTTTCATCTAGAAAGGTCTAAAGAAAATTGAAATCAATTTAGGTGGAACTCAACTATCAAACTATGAGAGATCCTTCGGCATCTTTACAATATTGACTATTGCTGTTGATCTAGCCAATATATCTTGAATTATTCTGTATGAAATCATGGTGAGAGTGGGAAGATACAAGCGATCAAGTTTTTTCTTTGGGAAGAAATGTTTCTAGTCTTTCATAAATTTCTGTCAAAGCATTTTTGCATTGCCACTCACATCTTTATTTTTCTACATTACTGCATAATATAGGTTTTAGGAAATTAAACCTGCGAAGTGATGGATCTTATTTCAAATTCCTGTTCAATTTCAGCTGACTTTCAGGCTAATTACATATATCTACTTTTCTATTTAAGAGTTGATCGTGTAGGTTAATTCTTAAAAAAACTTTTTTTTCGGTTTTTGTTTTAGTTCCAGTTAGTTAACATACAGTCTTATACTGGCTTCAGGTGTACATTATAGTGATTCAGAAATTCTGTACATCACCCAGTGCTCATCACAAGTGCCCTCCTTAATCCCCATCACCTATTTCTGCCATCTGCCCGCCTACCTCCTCTCTGGTATAGGTTAATTCTTTAAAAACAAGATTATTAAAAAGACTTGAACTAAACCTAATAATGATAATTGATATGCCAGAAGATTATTTCTGCAAATAGCAGACGCTATTGATGATTAGAGCAATTCTACATTTATGACAAGGGAAAAGCCATCTGAGCAGTAGTAAAGCGTCTGTCAGAGACTCATTCCCACTGTAGGGGTTACAGTCGAGCTCATAGCCTTCTTTTCTGGCCCTGACGCCAGCGAATAGTTTGGTCATACCACTGAATCACTCTTGCTCTCGTTCTTTCTGCCACCCCCTTCCCTCCCCCTTGAGATTCTGAACCATGCTATTAGTTGAATGCTTTTGAAAATGGATGTTTTGCAGGTGTGTATTGTTATTGTTTTTTTTTCATGAACATTGTGGTGTATTGATGCAAAAATATTTCCTTTTTTTACCCCTTCCTACAACCTGTTTTAAGAGGGCTTTGCCAATGGGATGCCTGGGTGGCTCAGTCGGTTAAGTGTCTGCCTTCGGCCCAGGTCATGATCTTAGGGTCCCGAGATTGAGTCCCCTATCGGGGAGCCTGCTTCTCCCTCTGCCTGCCGCTCCCCCTGCTTGCTCTCTCTCTCTTTCTCTCTTACAAATTAATAAATAAAATCTTTTTTGAAAAAATAAGGCTTTGCTGCCTTCCCTGTAAGGAGTGGAGTATATCCTCTCCCCTTTAGTCTGGGCTGGCTGGGAGACTTGCTTCGGTTAGCAGAAATGATGGTATGTCAGTTCCCAGCCTTGGCCTCAAGAGGCCTTGCATGCTTCTGTTTTTTCTTCTGGAACCTTGCCACTACTATAAGAATAAAGCAGGCTAGCCTGCTGGGGGATGAGATACTGTGTAGAAAAGAGCCAAGTCATCCGCGCCAAGCCCATTCTAGACCAGCCAGAATTCAACGGACCTTCTAGCTGACCAGACCCAAGAGTGAGCCCATCAGAACCTCCAAGATGACCCTTAGACTTATGAGAAATAGTACACAGTGGTATTTAAGTCACCAAGTTTGGGGTGGTTTGTTGATGCTTCAGTTGTATGTGTACCCTAGACGTCTTGAAACTTTCCATGTCCGAGTGAAGGAATGGGGCCATAGTGTGTGTCAGTCTCAGGGAGATTCCTCAACCGAATCCTGTGTCACAGAGGCTCTCCTCCCCAAACGAACGTATTCTGTATTCATCTGGGACTTCTCATTTTGACCACTGTATTAGTTTCCTTTTGCTGGTGTAACAAATTAGCACAAATCTAGTGCCTTAAAACAACACAAATTTACTATCTTATAGTCCTAAAATCACACATTTCTGAAACCCAAATTCAGTTTCTAAAATCATCGAGTCATGGGGTTTTGTTTTGTTTTGTTGCTAAGAGTTCCTTAATATTTTTCTTTCCTCTTAGATTTTACTATAAACAGCAAACACAAACCAGGCCATGTCTTCACCACTTTGTGTGGAAACTTCTGCAGCTAAATTATCACTTAGAAATGATCACTTACAAGTTCTGCTCTCCATTTGCAGGACACATTTCAACTACGTTTCTGCCTCTATATAATGTGAAGCTTCTCTCCTCTGGTTTCTAATAACATATTTCTCATTTCTTTCTGAGCCCTTGCTAACCATGCCTTTAAGTGCACACTTCTATCAACACTATTTTTATGAAGATTTAAATGTTCCTCAAGAAGACATAGGATTTCTCCGCTGTGCTCCCCCCTTTATCTGAGTCCTCACTAACAGAGTCATTAATATCCACGTTTCTGCGTACTATCTGTTTAAGGCTCTTTCTGTCATGGTCATCAGCATTTTTCTAGCCTCTGCCCATTGCCCAATTCCCAAGTCACTTCCACATTTTTAGTTCTTTTTCGAGCGGCAGCCCACTTTTGGTACGACGGTCTGTATTTGTTTCTGATTGCTGCTGTAACAAATTCCCACAAATGTAGTGGTTTAAAACAACAGAAGTGTATTAGCTTACATTTCTGGGGGATTGAAGTTGCAAAGTCAAAATGTTGGCAAGGCTCCATTCCTTCTGGAACCTCTTGGGGAGAATCCATTTCCTTGCCTTTTCCAGCTTCTAGAGGCCACCTACATTTCTTGATGTGTGACCTCCTCCTCTGTCAGCAAAGCTAGCAGCATAGATGCTTCAAATCTCATTTTCCCCTTCCCTTCTCATCTCCCCTTCTTGTAAAAAAAATTTTTTTTAAGATTTTATTTATTTATTTGTCAGAGAGAACACAAGCAGGGGGAGCAGCACAGGGAGAGGGAGAAGCGGACTCCCCACTGAGCAAGGAGCCCGATGCGGGACTCGATCCCCGGACCCTGGGATCATGATCTGAGCCGAAGGCAGATGCCCAACTGACTGAGCCACAAAGGCGTCCCTCCACTTCTGCAGTCAGATGTTCTTCTCTGATTCTGACACTCCTGCCTCCCTCTTTTAAGGACACATGTGGTCACATAGACTCTCCTAAATTAAGATAATCTTCCTATCTCAAGATCCTATATTGTATCTGCTAAGTTTCCTTTCCCATTTCAGGTAATATATTCATAAATTTTAAGAATGAGGACATGAACATCTTTTGCGGGGGGGGGTGTCATTCTATCTGCCACAACCACCTTTCTAGGTAGTTTTCTTTTAATATTAAAACCCAAGTCTATAACGAATAGTACTCTTTCATGAACATTAGAAATGGGATGTACTGGAACGCCTGGGTGGCTCAGTCGGTTGGGCATCTGCCTTCGGCTCAGGTCATGATCCCAGGTCCTGGGATGGAGTCTTGCATCAGGCTCCCTGCTCAGTGGAGAGTCTGCTTCTCCTTCTTCCTCTGCCTGCTGCTCCCCCTGCTTGTGTGGTTACTCTCTCTCTCTGTCAAATAAGCAAATACAATCTTTAAAAAAATGGGATGTACATATCAAAATTATCTTTCTAAACAAGGAAAGATAAACTCTATCATATCGGAAACTGATATACAAGGAAAAAGTAAAAGAAGTCCCACCCATTTTGTTAAAAACAATCCCTTTCACATTAAGGAGGGCACATGATATAATGAACACTGGGCATTATGAGACTGATGAATCACTGACCTGTACCTCCGAAACTAATAATACATTATATGTTAATGAATTGAATTTAAATTAAAAAAAATGGAAAAGAAATCCATCCCTTTGAATTCTAAACTACTCCTGAACAATTCATAGTTTAAATGGTTTTAACTAGTGTCACATTTTTACTAGTAAGAAAGATAAGAATACTTCATATTCACACAATTCTGTCAACAATAAATGAAGAACATCTGAATTAGTAGGAAGGTGGAAATGGCTGGTGCCTGTCACTTCTCTGATGCTGGAGGTGACAGTCTGCCTGCAAATCTGCCAACGAAGGCAGGGGAGCAGTCCTTGGCCTCTACTATCCAACAGTCCAGTCAGACTTCCAGTTGAGGGACACTGCATCAAGGCTAAATGAAACCTTTCAAGACCTCTAAGGTTATTTGTCAGTATTTTGGCTTGCGGTATGATCACTGCTCACTTAGCTACCCCATTGCCATTGTTACTGTTGGTTTTCAAATGCGCAGCTTCTTTGAACTAGAGCCACAGTATTTGCCACTCTGACCTTCAGCGACATTGAATGCCACGAGCCGATTATGTCCGCAGAGAAGAAAAATTTCCTTTTATATATTTTGTTTACTTGCCATTACCTCCCTGTGACCCTAGCTCTTGCTTTGTGAAACTGCATGAGAAGACAGAAGAAAATTGCACAGAAAAGAGGACTCACCCTCTTCCTCCCGCCATCGTCCCTCCGCCCCCTCCCGCCCCCGCCCCCGCCCCGCCCCCGCCCCCGCCCCGCCGTGGTAGTATTGAAATAGTACTTCTCAGTGTCTTCTGTTGCCAAAAATAAAAATATTGTTTTTGTCGCCTCATGCAATTTAAATGTATTACCACCTCTCTCACTGTACTTCTTTGAAGGTCCTTGGATTCTGGGGCAAATAGTGCTCTTTATATAGAAAAAAGATTATTAACTTCCAGTCGAGGACTGTTTGACTTCTGGGTCCAAGGCGCAGGCAGTGAACTCAAATGTAATTCTCCAGCACGGTGTTAGGTTCTCTCCCTTTTCACATTCTGCCCAGCATCCTGTTTGCTTTTTGAAAATTGGTTTTTCACGGTGGAGAACATCATCAAAGTAACTCCAAAATATCTCCAAACTATTTTCTCCATAGAACATTTGGTCAGTTTAGAGCCCAGCTGTTGACAGATGCAAGTTACAAGGGGAAAGTTACCGTTCCGTGATATTTACTCCCTTGCTTTCGCATGTTATGCTCTTGTGACAGTGGAATGCTGTGGACTGACTTTTTAAACTTAGGCTACAAAAAATCCACAATGCTGCACCTGAAAGTTGATTTGATGCTTTGCTGACACATATTATTTCTCCCTTTCCGGAGTTAAATTTCAAACTGCCATCAATCTGCCTCCTCACCCAAAACACTGGGGTCCATCTGGAGTTCCTTTAGATCCTCTGTGTGTGGGTTTCCCCCTCCCACCAAATCAAGGCAAGTTAGCTCATCAGAAACCTTCCCAGTTACCATCTGCCACCTTCCCGCAGATTCTGAGATGCCTACAGAACTCCCGAGTCCTGAAACTAGTCCTGAACAGGATTGCCTCTGAGGCTTTTTTATGCTGAAATCTGTAGTCCTGTCATTAGGTATTTATTTTATTTTCTAGCATTTTGTTGGCATGTATGTGTGTGTACGAGCCTGTGTAGGCATGTATTTTAATACATTCCGTGGTTGACTTTAAATAGGATTTGAATTACAAACTGGGGTATTTTATGGAAGGCAGTATGACTTAGTGGCTAAATATAGAACTATGGGGTCAGAACACGTAGCTGTAAATCATGATTCTCCCAACTAATTTTGCCTTCTTAGACAAGTTACCTGTGCTTTCCAAGGCTCAATTTCTCCTTCTTTAAAATAGTCATCATGATGGAACCTTCTCTATTGGGTTTTTAAAGGAGGAATTAATGAGATCCTTATAAATAAATTATTTAGCATGGTGCTTGGCAGGTATTAAATGCTTAGTTGATTTCATCTTTTATTCTTTATCTTGATGAAGATGTTAGGCAAATGTTCAGTAAAGTTCCAACTTGAATACAAATGATTATATTGTTTAAAAGGACATTGACATTTATTCACTCAGTATACATTTAACACTCAGTGCATGTCTGGCACTATGGATGTAAATTGGAGGTCCCTGCCTTTCCTATAGGGAGAAAACCATGAGACAAAGGATGATAAGGCAACACAACTGTGGTGGGTATTATGATAAAGATGTGGCCAAGATGATCATGAAAAAAAAAAAAAAAGCCATGCCAACCCTGAGTGACGAAAAGAGGAGATAAGTGGGACATAGGTGGAGTTCTGAATGGTAGACAAGTAGACATTCACCAAGTGAATGGAATTATTCTCGATGCAGAAGTAAGAAGCAGCATGATAGGATCTTTAAAAAAAAATCTAAAGAAGTTAGATTATGTCAAAGGGACTGAACTTAATTTCTGGCATGGATTTATACGACAACAAAACCTGGTTAAAGAAGTAATAACTCATTGGGGTAGGTGTCAGGCAGCTCTGTGCATACCTAGTTTACTTTCTGTCCTTGTGCAAAAGTTAATAAAGTAATAGAGACTACCACTGATTTAATATCTAGCAAGAGCCAAATGCTGAAGTTGGTGACTGTATAAACCACTCTCCTCTCAAAACATATGATATTTTATTGGTTTTTAAGCTAAGTACAGTAAGGCATGCCAGCACTGTAGAAACCCTCCTGTAAAAAAATGTAAGGAATGGTAAATGGAGTTGGAATGCCAAACTGTCTTTACTCTGTCTGGGTTATCTTTATTATGAGGATTAGAGTTGCAGACCTAAGGAATTCCCTCCCTGCTGTTACCACGTCATTTTTTTGATATGATGATATTCAATGGCTTTATGATTCAAAATAAAATTATTAAGAGTCTGTAATTCTCCTGAATGTCAACAATCAAACTTACAACTTGTTGACAGCTGATGGTTTTAAAGTGTAGGGTCATCATGTTAGAAAATTTGAGATTTTTTTTATACCTTCCCCTCCTAGCTGTCCTTCACTCCCTTCCAGGATCCATTAACCTTTAAGAGTTTCTGGACATGGGTGGCTTCCAGAGGAAGTCATGAAAGATTGTCGCCCTTCTATGTGGAGGACTAAGGAGCATTAGAGAGAAGAAACAAGGCAATGGAGGGGCCCCATCCCTCCTTTTTATGCAACACAGTCTCTTGATTGCGAAAAGGCTACACGGGTGAAGTTGTGCTCTTTAATGAGACTGTGGGGTCTGTAGGGAATGTAAAGAGTTCTGCTGACCATGCCTGACCTCTTGTTAGAGTTGCTTCTTTGCGATGTTAAAATGCCTGTCAGGCTTGGAGATGGTTCCTGGATTCCTTCTCTGTAGAAAGGAACGTGTAACTTTGTGAGTATTGACCCTGTAAACAAACACTTGCCTCCAGTGATCCCAGTGGGTTTGCCAGTGCTAAATATCTGTGCCCTGTCTAAAGGGTTTAATTGGGATGAACTGAGCTACTAAATATTTAACCAAATGATGCAGCTACAGATTGGATTGTCTTAACAGGTTGTACCTGCTTTTCCACATCTCTTCGCTTCCTACCACCATATACCCAATACCCCCACAGATCCAACACCTGCCAGTTTGAGTTATTTGAGGGTTTTTCTTCTGAGGTCTGTATTGCCATGTCTCTAAAGCAAAGAACATTTAGGAGATATCATCTAAAGTGGGGTAGGTAACCCCTTGCCAAAGAGATCACGACCAGTTGATTACAATGTCCTTCTCAACTCCTTGCTCTTGACAGACACTAACAGTAAAAGAGAGTTGGCAGGTGAACCTGTTGGTCTCCTATGCCAGTGCCATGTTTTGCATGCTTAAAATAGGGGAATTGAGGGTAATTAGGCAAGAAGGCATATGTTATCTCAGGTGATAGGAAGAAATGTCTAGTGTGCGTGCATGTGTGTGTGTGTGTGTGTGTGGCTATTAATATGCATTTGAGGCAGAGAGATATCTGTGGATGATATGCAGGCAAACTCAAATAACCGTGTATATAATATTCATAATCTATAACGCGTTGAAGTAATAAATTGGAAAAAATAATGAGTGTGTAATATTTTCCCCATTATCCACATTTATCATTTGTAGCTATGAAACACTTTAAAATTGTCTTTCTTGTAAAGGGAAAGGACCATTTTCTGTCTTCATGGAAAAATTAGCCTGCCAGTACCTGCCCAGGTTTATGGTCAGGAGCTATAACCTTTCTTTATGGGATTTAAACACAGGGAATGGTCCACATTGATTTGGCTGTCACACCAAACCTAAGCAAAATTTTGCACTTTTCATCACTGTACGAGAAACAAAGGGATGAGTTCAGAGGAAAGTCGTTGTGTGCTCCGTAACTGAGTGGAGGCGGATGGTTCTTCCTCGCTTGCCTTTGTGTTTCATCCGATGAGTAGAGTAGACAACTTTTCCATCTCTTCGGGTGATTGCAACTTGCTGAGCATTAAAAAAAATTGTCTCTCCATAGTCCTGGGTCAACTGAGCTTATTTCTGGCAAAGGTTTTCTGTAGACCCCGTTAGATTTATTTACCAACGACTCACTTTTCAAGCAGGGGATGTACACTCTCCGTCTGAATTTCAAGTTAGTTCAATCACGCTCTATCAGATGAAAAATGGAAAAGACTATTTGGGTTCTTTTTCCTCGTGAGAAGATAATTTTCTTGCTTTGAGAACAGCTCTGTGACATTATTTTAATGCTCCTTTTTTTTAAAAGCATGCAGCGCTTCCAGCAACATCTACTTCCCTCCTTAAATACTTGGTAAATAAAATTGAGAACCATGAAATAGGTTATTCCTATGACAGAGATTTTTTGAGTCTTTTGCTTTCTCTTTCGTTGTTCAAACTGTATCCTGTTTACATATAACATTAAACAAAAGATGATTTTTCCATAATGTTCAGTAGGTAGGTGCCTGAATTTCCATAGCTTTTTGGTCAACTATTCTGGGAGAATAGGTTGTTCTGGGAAAAAATTTTTATTTTCCAATATCTTGTATTGGGAAGTGATTTTCCATCTGACGAGTTTCATACCCTATGATGAAAATTACAGCCATTTGAAAAACATTTTCTATTGGTTGGCTTCCTAAACATTTTTGGTTCCGTTTATTGTGATTCTGTATAAATTCCTAAATATCAGTATTAGCTTAGAAGTTGTGAGGCAATCATTAATATCCCCTTGTCAGATAATGAAAGGAAGTTCTGTAGAAAGTCAGTCTGAAAATTATCACATATTCAAATATGTCTTTCTAGCTAATTTAAATACTCTCAGAACAAATTTAAGGTCCCTCCTTACCCCACAATGTCCGCAGAGCCAACAGTGGTATTGCTTTCAGAGAGAAAAAGAAGAAAAGGGCATTTGGAAAATTTTTTATTCTTACTCCCTGGCTATGTCTGAAAATTTAGAAGATTGGAAACTAGTGATTGGGAGGAAGACGAGCTGGGTGAAAGAAAAGGAGCTAGAAGCATCTTACAATGTCTCTGAGTGTGAAAACATGGAGCCAACAACAGACCCTGCCACAGGGACTAAAAATTAGCATTTGTGTTAGACAAATGTGGGATATCCTGTTATTTTACATGATGAAAGATTTGCATGTGATCTTTCCCTGTCTTTTCAGTTTTTAATCTAAATATGAGAAGAGGGTTAGCAGCAAGACACTCTCTCCATGTTCATGTACATTGCCTTCTTTTTACTCCTCCCCTAAAATAAACGTGTTTGGGTTGGAAAGCGAAGTTAGTGGTAGCAGTGGCATTGACAATATCCTGGCTGCTAAAATATCCCCACAGAGAGCATCATGTGGCATATTTTGAAAAAACAAAACAAAAAAAAAAAGGTTTTTATTCTAAGTAAAGTCAAGTGGAATTTTAGAGACTTTGGTGGTGACTATATTCTGGAGCTTGTTTTCTTTCACATTGGAATTACATCTTGCACAGACAGTGCATAAGAAAAAGAAATTAAAGAGAGAAATCTCACACCAATGAATTTCCTCAAGACTTCCATGTTCTGAATGATGCACCATAGTGTGAGGTGAGCCACAGGATTCGTGCCTTTTATCTCACCCTAATTGAACGGGTGATTGACTGAACAAGTCACTGTTACTTTTAATTTTTTGTCCCAAAATATAGAATTTCTATTAGTTAAATGTACATATGATGTTCCACCCATCTCTTTTTAAGTTTGAAATTAATTCATGACACAAATTAATTCATGTCATTAATTCATGACATATAATATTATGTTTTTATTTAGGTAGCAGGAATAATTTCTGCTAATTACCAATGTGATAGAGACCATGCCATTCAATAATTATTCACATTTCCTGATCCATTTACTTCAGTTTGTATCTGACCTCCCCATCCTTGGGAAGTTTCATCTGCCATTGTCACATTGTCATCCTGTCTCCACTATCTGTAATGAGCCATTAGCTATCTGCCGGCAGCTCAACACTGCTTATAGATTTCCTTCTTTTTTAAGGCTGAATAATAATTGTGTGTGTACCACATTTTCTTATCCATTCATCCATCAACAGACATTTAGATTGTTTCCATATCTTGGCTATTGTGAATAATGCCATAATGAACATCAGAGTATTATTCAGTCGTAAAAAAAAGAAGGAAATCCTGCCATTTCCAACAACATAGATGAACCTGGAGTACATTATGCTAAGTGAATTAAGCCAGATACAGGAAGACAAATATTGCATGATCTCACTTATATGCAAAATCTAAAATAGTCAAACTCATAGAAGCAGAGAGTGGAGTGCTGGTTGCCAGGAGCTAGGGGAAGAGAGAAACGGGGAGATGTTGGTTAAAGGGTATAAAGTTTTAGTTACACGAGATGGATAAGTTCTGGAGATCTAATGTACAACAATGTGCCTATAATTAATGATACTATATAATGTACTTGAAATTTGCTAAAAGACTAGATCTTAAATGCTGATACCACATATAAAACAATAATGACGATGTCAGGTGATATGTTACTTAGTTTAATTATAGTGATTATTTCATAATGTATGCATATGTATATCAAAATACTAATTTCCTAACCTTAAGTATATACTTTTTTGTCAATCATGCCTCAATCAAAGCTGAGGGAGAAAAAGTTTTCTAAGAAAAAAGTAAGCAAAGACAGCTTACAGAGCCAAAAGGTCCTTGGTGATAAGTAGCTCTGCTAATCAGTAGAGTTTGCTCTTGATTTTGCATATCTTAGCCACATTTTCTAACATTAGAAGAGACGGATAAGGATCCATTCCATAGAGATATATGCAAAACTAAAATTTGAAATACTGATGATAGTTCATATTACATAAAATTGGGTGCTTTAAGATGGTACTCACATGTCATATAGGCTATAAATCTGTTACTGCTAAGGATGCAAATAACATAAATAGAATTAGTAGATTATTAGAGTAATGGCTCCCAATGAATCACTCTTTCCTGTGTGCATACATTTGTGTAGTCCACTCCCACACTGACTCTAAGCTTAGTTTGTGACTTGCTTCGGCCAATTAGACATTAGCAAATGTGACACAGGCAGAGGGCTCAAACAGACCTGGTACACTGAGACCAACTTCCTTAACACTGCTACCACATGAAGAAGGCTGGACTAAACTGCTGGAGACACATGACCCCAGCTGCCACCACCAACCTCCAGACAATGTAAGATCATTTCCTACCATCCAGCTCTGGTTGAGCTGCCAGTTGAGGACAGCCACATGAATGAACCAAGACAAGATTAGCAGAACTATCAGCTGAACCAAGCCCAAATTGCTGGTCATGCATTAATAAATGGTAGCTATTTGAAACCACTAAGTTTTGGGGTGACTTGTGGCATAATAGTAGATTATTGATCTAATAAATGCACATGGATTTTCTAAAGGTTCTTTCCCTCCTTCTTTCTCTCTTTCCTCTCCCTCTTTTTCTCTCTTTCTCTCTCTCTTCCTTTAAAGGAATCTGACATAGCTGTAAGTTTGAGGGTATGTCGTCCAGAGCTGGTATAGGAGATTGATGATGTCATCGAGAGGCTTTCTATCTTTAATGCCTTGGCTTGCTGCTCATGGCAGGATGGCTGCCCTATCTTCAGGCATCAGATCCATGCTCAGGGCAGGAGGAAGGGACAATGGCTTCACTAACTGCTCTCACTCATTAGGAAAGCAGAACTTTCTCCAACATCCCTATCAGAACTATGTGTTTCATTGGACGGGAATGTGTCATCTGGGCACAGATAGTCGCTAGGATGTTTGGGGAAGTGGATATTTAGCTTCTTAAGCCCCATTAGTAGATGCAGAGAAATAGGTTTGGGAATGGCTGCTGTGTTAGCCAGCCAACAGAGTCAGATATATTTCCTTTCTCCTCACATTGCTTTTATCTTCCTTAGTATTACATCAAACCCTAGAAAAGGAGCCAGATAAATCTGGTTTGTATCTATTCAACAGTTAAATAATACTTCTTTGAGCCTCAATTTCCTTATCTTTAAAATGTGAAACAATGCTGCATACATCAAAAATGTATTTTGAATATTGAATTATAATATGGATAATCATATAGAGATATGATGCTCATTATAAGTAGGTCTGAAATGTAGGTTAATTTTCTATTGGCTGATTTTCTGATTCATAAGGCAATATGGCTTTGGATGATCAAACAGGTACATATTGACTTTCATTTCATCTTGCCTTCCTAGTTAATTAGAGTCAAATATCTGATAGGCAAATTTTACTCTAGATCCTGATTTTGTTCTGAGTTTCTGTAAAAAATAGTGTAGAGATGGAAAAAGTGAAAAACAGTTGTTTTATCCCAGTTGGTATGTAAATTTAGTAATTTGAGATTTGGCATGAGGAGATAAGAGTTATGGTTATCAACACTTTGGAATGTTAAATTATGAGATAAGACTGTGGGACATGATAGAATCAGAAACTCCTCAGATAGACAGCTGTTTTCCCTGGTAAACTTTTTTTTCAACATTGCCCACACTTCAGTCAGTTGACATATCTGGACTTCTTTGACATTTGAGATGACCAGTTACCAATAAAATTCCTGAGGGTTCAGAAGACAAACAGCCTCCATCTTAATTTGTACCTCAGAGTCTTAGGAATCATGATTATGAAGGTAAAGGTGTATGAGTCAGGCTTTGCTGTAGTAACAAATAAACACAACTCTTAGTGGCTTAACCCAATACATGTTTTTTTCTTGTTCATATGTAATACTGTGCAGACCCAGTGATTTCCCCAAGTAAGCTTTCTTCCATTTAGTAACCAGCGCTCCAGGCAGCTCCCATTTTGTGGCAGAACCATTTGAACATGTGGCCTTCATCGGCTCAAGTAAATAGGTGATTGGCGATGGGCGAGGCGCATCAACTTTAATGGTCTTCACCTGGAAGTGACATTTGTTGCATCTTATCTCCATCAGTTGTCTAGAATTTTCACGTGGCTCAACATACCTGCAAGGGGGACAGAAAATGTAGGAAAGTATGGATCTTTCATGAGCACCAAATTGTCTTTGTCACAGAGGAAAGACTTTCTTAGTATTCATAACTTTGAGGTTTAAACTAAGTGAGATAACATTTGGAAAATGCCCAGTAGAATATCTGGCTCCAGGAGAGCTGAGACCATTATCTGTTTTGTTTACTTCTATACACCAATCTCTGGGCGGAGTGTTTGGCAAGTAGGAGGGACTATTGAGTGAATGAACAGAAGACTGAATGACTGCATGACTGACTGACTAAATGAAGGAATAAACAGGCAAGTGCTAACTGCATTTCTTTCAACCATATTTTATCTATCAATAATAACATTTGTCGTCATAGATTAGCATAACATACAGCTCGTAGTATATACTCAATAAATATTTGTTGGCATTGAGGTTGATGACAAGGCTAACAGTTAATGGTCTAACTATGATTGCATCGAATGACTGTTTTTTCCTTCTGCAAGGGGGGTTAAATTTTTTAAATAGAATGAGTTGTATCCTCTTCTGGCAGTTTGATTTATGTCTATTTTAGAAGTAGAATCTTGAAAAAACTTGGTTCAACTTTGAAATACCAGAACAAATGTTCACCATGTGCTGCACGAAGTTTAAGGCATTTAATATAACTGTACTGTCCATAGCACATTGCTTTTCTTTCTTAAACAACATAAATTTGCTGAGCTGGGCCTTAGAGAACTATGATTTGTTGACATGATTTCAACATGATCCCAACCTGCATAGTAAGAATGTTTTGATTCCTTTGTCAACTTGGATTCCTTTGCCAAGTTTTGTACAGCATGCTTTTGGTCTTGGCAATCCCCTGCGTTTTAGCTATTCTATTCCTTCTAAGTTCCAGAGAGAGACATTAATTATTTTTCTCTGTACTCCTGGGAGTCATGCACATGATCTTACCAGATAACAGCAGTAAGGAGATTGTTTTGCTGAGACGTTTTAAGTTGTCTTAACCAGGGATTTCTGCAAGTTGAAGACTGGTCTAAGTGGTTAACACTCAGCTGGTATTTATCAAAGGTTGTGGTTTTACCAATCACAGCAAACAAGTAGACCAAAGTGCTTATTTTGTCCATGAAGACATGAAATATGCCTTTCCGTTTTTATTCACAAAATGTGCTTTCTTGATTGAAACTAGGTGAATGGGGTAACTTGTATTGTTGGCTTTAGGGTGAAAAATATTTGAAACACTGAGAAACATGAATTGGAGAAAATATTAGTATATAAGGATTTGGTACTGATGTCTCTAGCCATCCATGTGGCAAATGAAAAAATGATGTGGACTGTATAAACAGAAAACTTTCAGTTTGGTTACAAAGTTGTGTGCAAAGTTTGAGTCTTGTTTGTTGGTCTAAAAAGGGCATTCATTCATTTATACAGTAGTTGTATATTAAGTTCAAACTATATGCCAGGCATTGTTCTAGGTGCTGTGGATATAGCAGTGACCAAAATGTTAAAACAAAATAAAACAAACTCTATCTTTTTTTTTTTTTTAAGAGAGAAAGAGAAGGGGAGGGAGAGAATAGGGGGGGAGGGTTGGGCAGAGGGAGAGGGAGCGAGAGAATCCCAAGCAGGCTCTGTTCCCAGTGTGGAGCCTGACATGGGGCTTGATGTGGGGCTTAAACTTATGACCCTGAGATCATGACCTGAGCCAAAATCAAGAGTCAGATTCTTAACCTACTGAGCCACCCAGGTACCCCTAAAACAAATTCTCTTGAGGGAGAGTTTAAAGAACTTGCCTGAGGTTACACAGTTCCTAAATGGCAGTGCTGGGATTTGAATTAGGCAGTCTTATAGCCCATGCTATTAACTACTAAGTTTTGACACCTTCTTGTTTTTTTAAATTACTAGAGTTAAATTAATAGATTTAATTTTTGGAGCAGTTTTAGGTTTACAGAGAAAATTGAGTAAAAAGTATAGAGAGTTCCAACATACTCTCCCACCACCTTTGCCAAAAAATGTTTGTTGATTTTTGATGCAGAAAACAATGGAAAATGAATCGAACAGTAGTGCACCTAATGCATGTCCCCCTCCTTTCTCTGTAGTTGCGTTGCAGTAGAGGTAACTGAAAAATGTCCTAGTCCTAAATTATTCATGTATTCTTTCAAGAGATAATTATAGAAACCCTTCCATATATTATGGTGCTCAAATAGAATGGTGAATAGACTGACATGGTCCCTGCCCTAGGGACAGGTAGAGTGTGAGTCTTGACATAAATAGCATCAAAGATGAATCTAGAATTATAAAAGACAGACTTTTTTTTTTTTTTAAAGACAGAGACTTAGAAAATATGGCACACAGTTTTTGATTGGGAATTTATACAAGTCCTGTGTAAGGCTGTAATGTTTAAATGACACCTGAAGGGTGAACCAAAGTTACCCTTGCAGAGAAGAAGAGAGGGTGAGGGAAGGGGATGGAAATACACAGTTACTGAGAAGGCAAAGAATTTGGAGCTTTCAAATATAAAGGAGCTGTGTCAGTAAAGGAAATGGAAAATGGCCAGAGAGATAGGAGAAAAGCCAGGAGACTTTGCTGTCAAAGTAGTCAAGAGAAAGTATGGTTATGTAAGGTCACTGGAGTTTAAGATTAAAACAAAACAAAACAAAAAAACTCCATCAATTGGAGGCTGTTTGTTACCTTCCATTTTTTGAGATCAGCATTAACAAAAGGGTTGTTTTAAATGATTTTTTTTAAATTTCAAGTGCATGTTTTCTTATCAAGAGCAGTATCCTCGGGGTTGAGGTATAGTACTGCCTTTGAAGTAAGTTGCTTAATTAATGGAAGGTGAGAAATTAGTAGTAGTGTGTACAGATAATGCTGATGAGCAGCATGGATAGAGGAAGAGAGAGCGAGAACAGTAGCTGGAAAGGGAGGTGGTGTGGAGGGAGATGGGTTTTTAGTTTGACACTAATTGGAGCGAGTGAAAATGTTGATTTCAGAGAACTAGGAGAGAGGGCAGTGGGGAGGCAGAGGCTGAAAATGCAAGTAGGAGGGGAAAACAGAGGTGGCAGAAAGGTGGAATCTGGGCACCCATAGAGGGATTGGCCTTTGCTAGAGGGAGCCTCACTTCCTTCAAAGTTATCAGAAGGAAAAAGGAAAAGATGAGTAAGGATTTAGTCAATAGATTTGATAGCAATATTTTTTTAAGATTTGATAGCAATATTAATGATATTGAAGAAGCATGAAGCATGGGGCACCTGGGTGGCTCAGTCGTTATGCGTCTGCCTTCGGCCCAGGCTCAGGTCGTGATCCTGTGGCCATGGGGTTGAGCCCCACATCGGGCTTCCTGCTCAGTGGGGAGCCTGTTTCACCCTCTGCCTGCTGCTCCCCCTACTTGTGCTCTCTCTCTCTGTCAAATAAATACATAAAATCTTAAAACAAAACAAAACAAAACAAAAAGAAGTATGAAGCAAGAAATTAGTGTGGAATGTACTGTATGGTGACTAACATAATATAATAAAAAATCATTTAAAAAAAGAAGAAATTAGTGTGGAGATGGGGAAGAAGAAAGTTCAGGTATTTGAAGGTAGTGAATAGTGGTTGTGAATTGTGAGAGAGACAGCTTCTTAAAAAATGATGTTAAAAATGCCAAGCAGTACTCAGGAACCATATGATCCTCTCAATTGATGCAGAAAAAGCATTTGACAAAATACAGCATCCTTTCCTGATTAAAACCCTTCAGAGTGAAGGAATAGAGGGTACATTTCTCAATCTCATAAAAGCCATCTATGAAAAGCCTACAGCAAATATTATTCTCAATGGGGAAAAGCTGGAAGCCTTTCCCTTAAGATCAGGAACACGACAAGGATGCCCACTCTCGCCACTATTATTCAACATAGTACTAGAAGTCCTGGCAACAGCAATCAGACGACAAAAAGGGATAAAATGTATCCAAATCAGCAGAGAAGAAGTCAAAATGTCTCTCTTCGCAGATGACATGATACTCTATATGGAAAACCCAAAAGAAGCCACTCCCAAACTATTAGAAGTTATAGAGCAATTCAGTAATGTGGTGGGATACAAAATTAATGCTCAGAAATCAGTTGCATTTCTGTACACGAATAACGAGACCGAAGAAAGAGAAATTAGGGAATCCATCCCATTTACAATAGCACCAAAAACCGTACGTTACCTTAGAATTAACCAGAGACGTAAAGGACCTATATTCTAGAAACTATAAATCACTCTTGAAAGACATTAAGGAAGACATAAAAAGATGGAAAGGTATTCCATGCTCAAGGATCAGAAGAATTAACATAGTTAAAATGTCCATGCTACCCAGAGCCATCTACACTTTCAATGCTATCCCGATCAAAATACTGAGGACATTTTTCAAAGAACTGGAACAAATAGTCCTTAAATTTGCATGGAAACAGAAAAAGCCATGAATCTCCAAGGAACTGTTGAAAAGGAAAAATAAAGCTGGGGGCATCACAATGCCAGATTTCGAGCTGTACTACAAAGCTGTGATCACAAAGACAGCATGGTACTGGCACAAAAGCAGACACATAGACCAATGGAACAGAATAGAGAACAGAGAAATGGACCCTCGGCTCTTTGTGCAGCTAATATTTGAGCAAGGAGGAAAAAACATCCGGTGGGGAAAAAAGTCTCTTCAATAAATGGTGCTGGGAAAATTGGACAGCTACATGCAAAAGAATGAAACTTGACCACTATCTCACACCATACACAAAAATAAACTCCAAATGGATGAAAGACCTCGATGGGAATCCATCAAAATTCTAGAGGAGAACATAGGCAGCAACCTCCACGACATCGGCCAAAACAACCTTTTTCATGATACATCCCCAAAGGCAAGAGAAACAAAAGATAAAATGAATTTATGGGACTTCATCAAGATTAAAAGTTTCTGCACAGTCAAGGAAACAGTCAGAAAAACTAAGAGGCAGCCCACGGAATGGGAGAATATATTTGCAAATGACACTACAGATAAAGGACTGGTATCCAAGATCTACAAAGAACTTCTCAAACTCAATACACGAGAAACAAATAAACAAATCAAAAAATGGGCAGAAGATATGAACAGACACTTTTCCAATGAAGACATACAAATGGCTAACAGACACATGAAAAAATGTTCAAAATCATTAGCCATCAAGGAAATTCAAATCAAAACCACACTGAGATACCACCTTACGCCAGTTAGAATGGCAAAAATAGACAAGGCAAGAAACAACAATTGTTGGAGAGGATGTGGAGAAAGGGGATCCCTCCTACATTGTTGGTGGGAATGCAAGTTGGTACAGCTACTCTGGAAAACAGTGTGGAGGTCCCTTAAAAAGTTAAAAATTGAGCTACCCTATGATCCAGCCATTGCACTACTGGGTATTTACCCCAAAGATACAGACGTAGTGAAGAGAAGGGCCATATGCACCCCAATGTTCATAGCAGCAATGTCCACAATAGCTAAATCGTGGAAGGAGCCGAGATGCCCTTCAACAGATGACTGGATTAAGAAGTTGTGGTCCATATATACAATGGAATATTACTCAGCTATCAGAAAGAATGAGTTCTCAACATTTGCTGCAACATGGACGGCACTGGAGGAGATAATGCTAAGTGAAATAAGTCAAGCAGAGAAAGACAACTATCATATGATTTCTCTCATCTATGGAACATAAGAACTAGGAAGATCGGTAGGGGAGGAAAGGGATAAAGAAAGGGGGGGGGTAATCAGAAGGGGGAATGAAGCATGAGAGACTATGGACTATGAGAAACAAACTGAGGGCCTCAGAGGGGAGGGGGGGTGGGGGAATGGGATAGACCGGTGATGGGTAGTAAGGAGGGCACGTATTGCATGGTGCACTGGGTGTTATATGCAACTAATGAATCATCGAGCTTTACATCGGAAACCGGGGATGTACTGTATGGTGACTAACATAATATAATAAAAAATCATTAATTTAAAAAAAAAAAAAAAAGAACGCCAAGCAGTGTTGAGTAACCATTTGAACTGGTGACCAAGAATATATCGTGATACCAGCAAGTTAGAATCTAATTTCAGTGGGTCTAGACACAAAATTATAAAGGTTTACATAAACTTCCTCTCTCAAATTACTTGGTCTTAAGACTGATGGAGTGTTTCTACAGACCCTTTCTGTTTGGTATGCCATCTTCTCCATCATTTGACTTCCATTTCCTGGTCCAAGATGGTGTTCCATTACAACCACCAGGGAGAGGAAAAGGGACAAAAAGACTACAGCCATTCCCCGTTTAAGTTTGTTGTTAGAGAGTGGGATGATTGAACTAATGACTTTGAATACTGAGCAGTTTCAAGTGTTGGCAGTCCAGGATTTCACTGGAGATAAGGAAGTCAAGGATCAAAGGAGCCATATTAGAGGGTCATGCACATGGACTCTGATATCTAGATGGATGGCAGAATTGGAGGAATAAAGAAAAAGAGAGAACCCAGGACTCAAATCTTTGAGGAATAAAGGAGAAACCATGAAGATAGTAGAAAAGCACAGAGGGATTGGGAGCAATTACAAGTTAATGAATATAACAACCATGTCTGGATTCTAAACTGAGAAAGGATGCAAGTAAAGGTAGGAATGGCCTCATAGTTGGAAAGAAGGAAGTGGTATCAATGGATTAGGGATATTGATGAGGTGGGGATACTAGATCAAATGATTTAGAAAATAAATAGGAAAATAAAATGAAAATAGGAAGCTGCCACCGCTTACAAAGAAGCTTAGTTTTTATTGTGAAGAAATGGGATATGATTGTTATCCAACAAGACACCCCAATAATTATTTTCTTATTGTTAGTACAACCTGAGCTTGTAACTTTCAGAATATTTTTCTGAGAAATGAATGTATAACAAAACATTATTTTCAAGATTTTTTTTGTCATCTGTGTTAATAAGTACAGTTGATCCTTGAACAACACAGATTTGAACTGCACTGGTCCACTTACACATTAATTTTTTTTATAACTACAGTACAGTACTGTAAATGTATTTTCTCTTTCTCATAATTTTATTAATCACATTTTCCTTTCTCTAGCTTACTTTATTGTAAGAATACAGTATATAATGCTATATGCACAAAATATGTGTTAATCGACTTTCTGGTCAATGATAGGCTATTAGTAGTTAGGTTTTGGAGAAGTCAAAAGTTAGAGATAAATTTTTGACTCAAGGTAGGAGGTTGGCACTCCTAACCCCTCATTGATTAAGGGTCAGCTGTATTGTTAGCTGCCCAAACATAACAAAATTAAAATTTTTTTTACATCTTTTTGACATATATCCTAATCATGTTATTTTTTATCTTTATGATTTGGAATGTCTAAATTTTATTCTGGATATCCTCACAAATATGGCCTTTATTTTACTTCAGTGCTTTATTTAAATTATGAAATAAGGTATGTCTATAGTATAAAAATATTTCAACAACACAGAAAGTTAAAAAATTAAAAGCCAAAGTTTTCCTTTTTTGACTTTCTGCTTCTAGTGCCACTCCTTAGAGACAATTGTCTTTATTTTAATTTTATTTTTTAATTCAAATATAATTAACATACAGGGCTATATTTGTTTCAGGTGTACAATATAATGATTCAATAATTATATACATTTCTCAGTCAAGGTTAAGTGTACCCTTAATCCTCTTTATCTGTTTTACCCATACCCCACCCCCCCAGCCCCCACACCTCCCCTCTGGTAACCGTCAGTCTGTTCTTTGTATTTAAGAGCTGGGTTTTGTTTTGGTTTTTTGGTCTTTTTTTTTCTTTGTTCATTTGTTTCTTAAATTCCTCATATGAGTGAAATCATATGGTATTTGTCTTTCTCTGACTGACTTTTTTTCACTAGCATTATACCCTCTGGGTCCAACCATATTGTAAATGGCAAGCTTTAATTTTTTGTTATGGCTGAGTAAACCACATCTTCTTTATCCATTCATCTATTGATGGACACTTACACAGCTTCCATATCTTGGCTATTGTAAAAAATGCTGCAAGACAATTGTCTTTGAATATTTCCAGAACCTTTTTGGTTAATGCGATAATTTAAAATAAGTATATCAATTTGTGTTTTTGACCTTTAGTTTTTTTAATGAAGTATAATTGATATACATTGACTTATCATCTTTATATAGTCTTATGGACTGAATGTGTTTTCCCAAAATTCCTATGTTGAAGGTAGAGGTGGGGCCTTTGGGAAGTAATTTAGTTTAGATGAAGTCGTGAGGGTAGAGTCTCCATGATGGGATTAGTGCCTTGTAGGGAGAGGAAAAGGCGCTAGAGCATCCTTTCTCTGTTATGTGAGAGGCAGCCTTCTGTGAGCCAGGAATAAAGACCAAGGACTAAATCTGCTGGCATCTTGATCTTGAATTTCCCAGCCGCCAGTATGGTGAGAAATTTCTGTTGTTTAATCCACCGGCAGATGATATTTTGCTGTAGCATCTTGAGCTGATGAAGACATATAGTTTCTGTTGACTTCCTGATAAAAAAAATTAGGAACTTAGCAGTTATAATTCTGATATCCTCCTTTACTTCCTCTACCTCCTGTTTTTATTAACAATACTGTTTTTAAGAATTTCAAGGAACATATTTCACCCTCTATTTTTTTATCCTAATCTTTGGACTGTTGTACTAAGTAATATAATTGTGTTTCTCCCTGTCCTTTCTTCTCTCCTCCTCCTCCTCTTCCTACCAATCTTAGCATGTCAAAACCTCATCTTTTATATCTTGTTCTATGATCATAATTAATTGTTCAATGTTTTACCTGTAAGTTGATATTAAACTTTGACAATTTTATAAACAGAATTTATAACATTCTGATTGTATTACTATTTATGCATTTTAGAATCAAAATGGAAAAAAAGTTTGATCTCAAAGAGGATTTGTTAAATGTGTATTCTTTATTTTTATACTCTATT
Organism: Ursus maritimus; assembly: GCF_017311325.1. Classification (NCBI taxonomy): domain Eukaryota; kingdom Metazoa; phylum Chordata; class Mammalia; order Carnivora; family Ursidae; genus Ursus; species Ursus maritimus. Next base: position 43,713,214 of record NW_024424453.1, read on the forward strand.
GCTTACTCAAAATCATACTCCATATTTGTTTCCTTCATATATTTTTTAAAGATTTTATGTATCTATTTCAGAGAGAGAATGTGAGTGAGAGAGAGAGCATGAGCAGTGGGGAAGGGCAGAGGAAGAGGGAGAAGCAGGCTCCCCACTGAGCAGGGAGTCCAGTGCAGGGCTCTATCCAGGGACCCTAGGATCATGACCTGTGTCAAAGGCAGACACTTAACCACCTGAGCCACGCAGGTGCCCTTGTTTGCTTCATATTTAAAACCTGACTTGCCTTTAAAGGTTTTTTGCCTGGTTTCTGATAGTCTTGCTATTACAAATGATGGAGAACACATACCTTCATCTTACTATCACATCCACGGAATGGAGACTCTTCTTGAAGACATTCGTTACACATGGCTCCACATACCACCTGACTGCCATTCTTAGATTATTTATTGTTGTTGTTATTTTTCATTTTATTTCTAAAATTGTTCCATTGTTTCTAAGATGCCATGATTTCTCTCTCTTGGATTCCTCTCTCAGCTGGAATGGATTTTCAAGTTTGTTTTTTTTGTTTGTTTGTTTGTTTGTTTTGCTTTGTTTTTGTTTTTTGGAAGAGGAGGTGGAAAGTAAATTTTCAGAATTCTTTCATGTCACTCTTAATTGATTCTTATTATTGTTCTCTTTGCTTCCTAACATGAAATGTTGTTGATGAGAAACAATGATGATGCCATTTGGGTTCTTACTCTTTTGCAGATGACATGCTTTTCTTTGGGGGCAGATTTAAGATATTGTGTCAGTGGAGTGCTGAAATATCATCAAAATGTGTATGCCTGGAGCTTTTTCATCAGTTCTGAAGACCCGAGATAAATTTTCTTCTATTTGATTATCTTCTCCCTTCATTGTCCCTGTTCCTTTATCTTTGAATGATTTTTAGATTAGGTTTGGACATTCCGAATCTACCTTCCATGTGTCTTAACATTCCTCTAATATTTTCCATTTAATTTATCCTTCGGACCATGTTCTAGTGATTTTCCTTGAATTTATATTACTTATTATAAATACGTCCTGTCTATGCCCATTCTATTATTTAGTCTCTTTAGTCTACATTTTATTTTGCAATCATTTTATTCCTCTCCAAGATCTCTTTTTTGCCATCTAAGTGATCCTTTTTTTTTACAGTTGCTTGTCTTATTATGAATGACTGTTTCAAATTTCTAAGAGGAGAATAAACAGCATTTAAAAAAAAAGTATTACAAAGCACATTATTTCTTCTGGGTCCATGTTTCTATAGTCCACTTTGATCTTTCTCTTTGAAGTTGTGAATTTTCCTCAAATAACAAATAAACCTTGGTCTACTACTCATTTTTACTGATGAAGAGCTACATTGATTGTGTAAAATGTGGCCTGCATTTCTTTAGCAGTTGTGGGCTGTTGTCCCCAAAGACTCACACTCTGAAAGAGAAGACTGATTCTGTGTAAGGATAAGGACCTGTTCCTGTACAGATTTTGCTTTAACGTATGTGGACAGAAAGTGTGTAGACAGACCCAGGACTACCATTGTCACCAAGCTGAAGTACATTTCATTTTGAGGTTTTATTTGCTAGAATTTGTAGGTGCAGAACGCAGAATCCACTTCAATTACTTTAATCAAGAAGGAATTTATTAAGAGCTATTAAATAACTTGCCTAATTGTTGAGCAAGTTGGAAGATCAGCCTCTAGAAGAAACTACTAGAAACAAACAAACAAACAAAAAACAAGTGTGAGAACCACACTGAAGAACTGGCCTAATTGGGTTCACAGCTGCCACTTGCACCCTAGAGCCCAAGTGGCTGCCCTGTGCCCAACCTGCTTCTTTGTGTGGGTCATGCCCAAATCAGAGTCTTGCATGGACACAACTGATTGGAGAATTAGTCATATATCTACATTCTAGTTGCAATGTAGATTAGAAAATAAAGGCTTTCAAAATTGTATCTCAGGAAGCAATATTCACAATATTGGGGGCCATGAAAAGTAGAGAAGTGCTCTAAAGATTCAGAGCAGTCATAAATGTTCAATATCCCCTACATGGGGAAACGTACTCGAGTTTATTTCCATCTCTTGGTCCAGCTGCCTTTCCTTTTTTACCCCACTGGTCCAACGGCATTGTACATTTTCTTTTTAAGATGTTGTTTATTTGAAAGAAAGCACACACATGAGAGGGTAAGAGGGGCAGAGGGCGAGGGTGAGGGAGAGGGAGAAACAGAGTCCTCTCTGAGCAGGGAGCCCAATGTGGGGTTCGATCCCAGGACCCTGAGATCATGACCTAAGCTGAAGGCAGATGCTTAATTGACTGAGCCACCCAGGTGCCCCAGCATTGTACTGGTTTTATACCTCTCTCTAGTCCTAAGTACACACTAATGGACCCTTGACAGATGAACCTTTCTCATCAGAAAGCCCTACTTGAGGCTTAAGAAGGGATTCACTATTGCAGCTAACTGAACAGAAGAGGAAATTGAAGGGGCTGACTAGCCCCAGCTGTGCACAGTAAGTCCTGTAATTACCCTAATTCCTGCCCCAAGTTTGCTTGCACTCCCTCCATCTGCTGGGCCTCTGGGGGGCTCCACCAGGAAGCACTGTGCCCACCTCTACTGCAGCCTCTTTTGACTATTTTCTCCCATCTAACTTAGGCATCAGGAAGACCCATCTAACTACGATCTTCCAGGAATTTGTCAAAACTTCTGGTTTGCTGATTGCATGCTTCCTTTTTCTCTATTATGGATGGATTAGTTTTGCACAACTGTACTATCATTTCACTAGGACTTTGGAAGGAATTGGAGATAAATGTGGGGATTGAGACACTATTTTGTTGCAAAGTTTAGTGCATATTTTAGAAAAAGGAAAAAACAAAATCTCATAGCCAGTCTCCTTCTCTGCCCTCTGCCCCATGTGTCCTGCTAGATTACCTACCAGCGATTGGTAGACTTTTTCTGTAAGGGCCAGTAGTGAATATTTCAGACATTATTGGTGTATGGTCTATGTTGCAACTTCTCGAATCTGCCATTATAGTGTGACAACAGCCAGAGACAAAACATAAGAAATAGGCACAGTAGTATGCCAACAAAACTTTATTTTCAAAAACAAATGGCAGGCTGGATTTGGCCAACAGACCATAGTTTCCCCATCCCTCTTCCACGTGAAAGGTCCTGAGGGAGACTATACTGACAGTTTCAGCATTAGACAAGAAATGAAGTATTTGAGGATGTTAATTGTTTAAAATCTCAATTTCTCATCATCCGTAGATATTAAAAGTATGTTAACTGGAAAAAAATGTAGGTTTAAGAATATACCATCCTGGGGCTCCTGGGTGGCTCATTTGGTTAAGTGTCTGCCTTCAGCTCAGGTCCTGATCCTGAGGTCCTGGGATGGAGCCCCACCTTGTTGGGCTCTTGGTTCAGCGGAGAGCCTGCTTCTCTTTCTCCTTCTGCCCCTCCCCCTTCGTCCTTGCTCTCTTTCTCTTTCTCTCAAATAAATAAAACCTACAAAAAAAAAAAAAGTGCCATCTTGCACACATTTTTTTTTTTTTATTGTTTGGTTTTTTTCTTTTACTACTGTTTTCTTGTGCCAGTAAATGAAATACTTTCTAGCGGGCTTTTTTGTGACTTTGCTTTTTGCAATAGGAAAGCAGCGTTTAAAAGGCCTTTAAGACATTTCAAAAGATGTCAGAGATAGTTTCGTCAGAAATTAGCATGTTTACATGTAGAGGAGAAAGGTAAAATCCCCTAAATTAGTATTAGGCACCCAGCACTGTAATGTTGCACACGCGTGTGCCTGGGAAATTAGCATATGAGGGGACACACGAACCAAACAGGACTCACAATCATTTTCATCTGTGTTTTCCCTTCAACGGGAAACCTATTAAAATGTGGAGGCAAGAGAAGGGCAGAAAAACGGAGAGCAGTTATAATATAAAGTGTTTTGAAGTTTAAATGGATCAGAAAGTTGCTGAAAACCTATCTTCCCCACACTTTGACTAAGGTGGATTTGTGACAGAAGCAGATTATATTTCCCTCTTTCATTTAATCCATGCCATACTTCAACACCAATGAAAATCCCTTTAACTCGGATGTTCAGCTTGACATTTGTATATGCAGACCAGAGGGAGAAAATTCAGCTCTCAGGTTGTCTGGGAAAGAGCAGTGAACCTTCCCGGGGGGGGGCCTTAATCCTCCAAGTGGGGGAAACATTCCTGTTCAGCAGAACTGATTCTCTCGCTTTGTAGGCCGCTTCTACCGCCGTGGAGACTGATGGCGCTCTTTGGGGCCGCTTTTGAATGAGAAGTCTGCACTCATCACTTGCACAGCCGCGCCAGCCCCTTGCTTTCCGGAGGAGCTTTAACCTGCTCCCCTCTCTTGAACATCACTGGCTTCCTAACCAGCGACTCCATTGAACTGGACTTTATCTTTTTTTTTTTTTGGATGACTATGTGGCTTGTGCTATTTTCCTTTATAAACATACATCTTGGATTCTTAAACCCTTCTGTTTGTTGTTTCCTTCCTACATCGCTCCTTATCAGGGCATTTAAAATACGTTTCCTCTGCTGCTGTACTTTAAATATAAGAGGCTTTCGGGACACCTGGGTGGCTCAGCTGGTTAAGCATCTGCCTTTGGCTCAGGTTGTGATCCCAGAGTCCTGGGATCGAGTCCCGCTTCGGATGACTGGCTCAGTGGGGAGCCTGCTTCTGCCTCTGCCTGTTTCTCCCACTGCCGCCGGCTGCTCCCTCTGCTTATTCTTTCTCTCTCTCTCTCTCTCTCTCTGACAAATAAATAAATAACATCTAAAAATAACTAACTAAATAAATAAAAGAGGTTTTCCCCAAATTCAGTGCCCACTGAGAGACAGTATTGCATAGTGATTCTGTGCATTGATGTCTGAGAGAGAATGTGTGGCTTCAAATCCCAACTTGGGCGCTTACTAGCTAGGACCTCGGGCCAGTCCCTTAACCCTTCTATGCCTCCATTTTTTCATCTTTACAGTGGGGCTAGTGATAATACTTACCTCACTGGGCTTATAAAACTGTGTAATGCAGGGTTTCTAATAGGATACCATGCATACAACCTAATGGGAATCTTGATACATCGGATTCAGTCATTTCAGATGGGGGCCAGCTTGAGTTTGTATTTCTGACGAACTCCCAGGTGATACGGATGTTGCTGGTTTGCAGACACATGTGAGAAGTAAGGAGAAGTGCTTAAAACCAAGTCTGGCTAGAAATGTTGACATCATCACCATTGTCTTCCACACCGCGTTCCTCTTTCTTTGAAACATTCTCTCTCTCTCTCTCTCACTCTTTCTCACTCTTACCCTCTGTCTCTCTTTTAATCTCGCGCATGTCCTTACCATCATCCTACAAATATTGTTCTTCTCCATGCATCTCTGTTTTGCCCTGATACTTTTGCTGCGTGTTTTCATTTTTGTTTTGCATATTAGTATATTTTTTTCTAAACTGTCTGACTATCCTTTTCTGTCTGTTCAAACTTAAGGGTATGGTACCAGAGGTGGTTGGAAATTCTTCTATGTAGATGATAATTTCAAATGTCAGTTGGTTGGGCTATTTTATTAGGGAATCCCAAGACTATTACCTTTAGTCAGGTTGGTCAAAATCACCACAGAAGAATTTTCCGGGCTTTGTAATCATTCCTATGTAAGCTTTTACTTATTCCCTGTGTTTACTAAAGTATGTCTGCTCTTAGCTCTGCCTCACTGCTCATAGACCCATTTATCTTTTTGGACATGAATCCTCCTATCTTTTGCAGAGGTGGGGCCTCAGCAATTGCCTGGCTATGCAAAACGTAAGAAAGAATCTGGACATCAAAGTTCTTCTTGAGCCAAACTAGAATGCAGTCGTCAGCTTTTTTTCCATAGTCACTCCCTCTTCTAGAAGTTTCCATATTACCAACTCCTGACCTGTATGACTTATGCGATGATGAATGAGTTGTGTCTTAGCTTCCTCGGTGCCACCTCCAAACTCAGCTTTCCCAGGCCTGTACACAAGCATTTTCCCGAGTCTTTCTGATTTCAAACCATCAGAGTTACATTGCTATTGCCCCCTCTTCCCTTCCTTTGTCTTTGTAGGTTTGTTCTTTTAAAACATCTATTTACCATCATTCTCCTGGAGTTTTAGGAAGGAGTGCATCTAAGTGAGCTTGTCTGATCCTCTCCTGAGGCGTTTTTTTAAAACTTATATTCCTACTTTCACTTTATCTTAAATATTTATGAAATTATGTTTTTTCTGAGCAGTTACATTTTTCTTATGCACTGCAAATAAGCATACGCCATGTTTTTAATTGTCCACATAGTGCCCAAGATTATTTAATGAACTTTTAATTTCAAGCGTAACATATTTTGAGAAGTACATGCAGTATTACTTGGCATGGAGTTGATACTTCTTTAGACATTTGTTGACTTGAAGAATTAACCGTCCCTGGGCATTCTTTAGAATAATTGTTTTTAATAGTGTATTTTATGCAATGTGTTCTTGTGTGAGGGGTGTGTACGTGTGTGTGTGTGTGTGTGTGTGTGTGTGTGTGTGTGTGTGTTTAGCAGCTGATCATTCAGCCACTTAATGGAAGCAACACTGCAGATTGTCTGTGTACCCCCAGGAACAATTCCCCACTGCTGAGTTACCATATCACTCAGCAGGGTTGGGACCCTGGCAGTGGTGTAAGTATTATCATTATTTTCCAGAATATTACCATCTGCTCATTTGATCCATTAACCTCCTATTGTACCTCATAAAAGAAATGTCCAGCTATACAAGTTCTACACTGCAGAACTAAGCAAGGGAAAATATGTTCGATGCACACTTTGCTTTGGGAACAGGGGTCAATGCTTCTCTTGTTTTCTTTCTCTCCCCTAAATAGTTCATTAACTTTCCTGAAGGGAGATTGTAGGTTATCCATATAGATGAAATGACCCTGGTCTAGTTTGTTTATTTACTGCTGGTAACAGGTTAAGGCAAATCAATTAACCTTTAAAATTGTCATTTCTTTGTGTCCACCAAGGGCAGAAGAAATAACTGAGCTCATAGCTGGTTAAATTCATGTAGTTTCTCTCCTCTCCTACAACCACACAAGGTGGCTTTTTTTGGCCAATCATTGTAGTACCTTGAAATGATGTAATTTTTATACTGGTCATATTAATGTTTACATGAGGTTGCAAAGTCTGAAAAGTGATGTGATTTGGTGATTTACCTGAATTATTTATGCAGGTACTTTTCTGTATTTCCCATCATTTAATAGTAATAGTAATACTCTTATATGCTATATTGCAGATATTATTTTGAGAACTATGCATATTAACTCATTTAATCCTCACAAATACCTTTTGAAGTAGATATTATTCCACTGAACTGATAACAAAAGGAGGCACTAGAGAAGTAAATAACTTTCCTAGTCACAGAGCTAGTAAGTAGTAGGGCAAGGGTCTGAAACCATGCCCGTTGTCTCCAGAGCCAGGCTTTCAGCATCACACCCCACCAGATAATTCAGGTCCATCTTAACTACAGTAGTGAATGTCCTTGACTGAAGAGTGAAGGGAAGTATTTTTTTTCCTGACCTGAGGTTATGCTTATGATAAAGATTCTATAAGAGTTACAGGGTCTACAAAAGATATTCATTATAATTTCTTTGCTTTCCAAATTAAATTATGACTTCAGTTAGTTTATTAATTTTAATCTTGTTTAAATCTTAATCTAAAATTAAGATAATGTGAGTTTAGTAGACTTCTAAACTAAAAAAGTTACTAAATTAACAAATAAAAATGGAAATGATGTGAATTCTGGCCTCTTAAAGTTTTGAAAAATTTAAAAAGCCAAACAAAATAAAAACCTCTTACATATAAAGTGGACCATTATCTTACTTTTAAGGAGATTAAAAATGGAGCTTTGAACTTGATAAAGTATGTTTCCAAAAAAACTTACATCTAACATTAGACCTAATGGTGAGAAACTCAGTGTTTTCCCCCTAAGATCAAATATAAGGCAAGGATATTCTCTCACCTCTCTTTTTCAGCATTGTATTGAAAATTCTAGTTAATACAATAAGACAAGTAAAGAAAATAAAAAGAATATAGATTGAGAAGGAGAAAAAATATCTGTGTTCACAGATGGCACAGTCATCCATATAGAAAATCTGAAAGAACCAGCAACAACAAGAACTGGAAGTAATAAGCAATGATAACAGGGTTATAGGATACAGGGTTAATATACAAAAATCAAACACTTTCCTTTATACCATCAATTAATAAGTGAGATTTGAAATTAAAAAAAAAATTACCATTTACATTAGCACCTTCCAAAGTGAAATACTTAGGTATAAATCTAACAAAATATGTACAAGACCTGTATGAGGGGAACTATAAAACTCTAACCAAAGAAATCAAAGAACTAAATAAATGGAAAGATATTCCAAGTTCATGAGTAGGAAGACTCAATATCGTCACAATGTCAATTTTTCCCAACTTGTCTATGTAGTCAATACAATCTCAATCAAAATCCAGCAAGTTATTTTGTGGATATCGACAAACTGATTCTGAAGTTTATGTGGAGAAGCAAAAGACCCAGAATAGCCAGCACAATATTGAAGGAAAAAAAAAAATAACATTGGAGGACAGGTACTACCCGACTTGAAGACTTACTATGAGGCTGCGGGAATCAAGATAGTGTATTGGCAAACTAAACAAAAATAGATCAGTGGAACAGAATAGAGAGCTCAGAAATAGACTTGCATAAATATAGTCATGTGCATCTTCAACAGAGGAGGAAAGACAATGCAATGGAACAAAGATAGTGTTTTCAATAATTAGTGTTGGAACAACTGGACACTGACATGCAAAAAAAAAAATTTGCACACAGACTCTGTACCCTTCACAAAAATTAGCTCAAAGTGGATCATAGACCTACATGTAAAATGCAAGACTATAAACTTCCTAGAAACAACATAGGAGAAAAACTGAATGACCTTGGTTGTGGCAATGCCTTTTGACGTGCAAAAAGCACTGTCTATGAAATAACTGATAAAGTGAATTTTATTACAATTAAAAACTTATGCTCTGCAAAAGATTTTGCCAAGAGAATAAGAGGGAGGAAAATATTTGCAAAAAACACATCTGATGAAAGGACTATTATCTAAAATATACAAAAAACTCTTAAAACTAAATAGTAAGAAAAACAACCAATTCTATTAGGCCAAAGACCTTAACAGACACCTCACCAGAGAAGATATACAGATGGCAGATAAGCATTATGAACACATGTTCCACATCATATGTCATCAGGTAAGTGAAAATTAAAATAACAATGAGCTATCACTGCACACCTATTAGAATGGGAAAAATCCAGAATACTGACAACACCAAATGGTAAGGAGGATGCAGAGCAACAAGCACTCTGATTGGAAGTCAAAATGGTACAACCACTTTGGAAGACAGTTCCTTATGAAACCAAACTTTTACCATGAATTGAGCAACTGCATTCCTTGATACTTACCTAAGAATTTGTAAGTGAAAACCTGCACATGGGTATTTATAGAAGCTTTATTTATCATTGTCAAAACTGGGAAGCAACGAAGATGTCCTCAGTAGGTGAGTGGATAAATAAGCCGTGGTACATCCAGACGGTGGAATATTATTCAGCACTAAAAAGAAATGAGCTACCAAGTCATGGAAAGACATGGAAGAAATGGAAAAGCATATTACTAAATAAAAGAAACTAGTCTGAGAAGACTACCTATTGTATGATTCCAAATATATGACCTTCTGGGAACAGAAAGACTATGGAGACATTAAAAGGATCAGTGGTTGCCAGGGCTGGGGGTAGGCGAGGAATTAATAGGCAGAACACAGAGGATTTTTAAGGCAGTAAAAATACTCTTTATGATACTATAATGATGGACACATGCCATTACATATTTGTCCAAACCCATAGAATGTACAACACCAAGAATGAGCCCTAATGTAAACTATGGACTTTGGGTGATTATGATGTGTTGCTGTGGATCCATCAATTGTAACAAATATACTATACTGGTGGGAGATGTTGATAATGAGGGAGGCTATGCATGCGTAGGGGCCAGGGGTACCTGGGAGATCTCTTACCTGCCTGGCAGTTTTGCTGTGAGCCTAGTACTGGTCTAAAAAAATTAAGTCATGGGGCTCCTGGGTGGCTCAGTCAATTAAATGTCAGACTCTTGGCTTCGGCTCAGGTCATGATCTCAGGGTCATGAGATTGAGCCTTGTGTCAGACTCTGTGCTCAGTTCGGCATCTGCTTGAGATTCTCTCCCTCTCCCTTCCCCCTGGTCGCATGTGCTCTCTTTCTCTCTCTCAAATAAATAAATAAATAATAAAATCTTTAACAATTAAGTGATATAAAAATTGAAAATTTATGTTCAATGCTTATCATTTAGTTTTACATTGTTAAATTTATTGTCTAAGTGCTTTAAATACATAGTTGTTTCCAAATATATCTACTTAGTTGAAAATGTCACTACAGTAGCCAAAATTGAGAAAGTCACTGACCCTCACTTATACCCCTTTGGGAGGTGAAGGCTTCAGCAGAGAATAAAAAGCAATTAAAAAATAAAAATTGATGCATTTCTTTTCATCAACCTCTACTTCTGTGACAATTTTTTTAATATTATATTTTCTGTAGTTTTGTAAGTTCATTACCACCTTGTTCCAAAAACTGTCCCCATTATCTGAGTTAAATTAGTTCTGTTATTTCATAGCTAGTTGGTGAGGTAATCTTCTTTTTATTCTTGACAAAGGACTGTTTTACATCTTTATTTGGCCTCAGAGCTGAAACTATTCTCATAGAGAATTAAAAATTGGGGTTTGAATAGGAAGCTAAAATGGCTTGATGTATATATTTGAATGATTCAACATAGAAATGTCGAAATAATCTAGTCTGCCAATTTTCTAAAAAAAATTGTAACTTTTAGGCCTATTCAAGAACGAAAGAAATAAGGAAAGATAATATAGGCATTTCCCTTAGAGCCAAATAGTATTATCTTTTTAAGGAGAGTTCATGTGAAAATTTATGTGAATATAACTTAAAATATTTAAAGAATAGGTGCTAAATATATACTCATGTACAGGTGACATGGATAAATGCATGCATATGAAAAATCTACATATACATATAAATACATTTAAATATATAGTTAAACATACACATTTATTACTTAGGTCCACATTGTAATAGATTTGACTTTAATAAATCTAGAATATATCTGGTGACTCTGTGTTTCTCTGGCAGTACATCACTGGTCTTTAAGTTATCTCTTTGTCTAGACCTATCTTTTTGATATAATGAAGATCAGATCAGTGTTGAATATGAGACAAATATGCTTAACACTAAAACAATTTATTCTTACACTATTTTAGGTCAAGGATAACCATGAAAGAGGCTGGCTAAAGTATACTAGAAAAACAGTGCCCTCACTGAATCAGTAAATATCTTGGTTTTCCAAGGTGTTAGGAAACTGTCAGTGTCCCCAGAAACTACTCAGGTATTTTCAAACCAAGGAGATTTAATACAGGTAATGGTTCCAAAGGAGGGGGAAGTGCTAAGGAGCAAAGACAGGAAGGGGAAATATCTTGGAGTTTACTTACTAAAGCAACTGCTAAATACCCTTATTTGTGGAAGAGCAAAAGGAAAATGGTGGTCCCTGGAATCTGCAGAGCTGACCAGAGCATCTACTGAGGCCGCCATTGCTAATGTGCAAGCCATTTCTTCTGCCAATTTGCAGGAAGACTGCACTCCCACTGCATTGCCAGTTTATCTCTCCCCCTCTCTCTCTCTCTCCCCCCCCATAATATATATATACTTATATATATATATAATTTATATATATATAATTTATATATATATTTATATATGTATATATGTATATTTATATATATGTATATATATTATTTATCTCTATATAATCTCTCTATATATAATATGTTTATATATATAGATATTTATATATAATTTTGTTTCCTAATTGTTTATTGCTGCTATAGAGTTTTGCAAGAAAAGTTGAGTTTTCAGTCTTTTGTTTACTTCTTAAGATAGAGGGGTGATTTCCAGTTTCCTTAAATGTGGAACTGGAAACTGGAAGTCAAAGATGCTCATTTCTCTTTAATTTTTATTATGGAATTTTTATTTTTTTAAAGATTTTTTCTTTATTTATTTATTCGACAGAGATAGAGACAGCCAGCGAGAGAGGGAACACAAGCAGGGGGAGTGGGAGAGGAAGAAGCAGGCTCCTAGCGGAGGAGCCTGATGTGGGGCTCGATCCCATAACACCGGGATCACACCCTGAGCCGAAGGCAGATGCTTAACCACTGTGCCACCCAGGCGCCCCTATTATGGAATTTTTAAAAAATTTCAGGATGAAAAAAATTTTTTTTTTTCCAGAAAGGAATTTTATTGGTTTCTGTCATTTTCCTGGAAGCACTGACAGTTTCTGGCCAGTTAACCATTATGAACAAGGGTACACTGTTTAGGTTCCAAAGTTTATATAGTATGTCCTATTAGATGTCTCACTGGGAGAAGGCCGTGGATTCTTCTTCTATAGATGCTCAAATTCATAGTATGGAAAAATTCTCATAAGGTACAAATCAACTGCCTAGTTCGGGCTGCTACAACAAGAATACCATAGACTAGATGGCCAAAAGAACAGAACTTCATTTCTCACAGTTCTGGAGGCATGGAAGACCAGGATCAAGATCTGACCAGTCCAGTTCCAGGTGAGGGCCCCCTTTCTGATTGCAGATGGACAACTTCTTGCTATGCCACCAATGGCTAAGAGAGATCATCTCTTTTGGGTTGCTTCTTAGAAGAACACTAATCCCATTCATGAGGGCTTCCCTCTCATACCTAATAACTTCCAAAAGACTCCGTCTCCAAATACCACCTCACTGAGGATTGAGTTTCAATAGATGAGTTCTGGGGGGACACACCCATCAAGTCAGTGGCACCAGATTAAACTTCCCTTCTGGCCTCAGTGTGGTATGACTATATTGGCAGATCTTCAGTGCATTCAAGAACATATTAACTGTATTATTTGTTAGTATTTATTAAATGTATTTAATTGTTTTCACTGGGGTGTGCTTTGTGCCCCAATGTTGGGAGATGGAATGCATAACAGTAAAATAAAATGGTTCATAACAATTGGAGTTAGGAAATAATCTAAATTTCAGCCAACAGTCAATGGCACAAATGAATAGGCAAACTCTAAGACATCCATTCTGGCACATAAGATACTCAACAGCTTTTCAAAGAGAATTTATTAGCATCTATGTGTGCTGAAATGGAAAATTATTTTGCATTTTGAGACAAAAGCAGAATAATATGAGTCAGCTAATACACACAGGCACAGATATATACACAATGTAAATACCTTAAATAATTCTGCAAGGAAGCATTCAAATGGTTACCAGCAGCTACTTGAAGAGAGGACGGTGAGGTCATTGGTGGAACTGGGAATTAAGAAAGGAATTTTGCTTGTTAATCTATAGCCTTCTGAAATGTTTACATAAAAATATTTACATTTTTAGGAGTAAATGTTCATGTATCAAATTTTTAATAAAAATTTCAGGAATCTTGTTAGAAGATAGCCTAATTGCTAATACGTTCTTTATATGAATGAATTTATTCTTCTGAATATAATAGCATTTATTTTGTGACACCTATTGGCATCTTCATGTATTTATTTATTTTAAAGATTTATTTACTAGAGAGCACATGCACATGCAAGTGGGGCAAGGGGCAGAGGGATGGGGGAGAGGGAATCTTAAGCAGTCTCCACATTCAGCACAGAGCAGACCCATGGCTCGATCTCAGGACCCTGAGATCATGAGCTGAGCTGAAATCAAGAATCAGATGCTTAACCGACTGACCCACCCAGACACCCCCAGGTATCTTTATTTATTAATTACAAAGTTTTTGCTGAAGCAAAAAGCTTTTGTTAAAAAAAAAATCTATAAAAATAATTTTATGAGTTAAAAATCAAAAAGTTAAAGGAAACTCTATTAAATCAATAATACTCCTTTGATATATATATGATGTACTCTGTTCTTCACCTTGATTTGGCATTGTTTGAATCATCAGGACATTTTGTGACTTCCATCATTTTAGCTGCTGGAATTTATGTTCTATTAGGGCTAAATCTATTAAATATTATATCCCAGATTTGTTCTTTGAATAAGTTTAAATTAATTTTAATTCAGAGCAGGAGCTTTCTTCTGTAGACACATGCAGGATTTGTTAAAAATAAATTACCAAATAACACATTTCAGAAAAAAGTTTATTTCTGTCACAGTAGTTTGCGATAACGACTTTAGCAGTCTTGAAGATAATTAGTTTTCTCAATTAAATATTTTAGTGATTTTATTTAAGGCAGAAATTGCATCAATAATGATCTGGAGGAGACTAAAATTTTTCTTTAACACCTTCTTTATTTTTCATAACATATTTTTCACTATGAATTATTGGCCTGGAAGATAAATATGAGAAGCTATTTAAGGATTTTTGCTTAATCTGTTGTCATGAGGATCCCATGCTAAAATGAAATATGCATATCAGAATGATAAATCTGTAGCTCCAGTCTTCAGAGAATACATTCAGAATTTTATTGCGTTCATGGTCAGTTTTATTTTCAAATGCAGTAACCACCTTTAATGCCTGGGACAAATATAGTTGAAAACTTTTTCTCACATTATAGCTCTCACATCACCGTGGCCCAGTATAAGGCACGGACTATAGTGGCTTCCTTTAACAACTGGTAATGTGATAAATGACGTTTGAAGCATGTTGAGGTGCTTGGCAGCTGGCAAAGAGGTTTTCAAAGACAGCGTAGCACAAATAAAGTCTTCAATGTCTGAAAGCCAATAGTTGCAAATGCTAGAAGCTAGACTGCTCTATGGCTGGAACCTAGGGTATAAGAAGCAGTAGTCATGTGTGTGTGTATATATACATATGTGTATATATATACACACCTGAAGAAGTAGGCAGGAATGAGGTCACACCATGTAGAACCATTTACACCACTTCATGCTTTACTAGATAGGTCGATAAAGACCAGGAGATGAATGGATGGATGTGGGCACGTAGATGAAAAGATATGACTATATGTTCTATATTACATAAATAAAATTTTCTGTAGTATTACCAATATTAAGAAAATTTGACATATTTGCATATATTAAAATATATCTTCATTTCCACATGTAATCACATTTATCAACTCCTTTTACTTGTTAGATGCCTTGCATCTACATACTTGAAATCTTGCAAAATACTACAGCATTGTGTGTTGGAGCCAAATCGAAGTTCCACAAAATCCATATCAGTTCAGAAAACACTTGAATGAATTTCTAATGAGGATTTGGGTTATTAATTAGGCACGTTCACTAACATTTATTAAGGAGAACTGATAAGAGGGCTCCCAATTTAAATTCATCTTTCTGACCTCATCCTTCATTTATTCTTGCACATACCCATTATGTTCCTGCAAAATTAATACGATGGACTATATCATTAAGTGTTAATTATGTGGCATGTGTTATCAGTGATGTAGAAATTTAAAGGTGGTAGAGATGCCTGTTTAAACAGGTGAAAACCTCTGTATTCTATGATCTATTTAGTACATATGTCAGAATGGTATTGCTAATGGGCAAATAAACTTATTAGAATACTTCTTGCCCATATCTAGTATGTGCCTTGAAATCTAAACACAGAACAAGTCCCTAATGTAAGCTCATTTTGGACAACATACCACCAATCTGTGTATCATTTAAATTGTTCCCAATGGATATTCCTCCTTTTATAAATTCCATATGGTGTTGTTCAGGAACTAGCATTTCTTTGTAGAAAGTTTAACAGGAGGGAAATATCTTTTTCGTAGGAATTTTGAAAAAAAAAATGCAGCAAAACCTCTTCTCCACCCTAACGCCCTTGCTTATTCCATTTTTATTGGCTCTTCCCAATTCCACATTTTTCAATGTTTTTATAGGTCAAGGGTGGGGGAGAGAGTATTTCCTTTTTTCCTGGCTTCTATTTTATGTGCCTTTAATAATACACAATTATATTTTGTACAAGCTAAATATTCTTTATATTGTTAGTATTTACTATTTTGATCCCTTAGAGAGGACACCATCATTGCTCTTTTTGTCCATAATAACAAAGCCTAGAAATCACAGTTTTGCTAACATTTTATGAATCGCCTGGTGCTATGATTGATATGTATTTTAATATATATATATATTATTATACTATATGTTATCATATAGTATATATGTTAATATGTGATTCATAAGAATGTCAGAGCAGCTTAATTTGGGGATTGCTTTATTTCAGTGATTCTACGGTGCATGTCTTCACATTCTAACCTTTCTGAAATTGCAATGAGCCTTACAAATCATGACATCTCACAGTCTCTTCTGGTCAGGCTACCTCTCGGCATAATGGTCATTGCCTGCTCATAAGCAGACTCGGTTGGGACCCACGCTGGCATCTCTATACTACTTCAACTCTCAGTGTTTGAGTCCATACACACTGTCTGAGGAGGACTAATTGAGTATCTGGTTTCTGCTTATTACCTTAAAACCTTCTAGTAACAACTTCTGTTAAGATTTGGAAAGAGTCAACACCAAGACTGGCAGACTCGGTGTCAGAAGCTTGGACAGGAAGCTCAGAGACCCTAGTGGAACATCCTCTGAAGAAAATCCGCATCAGGAACCCCCTTGTCAGTTTCGGGAATGAAATCTGTACAGAAACATGGGGAGTGACATCTCTGAGTTGAAAAGTGATACAGAATATTCAGACTCGGAATGCGATAGAATATGACGAGTACTTTTTATTTCACTTATATTTTCCTTTTTATGATCGCACAAGAGTGATAGAGTTAAAATTATATGTCTTGGTAAATCTAACAGACCTCTTTCAACAAGTATAAAATAAAGATTCTAAGATAATAAAACCTGTGCTATTTTTAATTGGCAGCTTTTTAATTCTTTCATATAATATATAAAATGATGGTGCATGATGCAATTAATGGCACTTAGAACTGATGGAAAACTGTAATTGACTTCTTTTCCATAGTAAGTATAGCACATACTATTAAAATTTCGGGTTTTTTTATTAGTTTTTGTGGGGTCATCTCTGTAAAGGTCAGTTCTGGCTGTGTATACTGCCTATTAAGGTATAAAAAATGCAGAACATAGGACTGTATATAAAGCAACATTAAGGCAAAAAATATTTCTTTTTACCTCCCTGAAATTAGCATTTATGTTGGGGGAGGCTGACATTTAATTGCAGGGGAAAACTCGACTAATGCAAAAATCTTCATTTATATAACTTGCATTTTAATCAGAATTGTATTATTTTTGCTAAATACTTATGTTTCATAAACTCAGAAACCTACCATTGACTATCATATTTGACCTAATATTCTTGTGATCTGCCTTAGCAATTTACAGGAAATTCATGGGTCCTGAGAAAAACAATTTAGTGGAGATCAATAGGTGACATCTAATATCTAAGTCTTATTACCTTAACATTTCATTCCCATAAACCTTTTTGTTATTTAAACCAGCAATGGGTAATAATACTTTTTGATGAAAGCCTTGGGATGATCATTTATTACATGCATTTTAGAATGTATTCCATCAGAATGGAGAAGAGAAAATGTAGGTATTAGGCCCCACTATAATGCCATCTAATGCTTTCTCTGTTTAAAATTACTGATTTTAGCTTACCAGAGTGTCTGTTTTCCTTTCCCTAGCTCGTAAATTCAGCAGCTGACTGAGACCTACCAAATGCAGTTTTTCTTTAAGATATTAGAAATGTGGGAGGGATACTGGCACTGTTTTCATTATCTAGATAATTAGGAAGCACTTTGTACTGACAACTCCTAGCATTTATCTCACCACAGAGTTATTATTTGCATGCAAGCCTACTGACTGACTAAACCTAACCATGCACTTTTAGGCAACAGCGAGCTCTTGTTCCCTCTCTAAATCCATAGTACCTAGCGCCTTATCTCGCTCATGGCTGATTGTAAGTGCACCATAAAGTATAGTGAATGGAATATCAGTTATATAAGGTTAAGGACCTGATCTGCCGGGGTTTGGTTTGGTTTTGTCCAGTAGGTGCCTAGCAAAAAGATGATTGAACTTTCTCCGAAATTATGAGCAATTTTGAAGCAAATGACAGCAGAGAAGAGAAACAATTTTAGCTGCGTTTGGGCACCTGACCTTTGAGAAACCGCCAAGTCACCCCTCCCTTCCCAGACCTCCCTCCCTTCAAAGCCCTCCTGTCCTGCTTAGCTGCAGACAAGAGCTGGCAGACAGGAAGGAAAGCATGCCTCCCTGACCCTGCTCCCACAGACTCCCAGCCAGCTGCAGGCCTGGGACAATCAGGTTTTCAGGAGGTCTGCCAAGCAGGTTCATTTGACTTAAATGAATATTTATATACATATCATTAAAAAGGCTCTAATTCAATGTTTAATAATATTTTCTCTCTGACCGAGTCCACTCTGAAGTTAGGGTTCCAGATGATGAAATGAAAAATACTTTTTTGGGGTTGTTGCTGGGTATGCATATCCTTAAGGCTGACTACACATTTTACAGTTGCTCTTTAGAACCATGTTTCTGCCTCCAGATTAATAGAGCTGAAGTTCTACCTAGAATTATGAGGTCCAGAGCTGAATATAAATTGTGTGTCCACGATATCAATGATATCAGAGACACGGTGCTCTTCACATGAAGCAGGATGTTATTTTATAGAGGGTAAAATTTATTTTTAAAACGTCAGCCCCTGACTCTGCACTCTTGTACTTCGGTAATTTTGTCTCTTTTCGACGTGGTTCCATGACCTACCCCCTGCCTTTTGCACATGTGTTTCTCTCTTCTCAAGCCCTAAGATCTTTCTTTCATCCCGATAGCTCAACAGTGTGAATTTTAAAATGAGTTATATTCCAAAGGTTTTGGGGAGCTGCTTATTTTAAGAAAGAAGGGGCCTGGAAAATTAAGCACTTCCATGGAGCACGGCTGTGTAAAACAAAAGTTGAGGCTTCTAAAACAAATAACTCTTTGCAGTCGTCTCTGGGTGGCAATCTCCTGTCAATAACATGACTCGAGTCAGTTATTCTAACAGATGTTTCTGTAGATTACTGCCAGGGAAAATGCATTCCCTCTTTTCAATGGATACCTCAGATAGCAACATGCATTATGAGAACAGAGTAAACAGGATTTATCTTAAGCAACAATTGAAAAGAGACAGGATTGAAACAAAAGGAGAAAAATGAGAAAAACTCATTGACAGCTAAATTGCTCACTTTCATTATTTCCCTCTCTGTCCCTTTTCCTCTTTAAAGACCCAGAGAACTACAGAAAAACACTCAAATGTGAAATTTAGAAAGTCAAAACTGAAGAGGAGGTTTTCTGAGGTGAGAAAAAGGGCAAGTGGGGGGGAGAGGATGGTAACAGAATGGGACTACAGCAGAATGATGGCAGCCACTGAAATTCAACATGCAGGTGAAGGAAGTAGGGAAGAGTCATTTATATTTTGAACACCTGTTGTACTAGTCAATAAAGTAGATATTTTAACCGAGGTTTAAGTCCCACAACCCCTTTATGAACTAGACATTATTATGTTCATTTTTCAAAGTGGGGAAACTTACGCTCAAATAGTTAAGTAGCTCATCCAGGCTGTTACAGTTTGTAAGTAGCAATCGTGAACTGGGAACTCAAGTCTATTACTCCAAACAGAGGACACGACAGAGGGTTAGACCCCAGGTGAAAGAGTTTGCGAGGCTGAAGCATCAAACAAGAAACATAAAGGTAATAATGGTAGAAGTGATGATTATGCACAGAAGTAAGAACTTGGAATAGAGAAGAAGGGATGAACGGAACATGAGCTTGGGTTTGATTCCAAAAATGGCAAAGCCAAATAAATGGTTCCTTTTATATACTTCACATTTCAAACATTTCCCACTATGGTTCTATAGTGGAAAAATCCTGTATTAAATCAAACATTTATCTACTTTCCAACGTGCTGGCTTTGTAAGGCTCATCTGAGTAACCTACTGATTTGAAGGAAGAACTCTAGGGCCCATGAGATGGAGGGCGAGGTGGAACACTCTATTCACGGCTGTTTAGGCATACGGATTCAGTTACCTGTCACCAATCACTTTAGCTCTTGGGACCTCATATGCCTGGCTTACAGTAGAGACAGTTGGGTGAAATGAAAGTTTCTTTCTCCAGTAGTACTCTGTGGTTCTGTGATCCTTGATCAATGGTATTCAGAAGCCTTGGATGGTTATATCTGTCAGTATGATTTTTTAATTCTTTTCGTTGTTGTTCTTCTCTAACTTACTAAGCTATGAGATTTGTTGCTGGTTTTTGCTTCCTTACAGGCTTTTCTTTTTTAGTTGTTAAACAATAGCTTGTACACAAGCCGTGGATTATTGATTTGTGGCCTTAAATAATATTTAATCTCCATGTGCCTCTGTTTACTCATCTTTGAAGTGGGGGTAATGCAATGATATTATCTACAGCTTAGATTTGATAGGTAATTGGGATAATTTAATAAGGTTCTTACTATACCACTTGTCACATGGTAAATTCTCAATAAATGATAGTTCCTCTTACTTTTCCAAACTAAATATTGATCAATTGCTTTACAGAGCCTGCAGGCTATCTCCCCAGAAATTAAATGGAGCATTACTTGTTTCATTTTCTGGAGAAGCCATACTCCTTTTCATGGCTTCACAAATTGTGGCTCCAGAAATTATGCTTCAAAATATCTCATTTCCTTCATACTAATGCACAAAAACATTTTTATTTTAGTTGTTTTCTGAGTCAGCCATTGACTTAGCAAAGCTAGTGCTAGTTTAACCAAAGATCAATGATTCGTGACTTTTTGATGGACCATAGGTAACATTTTGTAGTTGTTTATCCAAAAGTACACTATCATAATAAAGGTAAATTGACAAAAGCACTAAAGTCACGGTATTAATATCCTTAACTGCTTCACTTTTGCTAACAACCATGGGTCTACTCCTTTGATATATTGTAAACTACATTTTCCCATTGTTGCTTAATATGTTTCATGCACAAATGGTGTCTGTATAAAACAAAGACTGTACTATTTTCAAAAGTAATGGTCATAAGAATCACCCGAGGAGCTTGGTAACAATTATTTTTTTGGCCCCACCCTCAGAAGTTCCGATTCCATGGGTATGTAGTGTGGTTCAACAATCTCATTTTCAAAGAGCGCCCCAGGGTTACCACCAGTCGTACATTGGTTACGATTAATTAGAGACCAATTTAGAACCTTAATTTGGATCTCACACATAGCAGCTCCTCAATAAATTCTCAAATGAATAAATGAATGCAAGAACCAAATAATCAGTGAACATGTGACTGTGTGTCATCTTCTGTGAGTGAATACCATCAATTCATGATCTATAAATGTTCCCTTTTTACTGTTTGTAGATATGGAAGTAGAGATCTATTTGTTTTTAAGGGGCTGTGCTTAGATTCATGGGGCCTATATCAGACATGGTTATTCCTGATTGATTAGACCTGAATTCCTGAGATTTAGGACTTTCTCTTTCCTGTGAACATTAAATCTTTGTATCATCACTATATGCAGCAAAGCAGATATGAAATAATTCCTTTATCATGTAAGAACAATTCTCCCCTCCCATTGTTCCTTCTATCTGGTCTTTTTGCCAGCAATTTTAAAGAATACTAACCACACCTTGGTCACCATTCCACACAATTTAATCATCACATTGCATTTTACTAGAGGGAATTTGTAACAAGAAAGTGATGAGTGACACTTGCATTCATTTACGTTATGTATTCCAGGCTCATAAAATTGGCCTTGAGTGATTTAAATATATTGTACTAATTTTGCTATACCTTGGATCAGAAGCTAATAATGAACAGATACGTTTGGTGTGAGTCAGTGGGGGCCAGAATTGAGATATTACAACTATATGTTAAAATGTAAGTCATCTGTTGAAAGGACTCAACCTCAAATTATGAAATGTAGAAATTGGTTGAAAATAAAAAGAGGGGGGTGCCTGGGTGGCACAGCGGTTAAGCGTCTGCCTTCGGCTCAGGGCGTGATCCCAGCATTCTGGGATCGAGCCCCACATCAGGCTCCTCCGCTATGAGCCTGCTTCTTCCTCTCCCACCCCCCCTGCTTGTGTTCCCTCTTTTGCTGCCTGTCTCTATCTCTGTCAAATAAATAAATAAAATCTTAAAAAAAAAAAAAGAAAGAAAAAGAGGACCCGATCACTCCTACTTTATATAAGCAAAAAGTTGTATTTTGAGTTCTGTTTTAGAAATTATTTTTCTTCTCAATAATATTTATTTGTTGGAAAATTTGAGGGAAGTTAAAAAATGCATAACAAAGCAACAACACATTATCCACAATCCCATTGCTTAGCTCTCACAGCAATGGATCTTTTGGTGTAATATCTGGTATTTTCAGAAATTTAAATGTATTTATATCATATGTTTTGTGTCTGCTTTTCCCACTTACTATTCTATTTTTAGCAACTTTTCATTTCCTTAAGAATTATTAGAAAACATTCAAGTTACTGCATGTTACTCTTTCATATAAATGTACCAATCTTTATTTAGCTGCCCCCTATTATTATATATTTAGGTTATTTTCTTATTTTTTTTCCTCATGCAAAGACATATATCCTCATAAATTATCGGATGTGCCTCTGATTATTTAATTAAAACAAGTTCAGGGGTGCCTGGGTGGCTCAGACAGTTAAGCATCGGATTCTTGGTTTCAGCTTAGGTCATGATCTCATGGGTTGTGAGATGAGCCCCACATTGGGCTCTACACTCGGCAGGGAGTATGCTTGAAGATTCCCTCCCTCTGCCTCTCCCCCAACTCACATGTATGTGCTCTTTCTCTCAAATAAATAAGTAAATCTTAAAAAAAAAAAAATTAAAGAGGTGGAATTCCTGGGTCATATTATTTAATTGTTCTGCACAAAACTTTTATCAATTTTTATCCTCCCAGTATTGTTTAGAAACACTCATCCTGCCATAGCATCAACTTAGGACAAATTGTGTCTTATTGATTCATTTTCCTTCTTTCTTTTTGATTAGTAATAAGGTTGGAATAAATGCAAGCTTTCGTTTCCATATATATATATATATTTTTTTTTTCATTAGTTGGGAAGGCTGGGGAGAACAAAAATAACTTTAATGGAAAAATCTATCCCAAGTAAGCTTTCCATGGGGTATAAAAATGACTAGATCAACAACGGGGTTACTGAAAAACTTGAGAGGTTCAAACGCAATTGATTACCTTACCCTCATGATATTGACCAGAGAGTACTGAGAAAA
Source organism: Ursus maritimus (assembly GCF_017311325.1). Classification (NCBI taxonomy): domain Eukaryota; kingdom Metazoa; phylum Chordata; class Mammalia; order Carnivora; family Ursidae; genus Ursus; species Ursus maritimus. The sequence continues at coordinate 43,736,611 of NW_024424453.1, forward strand.
ACAAACAAATTATGAAGGCAAAAATGAGTCTATCCAGTAAATATCTTAAAAGTTCAATTTATTTGAGATCACCAAAAAGCAGACCATAATGGCTAAGACCTTGGGTTTTAGAATCCTGCAGCTGTGAGTTGAAATCCCAGCTCTGCCATTTAGTTAGCTTCATGGTTTTGATCAAATTATGTTTCTTCACCATAAAGTGAGAATAACAAGGCAATTTCATAGGATTGCAGTGAAAATGAAATAAAATTTAAAAATTCATATCCCAACTCTAAGAAAAGGCACTTAATAAATAGTAGTATGAGGAATAGCAAAAATTGTTACTGATGTGCTATGACTGCTGTTATTCTTATGTAGGGCAGCCTGACATGTGACCTTTGTGAACCTACATGCCAGGGCTGAGAAAGCTCTATGAAGTTATTCCTCTAAAAACACCCCCACTCCCACCCCAACAACTCAGCACCTGCCTTTAGTACCTGAAATCTACCCGAAGACATATGTCCTCTTAACTTAAACATTTTGTATTTTGGAATAGAAAGATCTAGAAAAATCTAGAAAGAAGTATAAACTATTATACTTCTTTGTGAATTAGTCACATTCTGAGTGGAGATTTTAATAATGAGAAACTTGAGAGCTCTGCATGCCTGAGGGGGGCAGTGGAGAATTATATATTGGGGTATCCCTGGCTCCGAAAAGTGGCAAACCATTGCTAATGTGTAAGAGTAGTTTGGAATGAAACTTATTGTATTAGAATAGAGAATCTGTCAGTTAAGAGCGAAGTACAGTGAATAATACGTATTTAGTAAGTAGTTTACAGAGGAAAATGTACATTGTGTATTCAGTGGGTAGGGATGAAATGTGTTCTTTAAATCACTGATTTTAAAATAGATATTGTGTGAAAACACAAGATAACACAAGCTCCACTGGAGCTCAAGATAATAAATCAGAGGTACTGGTAGCATCTGGACATGTTCAGTTCTTATCATTGGTCGTGGGGCTCCCTCTTGATAATGTTATTTTAATAATAAGAACCACATGGAAACACATATTGGGTGGCTGAGCAACATGTGGTCTGGGAAACACTGAAAGGCAATCGTATTTTAGGCAAAGGGTGAGACCAGCAGTATGCGAATCCAGGTTGTAATGAAATAAATTTTTATGAGACGGCAAGATCCAGAACTTCTTGGGGATGTTGCAGACAAGTTGTCCCCCGCTCCCTTTTTACTGTCAAAGTCAATGAAAATAAGTCAGACGTACTGTGTCTCCACTCTGCTTTACCTGCTCTGCTGGAGGTACTGCTCAGAATCCCTGATGAGGGAGACCCAGAGCTCCTTTTCCTGGTGGGGCTTAAGATATCAGGTTTGTGTTTTTGGCCATGTTGCATCTTGTGTCAATATCTGTTTCCCATTTCCTTGCGACCACCATGGAAGTGGTGACACACCCAATAGGGTTAGGATTTTCAGAAGTGAAGGCCACAGCAAAGATTTCTCCAGAAGGATGGTGGTAACTTTCACTTTGGCCAGCTACCCCTGGAGGGTCCGAGGGTGTCATTTTACTCTCAGGAGTACATTGCTCAACAGTTGCTGAAATTGAACTTAGAAGTTTGCATTTGGTGACTATTCAAATACCTAATTAGACTCACTGCCTGTATTTATAGTAGGAGGTTGAGGAAAATAGAAATAGCAAGTAAGAAATGGTGCTTTGAGGAATCAGGTCACAATCTGATCTTCTGTAAGGCTGATCCTAGTCTAGCTGCTTTCTTTTCCACAATGAATAATTATGACCCAATTAATCCAAATACTGCTATTTAGACTTCTTCCTCCGATGATACATTTTAGAGGTCTAAAACTAAAATCTCAGGATTTGTTCTTAGTAAGAAATCTTAGTCGTTAAACCTAGCTACCTCTTGATTATCCAAGAACTCGTTATTGTACTTTCATAGTGGCTTGGCCCAACCCTCTGTTTTTCCCCAGTCCCTCAGACTGCTTGCCTCAAGCTATTTCATTCTTGATTTGCACTTTCACTAGAAGATGGATCTGTAGAGAAATTGAATTCAAATGATTCATTTTTATTGCTTATAGAGGAGAGTTGATAGGAAGGAAGTTGAAATGACAGAAACGAGATTTTAAATCTCTTCTATAGATTTCATTTATTCTATCCATGTTTATTGATTGTCTACTGTGTAATAGGTACAGCAGGGAACAGAGAGAGCATAAAGCATGGCCCCTGCCCTCCAAGATTTTGAGATTTCAATCTCGGAAAAGAGAAGTGCTATATACAAATTGTGCTCTCTTAAATCCCTCATTGAGTAAGGCTGGTATAAATAAATACACACGCATTTAAAAAGAGCCTCACTGCCAGGAAGTTATGAGTGTTGTACGGAGAGCATAGAAAATAAATGGTGGAAAAATTCAGTTCAGAGAGTGGCAAGTTTAGAGGGTATGTGATCAGGGGAAAATTGACCGAAGAGCTGACATTTGTCATAAGTTAGATTTGTAAGAACATAATACCTGTGGTTATTTCAAATCCTGAAAGTATTATATATTGATTATATAAATTTGGAAAGTACAGAAAAGCGTAAGGAGAAAAAATCAAAATTACTCATAATACTACCACCTAGTAAGATATCCATTGTTGGTTTTTTTTGTATATTGTTGCAAGATTTCTTTCCCCTTTTATGAGTGAGTGTGTTTATATTTGTGTTGTGTTAGTCAAGGTCCTGATGGGAAACAGATGGCATAGTCAAATTATATGGGTGGGTAAACATAGGGGAAGCACAAGGGTGGTGCAGTTACCCGGGGCTAGTAATAGTAAAGGAGCTGTTACTAACCCCAGGCCTGTTAATGAAGGGATAAGGGGAGGCTGTGATTACTGGAACCTGGAAGGAGAGAGTAAAGAAAAACCTACTACCTTGAGAGAAGCACTGTCCTTCTTTGAAGAGACTTAGCCAGCTCAAGTAACTTCACAGGGAGAGAATCAAGAGAATAAATACCCTGATGTCTTTCTCTCCCCCTTGTCTCAGATATTATGCTGGGGCTTCCCATTGGCTGAACCCAACTGAAAGCAGAGATCAAAAGGGCCTACATCCAGTTTTCTGGGGCAGAGAGCAATGTAGAGAGGATCGTGAGTAAATCTGGAAGGGCCAATCAGCATATCTTCTAATATTGGATCAATCTGTACATACTGTTTTATAATCTACACATTGTGATTGTTATTGACATGTACATTAATATGTCATTAAGCACACTCCTATGACATTGAAAATTCAGATGTTTCCAATTATTTCACTGTTAAAATTAATACAACATATGTGTGTGTGTGTGTGCTTGTTTATTCATTTAGCTCCATGCCTACCTCTTTATTTTCTTAAGATTAATCCCAAGAAATGGAGTTGATGAGCCAAAGGATATGTTTATGTTCAAGGATCTTGATGTATATTGCAAAGTTTTCTTCCCAAAGACCATAGCAATGTGAAAAAGTTAACCTTTAATGGGTAAGATTTTTTATATATGGAGATGGATATACTGTTCATAGATGGAAAATTTGGAAAGACTTCCCAGTGAGCACTATGAAAAGGAAATGGGACTGAAAAGGCACGTGTTGCATTCAGCAATGGATAACTAATCTAACTTGACCTTAATAGCATTAGTAACAGGGTGTAATTATCCATTCGTACTCATAGTATTGGAAAGCCCCAGTATTAAGATGTATCAGAATGGTTAGAGAAGACAGCCCTGAACGCAGCAGACCTTCAGGAATAACATACTGGATATCTGCAAGTAGGTTTAAGATTGATACTACTAAAATGGGAACAACTTTAAACTCAAAGTACAAAAGAAGATGTACCTAGCAGAACCATGTTCAGTGAGTGCAAGGCAGCTTAGTATAAGAGAAAAAGCCTAGGGGGCCTTTTGACCAATTTTGGTTCAAATTGTGGTTCCACCATTTATGAGCTGTATTACTTTGGACAAGCAACATAGTCCGTTAGTTTGAGGATTAGGGACTTTGTGTTGAAAGTACTTAGCACAGATCTAGTACATGGTAGGAACTTGATAACTGGTCACTGCGAAGGAATGAGTCAAGGAGAATAAATAGCAACTGTGTGTCATACGCTGTTTTATTTGATATTGGCCCAATTGGTGGGGGGGAAGGGCAGCACAATGACGAGCCAGTATTTTAGGTGTTGAACAACATTCTTAATATTTACAAATTGGGTAGAGGTATTCAGCTAGAAAAATAAAATAATAGATATTTCTCCTATTTGCCTTTTAGTACTAGGAGAGGAATACCACTCATATGTTAGCAACAAATCTCTAAAATATTCTACTATGCCTTAGTGTGTGTCTTTTGTTGTGCCTGTCCAGATTCCATACACTATTTTGGGGTAGAATTAACACAGTTTTCCTCTGAAAACTTCAGTTTTCAGTTTATGAGGTTTACATGGACCTCAAAGAAGGGGACTTGTAATTCAGGCCTACTGTTCAGAGCCCAGGACTACCCTAACCTCAGTGATTAGTTCAGGGGTGCTATGACCCAGGTCAGTCCAATCAGAGCAAAACATGAAATTTTATGGAGCTTTTGCTAAGAATTCACTGTTTTTTTTCCTTTGGATTTAGGCTTATATGGGTAAAATCCTGAAGCTACTGGTAGCTATCTTGCCATTATGAGGTTGCTTGATAGAGAAGCCAATATGGAGATGGGCTTCAGTGAACTGAGTTGAGAGGTGGAGAGAATAAGCCAGCTTGTGTCACTTCCTTGATACCCTGGATCAAACTGTGCCTGAAGTTAGGACTCCTCTTGGACTCTACTTTTACAAGAGACAATAACTTCTCTTTTCAGTTTCAGTTAGCCTTGGGGTTTTCTGTCATTTGCAACTAAAATAGAGCTGGCTATTACATACACTTGGTTCAGTAGTTTTTTTTTTTTTTTTTCATGGACTGTGAGGTCATGGTTAAGATCTTAATTCTTCCCAGTTCTCATGATGGACAAAAAATTAAATTTCATGCTTACCAACAGGGTTTGAGAACTAATAAGCTAAAACATGCTGGAGGTCAACACAGCACTTCTTTGGCATTGAAAAATAATTTTATATCTTTTATGTAATAGAAACTTTAACCAAAAGTCCTCGTATTGCACTATATACATATATATGTATATATCAAACATGTGAGGAATCTGGTGGAATCTCTCCATTTCATCAAAATAGAATCTTCTGAGAGGAGGAAAGCGTACACTTGTTGGGCTCTTTTCTTTTTTTTTTTTTTTTTTTTGGTCTTCAAAGTCAGGATTGTCTGGCTCAGTGTACAATAAATCATTTGTATCTTTCTCTGCAGTCTCCTCATTCAGGATAAAAGCGACACATATAACTGCCAGCCCCAGTCCACTCACTGCAGCCTGATTTCCTCGCTGCTTTCATCTCAGCACTTGCTAATGTCACAAATAGGCAGGCTTTGAAGTCAGAGCGAGGGGACAGGAGCAGCACTACTCCTCCACTGTACAGCAACCAGAAAACATCTTCAGAAACCAGTTTCGGCGTCAGATCCAGCTCGGGAGCTCTTGCTTGAGGCAGTAGGGGTAATCCCTGACGGGCACCACATAAGACCATCTCTTTCCTCTTTCCCTTAGTCCACGTGTGTGGGGGAACCTTGTCCCTGTATATTCTTGGAGCAAAGCCCAAGAGAATCTGGACCCTTGGAGAGGTGATACCCTGTGCTAGGATCATCCGTGCATTCCCTTGGTGTGGCTTTAGGTTATGAAGAGAGGTGAAAACCAAATGGTCCTGAAAATAGAGAAGCATGGATGAAGTCTTAGCTTTGGCTTTCTTCCCCTGTGTTCTTGCTTTTCCATTTATGTCCCACTTTAGACACTGGGGCAGGAGCAGATGTTTGAGTGACTTGTGGATTGGTTGATCTCTGGGAAAAGTGCGTTTTTGTTTGTTTCCTCTGCACTGGGTGCTGGGAAGAAACCCAAAAGCACTGGAGTGGGGGGAGGAGAGGGAAGCAGAGGCCCTAAGGAATGAACTACTATAGGCCATCCCTTTCCTCTCTCCCTCCCATTCTTCCTCCGTGCTTTGAAGGACTTTCCTTCTTGGAGTAGGAGGTATGGAGAATTTCCTCCCACAAGTGCCACTGTCCGCGCACGCTGAGGACTCCCCTGCGTGACATTTCATCCCGTAGTTCGTGATCTTTCTCCTTTGCTGTCCTGTCACAGCTGTGTGTTTAAAGTTTCCATCTTCCTCTCTTCTCTGTTTCTCTCAGTCTGCCCTCCTCGTTTTTAAGGAGGCTGCTCAAGCTTACCTCCAAACAGCTTTCTAGAATCCCTTTTCTCTCCCACCCTCTTTCTCCATGTAGTTACTTCTAGCTTCCCTCTTTAGAAGCCTTCATTTTCTGAATGTCTTCTGAGTCCTGGGGCTCCGGGTAGGGCTTGCCCAGGGTGCCCGTAAAGTTTCTTAGGGGAAAAGCCTTGGAAACTTTAATGGGACAGTAACATTCCAAGCTCAGCATGAATGGCTGACAATCCACTGTTTTCCCTGGCATGAGATTTTTCCAGAGTCTGGTCAGTCATGCATGCGTGCCAGAACTTGGGATTTCCATATGTGATATTAAGGCTATGGGCAGTCTGTTTGCCTACACAAGCAAATCTGAACCTTGGTTTCTCATGATCATTGAAAAACAAAAACAAAAACATTTCCATGGCCTTCTCTCTCTCTCTCTTTTTTTTTTTTTACTTTTATTCTAATTCATCACTTGGAGTTGTTCACATTTTGGCAAAAAATATCAAGGCATTGTGATGCCTGGGTGGCTCAGTCAGTTAAGCATCTGTCTTTGGCTCAGGTCATGATCCCAGGGTCCTGGGATCGAGTCCTGTGCGGGGCTCCCTGTTCAGCAGGGAGCGTGCTTCTCCTTCTGCCTGCCATTCCCCCGCTTGTGCACTCTCTCTAACAAATAGATAAAATCTTTAAAACAAATATCGAGGCACTGATAGTACGATTATTTCACAATAGGTAAGATAGGGGGCTCCCCAGACTTCCATGCAACATCCACGTCAAATATAGGCAAATTTGTGTTTTGTTTTAAATGTCCTGTTTTGGGGACGCCTGGGGGCTCTGTCGGTTAAGTGACTGACTCTTGGTTTCCTTCAGGTCATGATCTCAGGATCCTGAGATTGAGCCCTGCATTGGGCTCCACGCTCAACAGGGGGTCTGCTTGGGACTTTCTCTCCCTCTCCCTCTGCCCCTCCCCCCCACCCTCCTCACAGGCACGCGCACTCTCTCTCTCAAATAAATAAATCTTTTAAATGTATGAATGAATGTCCTGTTTTCCACAGCTATACTCTCAGCTGATAAATGACCTAATTTACTGTGGAATGTTCTATGTCTTGATACTAAAGGCAGGTAACCCTACTCAGCCCTGCCTGCTGCTGGACACTAGCCTTCCTACCCTCATTCAGTTACCCCAGTGCCCATTCTGGAACACAAAATGGCAGGTAAATTCAGCTGCTAGAGTATATGTCAGATATATTTTGACAAACGGAATGAGAATCTGTCTCTCAAGGGTTAGCCAGAGTCCCCTCCCCCCCACCCCCCCACCAACACACACACTCCTTCATTCTTTACTCTCTGCCACCAGATTCTTCCTATAGGTTACCACACTGGCTCTGCAATCACCTGAGTTTATGATGAATATTTCTCCATTTGATTTCTAGATATCCAGAGGTAACAGCGTTTCATCATCCTTTATGCCCTTGCCTCATTTCTAACTTTGCTTTTGCCTTGCCTTACCCCTTGTTTGGACTCTACTCAATTGCTGTGATTCTAGCTCCCGAGGGACTGTGTCTCCTTTTCAGCCTCATCTGCTTTTTGTGACATTTGAGTCTATCAGGATCTACACCAGCAAAACCTTCGAGAAGCCCCTACCACATGCCGCGCTCTCTTCATGCTATAGAGTATGTCATGGGCACAGCACTCGCTCTGAAGCATTAAATTAATTCCTGTTACTTCCAGCGTGTGATTTAGGGTATTTTAGCAGAAGCACCATTATTTTTTTCCTTAAGTCAGTTTACTGCATCTATGGGGAAGCTGGCCAGATGCCCCGTGCTGGGGCTTTGGCTGAGCCCTAACACATGCAACTTATATAAAAGAAGGTGCTCGCCCAGCACTAGACCCACATCTTCACATATCCTGGGGAATATATGTAAATTCCAAAAAGAACCTAGAGCCGCACACTAATGCTGTAATTTTGGCTGTGAATCCTGACCAAGAGTGGCCTGTAAGTCCTGTTAATTTTCTAGCATCTCACCTGACATATGCCATCCATTTTCAAAATAAATACATGAAGAATTACTAAGAATTACTAATACCTCCCCAATAAATACATGATGTTCTCAGTTGCCTGTACATTGTGGTTAGCAAAGATGTTTGACCCAGTGCCCCAAAGACAGGCCTTTAATGGTCACCACTTCCATTTCAAGCTGCAGACAGTAGGGGTAGTTAGAAGTACACATCTGAGAGACATCTGATGGTTTTCCTCCGACACCAGACGCTTCGCTGCTGGAACAGGGCCAGATCAGAGCTGTCTGGCTTCTTTGTGAGCCTGCTCCAAACTAACATATTTATTATCAAGGAGGAAAACTTGCCTGATGTTAGATCACTGATGTTTGCCATGCGGTTTTCTTGCCTGAAAGCGATTGACATGATTTCGGTGAGGAAGCTACCTTTTTCAAGGGCAAAGTCCTGAAAATAGCCTTGCAGATTGGAAAAAGTGGCTATGTGCTTGTTACTCTATTTTCACGAGATGAATGATACATCTAAAAAGAGAAATAGTGACAACGTATGAGGGGCCAGTGGTATTTCGTTCAAGGTTGGCACAGTCTTACTGTGTGTTTTCCATTTCTGTGGTTGTAAAGATAGGGATTTATTTATAAATGATTATTTGGCCCAGTGCTTATAAAATGTCTGCATCCTGTTGGTACAACACACAAATCTTTTGTGGTGGCTTTGAGAAAACCCCAGACTTTTCAAGTCTGGGAACAGATGGAACTGTAAACTCAACTGCGTTTCACAACCGGGACATGTGTTACTATCTGCCAGTCTGTTTTCACTTGATGCGAGATGTCTACTCTCTAGTTAGCAGAGTTATTGCACTTCTGTGGGTATCCAGGCTTTTGAAATGGGTGTGCTCTATCTACAGTTAGGGGTTTAGGGAAACTCAGACCGAGTTACGCCCTTTAACAGTTCTTGATAACTCTTAATACCTTTGGAAAGTATAACCATTTAAATATGTTTTACAAAATGGGCTCGGTAGCATTTCGGTCACAAGGTATTAATATTCATAAGTCTACACAAACTTGAGGTCAAATGTTTTGAAAACATCAAGATAACCTAATTCATTTCAGTTTTAAAATTTCCCATTCCCCTATAGCTGGCAAAAATTCACTGAATGAGGACTAGTGGGTTATACATGCGGGGTACTGTAGATTTGTGCCTGTTTCTCGGTCTCAGCTGGTTTTCCTGAATTTCGCAGCTTTTGGTTGTGTAGTTATTTATGCTAACATTCACAGAGCAATCTCAGAGCATGGAGTTTAAAATCGCCTCCTATTTAAGGAGAAAAACGAATACTCTTTCTCTTCCTTCCTCCCTCTCTTCATTTCCCTGTCCCTTTCTCTTTTCCTTTCTTGCCCCCCCCCAAATTTTTGTTCTCCTCCCCACTACTCAAGTGACACAGTGATACAAATAAAGGGGCCAAATTTCATGAAGGTAAAGGTTGATTCCACCAAAGAGCCTAAAATTGTTGTGTCTTGGTTTCTCACATGTCGAGTTTGCTACATCAAACCTAAGGTTACCAAGGTTAAATAAAGAGGTAAATGATTTAACTGAAAAATATTTGGCTTAATTAAATGACTCATTGTATGTTTCCTTTGGCTACAACCCTTACAACATGGAAAATGATTGAACTCACCTATATATAATTAACCAAAAATGCTTTTAGGATGTATCTTTTCTATAAGACTATGCTTCTTAACTAGTCTTCAGATATTGACTGGATAAAGAAATCATCCTTAGAGATGGTACTTGGCTTAACAACACCGTAAATAATTATTAACATAAAATAAAATTAGGGCTATTTCTCACTGGGTGTGTCTGAACCCCAGGGAAAATAGTGTTTGAAAGAGTTGCATGTTGGCATAATGTTTTGGTATGTTCAGGGTCTTGATGAGCTTGTTGCATTTCACAGTCTCAAAATTATAATCTCAGAATCAAGCTTCCTAAATTGTTTGTGTCATTATATCTCTGCCTTTCTTTGCATTGCCTGTGGAAGGCCCTGAAACGCAGCTGTGATCTGAAATAGCTTTATTTGTTTGTTTTTTCATTGAATTTGTGGCACTATGAGTTGGGGGACCTAGATAGAATCTTAGCTTTTAGCCCTTGGCCAAATAAATCTTCCTCTTCCTGTAATTTTGTTTCTCAGGAGTTGGACAAACTGGGTGCTTTGTATCTTTTTTGAATAGATCAGGCCACGACAAAACTTGATTGTATAGTCAGTAGCTAATTAGGTATAAAGCTTCGTCTGATAGAAGGTGCTGATTAAGCATAACGTACAAATGTTCATGTTCAGAGATGGCAGACTAAGAGTTAGGTTAGTGAATTGGGTCTTTGGGGCTTCCCCTCTATACTGTATGAAAGGGCCAATGGGGCGCCTGGGTGGCACAGCGGTTAAGTGTCTGCCTTCGGCTCAGGGCATGATCCCGGCGTTGTGGGATCGAGCCCCACATCAGGCTCCTCTGCTATGAGCCTGCTTCCTCCTCTCCCACTCCCCCTGCTTGTGTTCCCTCTTTTGCTGGCTGTCTCTATCTCTGTCAAATAAATAAATAAAATCTTTCCTAAAAAGGGGGGGGGTCCTATGATTCTCATAGTGCATCACCTGGGAACTTGGTAGAAATGCAAATTGGGGGGCCCTTCCCTGATTGATTTTAATGGGAGAGGATCAGGAGCTTGAGGATGCCTTCATGCGGGTTAGACCTGAGTAACCCATAGCTAGTAAAGCACAGGTAGCCGTGCGTTTCAGCTACTCAGCAGGTTGTCTGGGATTAGCAGAAATCTTAAGTAATCTCTGTCTCTTGCCTGGTATGGAAGGGCTGTACTCCCGTGTAGCCATCTATTTGTGAAAACCCTATTTTCAAAGAGTCTGTAGTGTTTGAAATAATTTACTCAAGATGTTACAGCCCTCTTCATCTGGAAATTTATCCTATGGAATAATTAAGTGAAACTATTCTCTTATCCTATTTTTAGAGCATAAAAAATGGGAAATAACAGCTTAATATCCTCTTCCTTTCCTTTGGACATTTGAAAAATGTTTTTTAAAGAGGCTATTTGCCTTTTACACTTCATGCTTCTTCACGTACTCCATTTTTTCTCAGTTTATTCTTTTAGGATTTCTTTTCCAACATGTATAGCTCTATAGGCATTAACTTATTTCTCCAATTGGAGACGTGTTGAAGCAAAGTCTCCCTTTTGCACGGGGATAGAAAATGACAGTCCTTTGGGTACAAAATTAGTTTCTCTTAATCCTCCCCCAAGGTGTACCATTTTGTGCTCCAACTTGTATGGCCCGTAAACCTTGAGGAATTTTATTGTCTTTGAACATTATCCAGCAAATCTCCTCTAATTAATTTAATCCCTACAGACATATGCTTGTTGATCGGTATAAATCAAGGCCAAAAACATCAGTACTGCTTGGAAAGCTCTGCTTCTGGCAAGAAGAATCTTGATCTGAGTTGTTTAGCGCTCATGCAATGAAGTTACTAAGGGAGGTTTTACCCCATCGCACCCCCATTTTATAGGGACAACTGTCAGGCACAGTAATCGTCATGTATGTGCTCATCGCTCTGCCTTCTCCCAACTGATAATGAAAATTATTAATGTTTTTAGATTTACAGAAAGTCTTAGAATACTCAGAAGTCCAAGCATCCAAGAGATCACTTAATATAGCTTATTTACTTAATTTTTACACGTTTTTATCTATTCTTTTAAATAATCTCTACACCAAATGACGGGCTCAAACTCAGGACCCCGAGATCAAGAGTCGCACGCTCCTCCAACTGAACCAGCCAGGTGTCCCAGGTCAATTTTTCCTAAAGGGTAGCGTGGATGAATGTCTTTTTTGTTTCTTCCAGGACTTGCAAACTTGAAGAACCAATTGTCTCTCTAGGTAACTCAGGTCCACAATGAACAACATACTTTGTCATAAAAGTCTCCTTAATGTGTAAGCTCAGTGCCTTCAACTATAATTGAAAGTTCAGTAATAAATCACCCCTTGGCTTTCTTCTCTTTTCATTGAATTATCCTGATGTCTTTTTTTTTTCTTTTCAATTTAGTTTCTAGCTTTCTACATTTTCCTTCTTTCTCTCTTTATTCTTTCTAAACTCGGTCATGTACACCACACTTAGTATTTTAGTAGGATCACGGCAATGCTGACCTGAGTGGATAGATGGATTATTTAATGATTCTTGGATATATTTTTATTCTTATACCCCGGAGTCATACTACAAAATCACAGGCTACTGTGATGCCTTTATTCCTTCTTCACATGCACTTGCATGAAGATTAGATACATAGCATCTCTTTTTCGGACATTTTACATGTTGGTGGACAAACGGAAGACCCATTCTTATGGGTTGTTTTTAACGGTACAGAATTTGAAGTTACAGTGTCAACACATAATGCTTTTCTCAGGCCAGTCATGTCTGAGGTTGAGAAATCTTTTCTTTAAAGGGCCCGATAGTAAAAATTTTAGTCTTTGTGGGCCATAAGGTCTCTGTTACAACTACTCAGCTCTGCTGTTATAGCGGGAAAGTAGCCATAGACAATATATAAGTAAGTGGGCATGGCAGCATTCCAATAAAACTTTAGTATGAACAGCAGTGATATTCGAATTCATGTCATTTTTATGTCACAAAATATTACCATTCTTTTTATTTTTTTTCCCCAACATTAAAAAAATAAATGTTTACAAAACACATTGTTAGCTTGTGGGCAGTGCAAAAACAGGCAGCAGGCTGAATTTGGTCCTCAAGCTGTGTGTAGTTTGCTGACCCCTGAGAGTTATATGAAAAGTTTTAATGAAGTACCAAAAATATTTATTAAACTGCAATATATCTCTTTGTCCTAGAGTAGTTATTTTGGTCCCTCTCCTATTTGCTGTTGCAATCTTTTATGAATCAGATTAATTTCCACTGTTTGCTCATGTTTTTTTCTGGCCTGAGTTTAATGTCACGACACTACCTTCCTTTTGGGAGGTGTTCAATGTTGAGTGAGGGAATAAATGAATGAATGAATGAATGAGAAGGAAGGTGGGGGGAGAGAAAGAAAGAAAGAAACTTCCTAAAAAGAGGAAAAACAAATACAAGTAAGCTGTTTAAAAGAAAGGATCATCTATTTGCCCTCATCTCAGTACTTCTATATTTTGAAGAAAGAAAAAAATATTGAATTGAATATAATTCTGTTGCACACCTCTTTTTCCTTTGGTACTGCCTCAGATTTGTAGGTAAGTTTTAATTTTTTGGCCATATTAGAATACAAACAACTATACTATTAAAAAATATGTGTATATGTGTAAATATGTATATAAGTATATGTGTGTGTGTGTGTGTATCCAGTATAATGAGGTTATATTCTCTTATGAGCCTGATTCACTCAGTCAATAAGAATCTTATGTTAAATAAAATGAGGTTGTTGGTTCAAATTTACCGTGAACCGACTGCTTCAACAGCAACAGACCTAATATCAAAATGTGAACAGCAGCCTTGCAAATGCTGACTCTTAATGAGATCTAGGGAAGAGAACATGGGTGAATCAAAATAAATCTTTCCCTAGGACTGAAAACGTGCCTCGTGGCGTATATCCTTGTTTGTGGATAAGTGTTACTGTCATATAAATGAAGGACAGCCCATTTAGAAAAAATACTCATGATTTATTCAGTCTAATATGGGATATAAAATCCATCCTACTCAATAAAAAATCCCCTTTCTTATGAATTAATCTTTTTTGAACCCTGCAAATCTGTATCATCGCACCTGAATATATACTTCACTATGTGTGTAGATATTTATATAAACTTCCCTGGTCTTTTCGACTTTGGAAGAGCAATGCTGTTTTGAAAACCGTGATAACATGTACGTATCCTCGTGCTCTCTGTGGCTTCACTTCCTTTAAATACATACCGAGCAATACATTGGAAATATTTCTTTAAGCAAAAGAGAAAATAGAAAATCCACAAGTTCAGTGATGCCTAGGGTGTTTTGTATTCTCTAGAATGTGACCATTTGGCTCTTAAAGAGTGAGAGAAAAATCCAGCCCATAACCATTAGAAGAACCTAATGAACTGCATTTCCAAGGGCTTGGCTTGGTCCAGTTAAACAGGTAAGCCAGTTAAGACCACTGCCATTGGGAAGAGGCCAGGTCTACCATTCCAGAACTTTTAAAATAGGCTGTTTGGAATTCTAATTACATAAAATATAACCCAAGGGTTTTATAGTGGAAGTAGTTTAGGAAACCCTATGGGATATAGTGTACCACTGGAGATACACAGGGCCCATTAACATATTGAGGGCTCTAGCAGTCCTGCAGGATATAGATGACACTGGTAATATGTTTGCTGGTCCTTTGCTGTCCGCTGTGCTACACTTTATAAAGTATAAGAAGTAGCACTTTGTTGACCTAATATGTTATTTAACCCCGAGACTTTCAGATGTGGAAAATTCCCTGAGAAGATAAGATCAAAGTGAAAGAATTTTTTTACCTTTATAAAATACTCTTTCTCTCCTTAGAGATGAAAAACTATATTATTTCTGATTTTTAGTGATTATGATCTTGTGTATTCTAAACTTGAACTTTTTTTAAGGCTTTTGAGGAACTGGCAGTGGAATGAGAAATAAAATACTCTCGCTCCACATTTTTTGAGAAGTGCCAAAATGTCTCCCTTTAACTGGGTCAGCTCTGAGTCAGGATCGTTAATCCACGGTCTTAGTTACGCAACACCCAATGGGAACTCCAGTTATAGTAAGGGGTGTTGCAGAAATAGTAAAAAGAAAATTAATTTTTGTTTGCTTCCATTTATAAGATGAATGCATGCCACACAGGAAGAAGTGTGTTTTGCAATAATAGGGGATCGCAGCTCTCAAAAGATTATGGATCATGGGAAGCACCGGGTTTCTTAACCTCAGCCCTATTGACATTTTAGGACGGACAGTCCTTTGTTGTGGGGGGCTGTCCTGGCCATAGTAGGGTGTTTAACATCATCCCTGGCTTCAGTCTACTAAATGCCAGCAGCATTTCCCCCCTCCAGGGGTGATACTCACAGATGTGTCTAGGCATTGCCAAACGTCCTCTTGGAGGCAAAGCCATCCCCGGTTGAGAACCGCTGGCTGGCAGCTCTGCTGTGGGCCCTTCTGTTAGGTTGCTGCCTGGCCGCATTTTTATTTCTACAGGCTTTATGAGCTGGGCCTTAACTCTTCTCAGAGCACCTGATTGATTCATCTGGAAATAAACCCCAAAGATGACTTTTTAGTTATGAGCTTGCTTTCTTTTTTTTTTTTTAAAGATTTTATTTATTTATTTGACAGAGATAGAGACAGCCAGCGAGAGAGGGAACACAAGCAGGGGGAGTGGGAGAGGAAGAAGCAGGCTCATAGTGGAAGAGCCTGATGTGGGGCTCGATCCCAGAACTCCGGGATCACGCCCTGAGCCGAAGGCAGACGCTTAACCGCTGTGCCACCCAGGCGCCCCATAGTTATGAGCTTTCTGCACATGTTATTACTACATTCTTTTAAAAATAAATTCATATTTGGTAGAGACCTTTTTCATTCTTATAAAATCCAACTTATGTATAAGGCCTCAGTTTCTGTAGTTGGGAAGAGCTTGAATAAGAACAACTTAGGTGCCATCACTTCTAATAGAGTAATTCAATTATAGGAAACTGTCTTCTAGAATTTTAGAGGGATAAGACAAATGGGATGAAATATGGAAAGCGTTTTTGAGAAGTGTCTCAATTCTTTGTTTAAATACGTGATTTTTCTAAGCGAGTGTTTATTTGGGTGAAAAGAAACATAAATAGAATTCGCTTTTTTCATAAAGCTAATTCTTGGTCAGACTAAGGAAGACGGGTCTCTAAGCACACAGAGAGCAGTGACAAATAAGATATTTTTAACACTGAACTTTTCACCCCAGATTCTTGGGCCCACATCTTTATTTTTACTGAAAGGGATTCAGATAATTTTAAAAAAATAAAAAATGTGGACTAGCAGGAACAAGTTATAAAGTTAATGTTGTGAATCTCTCAACTTGGAGAGATCACGTGTATATGCCCAAATTGCTTGCAAGGCACTCCTTCAGTGAGATTTTAAAAGGTTTATCAAACTCCTCTTAGATTCATAGCAACATATACAGTATTGAAATGAGCTTTGTTCCTATTTGGACACTTTACTTTCTTCCTCTCCTGGCTATTTCCCCCTTTCAATTTTATCTCTTTTATTCAGGTCAACACACTAAGAGAATGGAACTATTCACAAATAACTGTACTGGGCAAGCACTAATTGTTTTGTTTTGTTTTTCACACAAATGTGTGCTCCTGTACATACAAGATAAAGAAACAGAGAAAGAAGGGAAGGGAGAGAAAAAAGCGTCCTTTAAGGAATTGCTGCAAGTATTTGCAACTGCAAATCTGTCTCACAGTACAACCTTTTTTCAGTGCAACCTATTAAAACATAATAAAAAAGAAAAAGAGAGCATGAGGTTTTAATGAGAGAAGTTGCAAGACACTGGAGTCCAGTGCCCTCGACAAAGCCAGACATTGGAATGACGGGCGGTGAGAAGCTCTTGGTTCTTTGTAAGCATGGGTGGTAGCAGCATGGGACCTGTTTCTTCCTCTTGCAGGGGAAGCTGGACAAAACCAAGGTTAGCTGGGCTACGGGTGTGAGCTATCCGCTGTGTGGGCACATGGCACCCATCACTTGGAATTTGATTCCTCTCAAAATCATCAGGACCGGCCCTAAGGATGATACAGTGAAAAGTCACAGGTCTTGTGAAACAGACCCGTATTTTGTCATCCGTTTACTCTGAGACCTTGGGCATCTCTTTTTGTTGACTTGATGTTGTGTAAAATGCTGTGGGAAAAATAAGCATGCTGGGTCCCTGTCCTTGAGGAGCTTTAAATCCATTCATCTCTCTGGTATAGAACGTCAAGGAAGAGTCGTCTTTTCTTGAAAGCTGTGTTCAGGAGACACCAGTGAATATTTATTTCTCTTTGCCTTTAGATCTTTTGGTCGTGCTAATGTTCAGGCGGAGAACAAAGAATGACAAAAAACATTATTTTGATGCATACCTTTAATTCATTTATTTTGTGCACCTGCTTCCTAGTAAGGGAGGAAATTATTAAAGCAGGATTACAATTTATAAACCTTTCCTTCGGTCCCAATATATCATTTTGAAATGATCTGAGAAAACTATGTTCAATATATTGAAATGATCTGTTGCCTATATATTCTGCATATTGGAATCTCTCCTCTTAACTTATCAAGGGCAGAATAGATGTCTTATCCACTTTTGGAACCATCGTGCCCTGACGTATGGTAGGAACTCAGCAAAGACCAAACTGAACCAGGCTTAGAAATGTGATGCGTGGGGTGCCTGGGTGGCACAGCGGTTAAGCGTCTGCCTTCGGCTCAGGGCGTGATCCTGGCGTTATGGGATCGAGCCCCACATCAGGCTCCTCCGCTATGAGCCTGCTTCTTCCTCTCCCACTCCTGCTTGTGTTCCCTCTCTCGCTGGCTGTCTCTATCTCTGTCAAATAAATAAATAAAATCTTTAAAAAAAAATGAAATGTGATGCGTGAGTCTAAGATCAGTGGAATGCATGATATCTGTTTGTGATTAAAGAAAGTGGGGTCAGGTTAAATAAGTTTACTGTTTATAAGAAGTCACATCCCCACTGCCCAAGAGGTGACCAGGGTGGCTCTTGTCAGATTACCTAAGAAGTTCATTTTCTAGAAGTGCAAAGGAACAAATACCATTTTATTCCCTTGAATACTTGTTTTTTTTCTTGTGCCTAGAGAGAATGTGGTTGGCTTGCCCATTCATCTTTCATTCTGGCATGCAAGAAAATATCCATATATAAAGAGAGCCCCAGTGTTCTTATTTATTTATTTATTTATTTATTTATTTATTTATTTATTTATTTCTACCTGATCTTATCTCCAAAGGGATAGTAGTTGGAAAAACTCCAGAAAGAATTATGTACCTAGTCACCATGCTGGCCTGAGTCTGCTGGTCCCCTTGCTTGGTCTTTTCTTAAGAAATCATATTCTGAGCTGGTTTCCAACTCTAGTTGCTAACAACATGTCAGGTAAATAATAAATGAGGCAACATATGCATTTCTTATGTGCCATGGAAGGCTTACTCTGAGTAAATAAGAAAGCATTCAGAGGATAGCGAGAGGTTATGAAGGATTGTTTCCATCAAGTTTTCCAGCCCATCTGGTCTATAACAGATTTCACCCAAGCAATTTCTTTTGTCACCGAGAATTGTTCTTCCCCACCCCCTGTGGGTGGGAGGAATCATGAGAGTAAAATGTGATTTCTACCAGTAGGTTCAGAAAATGCTGACAAATGGCAGGAAATTCAAGGAGACAGGATCAAAAACACTATTACTCAGTAATGGTTGCATTGTAATGCTTAAAAACTTTCTTCCATTTGTGCCTTTTCAGATGAAGCCAACTGTAAAAAATTTCACTTCGCTGAGTACTGACTTTTCTTACATTTTGAATTATCCATTTCACTCCCTTAATAGTATATATGTACACGGCGTGTGTTTAATTAATATATTCAAGTACTAGTGAAGCTATGTATAGCTTAATTTGAATAAAAATTTTAACTTTGTTTATAGCACTGATATCTTTCTAAAGCAGGGGTCAGCAGTTATTTCTGCAAAGGGTCAAATGGGGAATCTTTTTGGCTGTGTGGGCCATACCATCTCTGCTGCAATTACTCCATGATGATATGAAGACAAACAGACGTGGTGTGTTCTAATAAACCTTTATTTACAAAAACAGATGGCGGGCTGAATGTGGTCCTCAGTCTGGCCCTTTACTGATGCCTCGTCCAACAAAACGCATGGTGGATAATATGGGAAAGAAGCCACCTGTCTATACGGCAGCCAGCCATCTTTGTGTAAACACATTTATAAGAGAGTCCAGCTTAAAGAAATATTTAAATTCCTTGAGCACTAGATCTTTTTTAGTCCCCCAGGCCACATATGAATCAGTTGTCATTACCAAAAAGAAAATAATGTCTTTGTCACCATGAAACACTGCCCTCCCCCCCCTTCACATTACTCCCCTTAGCATATCCCTCTCTTTTACTTAACTGCTTGGTGATAAACCTCACTGGTGAGAAGGGCTGGAGATTTACTGCCAGAATGACTTAGCATCCTCAAGCCCCTCCTGCAGCTCTTGAGAAAGCTTCCAAGCTCAGCTGGCGGCCTGGGCTGGCACTCTGTTACTCTGGGTTACAGTGGGTATCACATTTCTAATGGATTAGCTGACTACTGGGAATGCAGAAGGGTTTTTAAAGTCTCTTAACTTCTAAATGCAGCACATAAATGGAGTTCTATGAATATTTAATTAGAGTGCAAGACCCAAAGTTCTTTGCAATTAGTTTAACTGTTGCTTTCGAGAGAGAGAGAGAGAGAGAGAGAGAGAGAGTATCCTTTGAGTGTTTTAGGATTCACAGTGCCCTCTTTGTTTTCTTTAATTTGGAACTTTCCATGAGCTGGGGCGTGACCACTTTTATAAGATGTTCAGAATCCTTTCCTTTATTGGGTACATCTAGCGCATGTCTTCTCTCAGCCTTTAGGGAAGAGATGGAGTTTTCAGGTACGATATCTCTTACATCTTCCGTTAGCAGTCTTCACTGGGGATCTCGGTCTGACCCAGGGAGTCAGGCTTGCTCAATGGACTAGCAGTCTCTGCTACAGATTTTACCTGCTTACCTTCCAACCAAATGAATGGCTTATTAGAAGGACAATCTGGGGGGCGTCTGGGTGGCTCAGTTGGTTAAGCGTCTGCCTTTGGCTCAGGTCATGGTCACAGGGTCCTGGGATTGAGCCCCACATGGGGCTCCCTGCTCAGCGGGGAGTCTCCTTCTCCCTCTCCTTCTATCCCCCAGCTTGTGTTCTCTCTCTCTCTCTCTCTCTCTCATTTACTCTCTTTCTCTCAAATAAACAAATAAAATCTTAAAAAAAAAAAAAAGGACAATCTGGCTTGAAAATCCAGATGATTTCCTTTTGTCCTTTGATATAGAAATAAGAGAACAATGCCCTCGTAGGTAGTAGGCTCTCAAAAAAAAATGCTTGACCAAATCAACTCCAAGGTTTTAATCCTAGTTCTTTCTTTAACAGTAAATAAGTAACTCTTGGTCTTTCTGAGTGTTTCCTCATTTATGGCACGAGAGATTTTTCTAAGGTGATCTTTGGTCCCTTATGACTCTTAAATTTGATGCCTTTTGGGGCTCAATGCTTTGCTAGGTACTGAAATTCCTACAAATTATTAAAAGTACCTGACCTCTAGGAAGCATACCATTTTTAGGAAGCAACAGGAATACATACAATAGCTAGGAAAAATAAAATCCATCATATAATTAAGAGTGACTAATTTTTTGGGGGGAAGACACAGGTCACTGTGAATGGGGAAAGAACTGATGGAAAAAAGAGAATGTGAAGTTGGTCACTCATAGAGAAATCAGGCTGCTAAAAAAGGAGAAAGGAGATATTTCCAGGAGAGTCATTAAGGAAAAGAACTATGCAAAGAACACATGGAAATCAGGAAAAAATATGGTGTGTACTGAGAAAAAAATAGGATTTTGGCAATCCTAAATTTAACCGTTTGGTGACGTTGGCATTGCTATGCCACAGACCAGTTCTTTTCTCCTTTTTTCCCCTCTTTTCTCCTTCCTGCTCTCTCTTCTTCTCTCCTTTCCTTACTTGGAAATGCATATGGTAGAAATATCCTTCAGATGACTGTATTCAGCAAATATTTCTGAGACCTAATAGGTGCACGAACTCAGGCCTTAATCTGTTGCTTGCTTTGACTACTGCAGCAGATTCTTGGCTGGGCTCTCCCAGCTTCGCTTTGCTCCTCTTCCATCCTTCCACTCCACCCAGGCCAGAGAACATTTCCAAAATGCAAGTCCCACCATGTCACAGTTGCTTCCCAGTGTCTGAGGACACAGTGCCCACAATGAAAAGTGGGCCCTTTTCATTAGCATTACCAGCCCTTCAAGCTTGGCTCCAACCACATAGAGCCTCAGGTCCCTATGGCTCCCTCCTCCTTGTGCATCAGGAAAGCCTGGTTTCTCTCAGTTTCCTACACCCCCCTGATTGCTCCCCACACATTCACCCAAGCCTATAGCACCTCCTACTTTATTTCCTACCTTCCCCGACAGAGTTAATTATTCCCAATCTAGGCCACTTTCTCGAACTTGCTTATTCGGTAATATTCTATTCATCACACACTGGTGTTATTTAGTTGCAACAACTAGATGGTAATTCCATAAGAGAGAAGAGTGTGCCTTTTCCTTTTTGAATTTCAGGTGCCCAGTACAAGCTCTGGCACATAGTAGAGGTACAATGAATGTTGCATAAATATCCAGCCTTCCACGTTGAGGTACAAAGATTGAGAAAGAACCTACATTCTTTATAAAGTTTCCTATATTTTCATAAAGCCATTCCTGGTATTGCTGATCTGTCATGCTGGTTGGCTTTCTATCTCATTTCAGTCTCCTTTCAAGCATGTATTTTTCTCTTGTCTATCCACTAATGTCTGTCTAGCTCCATTATTAATCTTATGAATAAATGTTGTAATGTATTCAACATATGATGTCTTAACAATTTTCTGCAATTTGTACCACCACCATCTGCTATCTTATGGTGGTAGATTCTGGAAAATATTGTGGGTTGCCATTTGTGAGAGAGTTTTTACAGATGAAAGCAAAGCTGTACTTCTCTTTCATAATGTACTTGCCACACAAGAGGACAACATAAGATCTTCCATGGCAACATCCGTAGAGAAAGAAATCCTTTTGTGTTGTGGAAGCATCTGTTTCACATTTATCTCTAAATGGTTAGGACATGCATTTCCCAGTATCTTTGTTTGTTTACCACAAATACATCTATTTTTCATAGGACAGTTGAAGATATATTATATATCATATATAGCCAACACTCCCCATATGCTTTAAATATGAATAGATACCAGAAACACTCTGCATCTGTGACATTTCAAGTTGATGACCATTTGCTGCACTTTGATGGGAGTTTGAGATCAATAAAATGCATATTTCACCTCTTTATTATTTTTATTTTAAAGTACTTTATTTCATTTAACTTTTTATTTTTTTACTTTTAGTTGTTCACGAATTACAACCACTAGATCCTCACACGTACCTTCATCTCCACCTTGGTCCATTCCCCAGACACCACCGGTATCAGTGATCACTTTGGTGTGTATGCTTTCAAGACCTTTTTCTAAGCATTTATGTTGACACAGGTATATACACACACTCATAAGTGTTTTCAATATATATACATATATATGCATATATATGTGTATATATATATAATTTTATAGCTTGCTTTTAACAATTAATATATAAGTAAATACAGATTTATACGATTTCCTTTAGAAGTACTGCATAGTGTTCCATTGTATGTTTAATGGAGACCTAAGAGTGACCAGAACGCCTCTATCTGTGGCTTTGACAAGGTAGACATCTGATATTTCACTTATAAGAAAAACTGACAGTAGGTATTCCTAGGAATGGATTGAGAATTCAGCAATATTATCTAGGGACCCACATTCTTTTTATCTTTCTTAGCCATCCTTGCATGTAGCCTTTTTCCTCATGCTTTTTGTTTACTTCTGCCCTAGGCATCTGTTCATACTGCATTTAAAAGAGTAAGAGTCTTCTTTGCAGAGATGTCTGTTCATGCCTTCTGCCCATTTCTTGATTGGATTATTTGTTCTTTAGGTGTTGAGTTTGATAAGTTCTTTCTAGATTTTGGATTCTAGCCCTTTATCTGATATGTCATTTGCAAATATCTTCTCTCATTCTGTCGGTCCTCTTTTGGTTTTGTTGACTGTTTCCTTTGCTGTGCAAAAGCTTTTTATCTTGATGAAGTCCCAATAGTTCATTTTTGCCTTTGTTTCCCTTGCCTTTGGAGACGTGTCTACCAAGAAGTTGCTGTGGCTGAGGTCGAAGAAGTTAACTGCCTGTGTTCTCCTCAAGGATTTTGATGGATTCCTGTCTCATGTTTAGGTGTTTCATCCATTTTGAGCCTGTTTTTGTGTATGGTGTAAGGAAATGGTCCAGTTTCATTCTTCTGCATGTGGCTGTCCAATTTTCCCAACACCATTTGTTGAAAAGACTTTTTTCCATTGGATATTCTTTCCTGCTTTGTTGAAGATTACATGACTGTAGAGTTGAGGGTCCATTTCTGGGTTCTCTATTCTGTTCCAGCATCAATCATGTTGTTCATACATTTAGATATGGTTTACCTTCTGAATTTTCTGCATTGTACCCATCCCTGAAAATGTCTTTTATTTTGGCTCTATTAGGAGTCTTAGTACTTTGAGGAAGTGATACTTAATGTGTTAAATAGAAGTAAATCCCATTCAGAGTCTTATGTACATTGCATCCTTATAATTTATTATTTCTTTTAAAGTGGCTTACTTCAAACACTTGACAGTTACATTTTTCAGTTTTACATAAAAAAGGTGAACTGGTGTATCAGTGGAAGTCCATATATAAGCTAAGAATTTTTTTTAAATCTACATTAACCAAATATTATTATGTTTACTACTTTTATCTTAGATGTAGCAAGACATTGCTAAACATCTCTTGGGCTCTTAGGTGTGTTGAACTACTTTAGAAATTTTTACAGAAAGCCACTGCTCTTATTTATGGTTCCTTAATGGCTGCAGTTATATGTTCTAGCTTTTTCCGGAGACTACAGAAAATTCTTAAATCTTACAAAAAAAAAAAAAAAAAAAAAGTAAGAGTCAGAGGACTAGGGCAAAATAGCTTCCCTTTTATCAGGAAGCCCATACCCTCAGCATAGGTCCCACTGCATCTTACTCACCAGCCCTGGGTCACTTCCATACCAGCGGCAAGGGAGGGTGAGAATATGAGTGTCCAGCAAAGGGGAGCCGGTTGGTTATCACAGCTTAGATTCATAATGATCTATCATTCAGACTTCACATATCACTGCAAATAAAGCTGTTCTGGTTATAAGGAAGAAGAAAGGGTTGGCTGATGGATGGGCAGCTAACACAGTCTGCTGTAGAATGTAATTATTTAATTTTCCATGTTCATTAACATTTAGATGATATCTAATCTTTGCCATTAAAAATAGTTCTGCAGTCAGAATTATTGTACATCTTCCTGTTCATTTGTGGGTTTGTTTCTCTCATGGAAATATAATGAAAAGGAATTGATGCCCTAGAATATGAAATATTTTAATTTTAATTTAAACTGCCAAACTGCTCTCTGAAATGGATGTAACATTTTATACTCCTCCCTGCAGTATATGGCAATATCTGCTTCACATACCAAACTAGACTTACTAAGTGCTTGTTCAAGTCCCCTTCTTTGTTCTTAGTGGCTCCCCGTAGTTGAGGGTGGGCTGAGACTCTAAGTGTAGGTATTTTCTTGTTGGTCCAATGTGTAGGAGTCACTCACTAGTTTCTATCAGGGTGAATTGCTCTGTGGGTAGCTGCAGATGTGGTGTTTCCACGGCAGGAGGTGAATTCAAGGTGGTTTCTTTGTCACCATCTTAGACCAGAACTCAAAAAGAATTTTCAGAGTCATGGAGGCTGAGCGCTAGCAGGCCACATCTGAGGATTGTTCTTACCTTGGAAGGAGAGAGGACAATTCGTCAAAAAAAAAAAAATTTTTTTTTTTAGGTTTTTCTGTTTACACACAAAATTTTGTTCTTTAGTCCATCAGGTTTTAGGGGTGTCTGTGTATGTTTCAATGGTGAAGTATAATCCTATTTTAATTTTTTTCACCAAAAAGATAGAAAATTGTCTTTATACTCATTATTCAATACTAAATTATTTTCATTAGGATTTGAAAAACCATCTTTGTCAAAATCTCAGTTCTCATGCACACATAGGCTTTTTCAAATTTGTCTGTTCCTATAATCTTTTTTAGCTACTTTTGTACCTATATCACAGAAGTTTTTAAAATTGGTCACCCTTTATACTATCATGTTACATTTGGTAGAAGTGTCCACTCATTGTTTTTTGTTTCCAATATTCGAATGTTCTTATGTTTTTTTCTCTTCCATATGACTATTATAATCAGTTTGTCAAGATCTGTTGAAAGTAAAGTTATCTTAGTTTTATCTTATAAAGTCATTGCATACTTCCTCATGAATTTATTCCTTGGGATTTTCTTACTTTTTTTCTTTTTTTGGTATTGTAAATAGATTCCTTTTCTTATTAAGTTTTCTAATCAGATATGGTCAATATATATGAAAACTATTAATCTATGTAATTTGATTCTGAATCCATCCCCCTTGCTGAAATCTCTCCATATGTCTGTAATTTTATTTATTTATTTATTTATTTATTTATTTATTTTCATATAATCTGTAAATTTAAAGTTAACCCTGATAGAGATAGGCATGTTATCTTGACAGACAGTTACTTATTTTTTTAACATGTGACTTTTATTTTCTTGTCTTAGTGGGTTGGTTAGCATATCCAATTCACTAATGAACAAGTAGCAGAATCCTTATCTAGTTCCTGAAGGAAAAGAGATCATTTCTAATATTTAGCCATAATATATGGCATTTCTTTTAGTTTTCTAGTCGATATCACTGTTAAGTAAAGTATGTTTCCTATGTAATTTGCCGTTTCTCACTGGTAAAAATGCCACATATTTTTCTCATTCAGCTTTTTATGAAATGCTAGTAACAAACAGAATAAAAGACTAATATTCATTGAATTCTTTACGCCAGTAGTGTTCGAGGTGCTTTAAATTATCTCATTCATTTCTCAAACAACCATTTTACTTGTGGAGAAACTGGGGCACAAAATGGGCATATGACTTGCCCAGGGTCACACAGTTGGTAAGCAGCAGTAGATAGATTGTAACAGGTAGATTCAGTTATTCTGAAACCCCTATTTTGTCTTGATGTGTTCAAGATAGAACAGAAAGAATACAGCTGGGTTAATTTGTTAGTATGTAATTTAGTAATTTTGACTTTATGTTTGTGAGTTAGATATGAGCTGCCTATCCAAGCAACCTATGTAATGTTTTGGGTGTTTTTTTTTTTTTCTTCTTCTATCTTTTGTAAGATTATGTATATCTATGAATATAATTATATGTGTATAAGATCGATGATGTGTTTATTAAAAGTTTGACAAAACCCACACCTATGTCTATTTGGAACTAATGACACTTTTAAAGGTAGAGATTATGTTCCTTTCATTTTCTTTGTGAGCCAATAATAGTATACATAACATATATATATATTTCTATCTGTTTAATATATTGGCTTAAAGTGAAACATACTTTTTTCTTTTCTTCCTTTTCTTACCTTCCTTTTATCTTCTATTCAAATAATTCTCTGTATCTATAGTTATTTGCCTCCTTTTCCTAAAGATGGCTTCTTTGTGCCTTTTTTTTTTTTTTTTTTTGGTCAAGTTGATTTCTTTCCACCTTCTTTCTTTTTTTGCAAGATTTTAATTTCAAAAGTTTGTTTTTCCTTTTCTATTTTACTGAGCTTTATAGAAACTGACTTTCATTAAGCTCTACTTTTATCGGGTATGTGATTCATAGTTTTTATTTCATTAATTCTTTCATTCTGTTTTATTTAATTTAATTTCCTTGATTTTTGGAGGAGAGTGGTGAGATCTTTTGTGTTAATTTCCATTTTCTTCCATTGTGGTCTCTGGGAATGATTTATAGGGTGTGTGTGTGTGTGTGTGTGTGTGTGTGGACATAGTCCATTGTAGTCAATTAATTTTATGACTTATAAGAAAATGTATATTCTAGTTTAAGAGTGCAAACTATTATAGATGTGTGTATATATACGTTTGTTAGTCTAGTTTTTTATTATATTTAAATCGTCTATAGCATTACAATTTTTTTGACCGATTTGATCTGTCCGAGAAAGAAGCAAGTTCAATTTCCTGTGCTAGCTGTACATTTGCCTACTTCTCCTTGCATCTTACTTCTTTTTGCTTTGAAAAATTCATTTTAGTTATATTGTTTGCTTCAGGTTTTTAAGGTTTCATCTTTGGGGTGGATTATTCCCTGATATATATGAAATATCTATTTTTCCTCTTTTATTGGTTTTAGCCTTGAATTCCCTATCTGCACTGGTTCCCTGGTTGTATGTTCTTTTGGTTTTTGTTTTTTTGTTTTTTAATTTTAAGCACCATTTTAGCTGCTGGCTTTTCAAAAATATTCCCCTTTAAAGAGGATTTTTTTTCCTTTTTTTTAAAACTGTGGCAAAACACATGTAACATTTACCATTTTAACCATCTTTAAGTTCAGTGGTATTAAGTATATTCATATTATTGTGATTAGCTTATTTCTTTTAACATAATATCATCAAGGTACATATATGCTGTAGCATATGGCAGACTTCCCTTACTTTTTAAGGCTGAATCATCTTCCTTTGTATGTACAAACCACGTTTTGCTTATTCACTCATCTGTCGGTAGACACTTGGGCTGCTTCCACATTTTAGCTATTATGAATCATGCGGCTATGAACATGGATGTGCACGTATTTCTTTGAGACCCTGCTTTCAGTTATTTTGAGTATGTACCTAAATGTGGAATTGCTGGATCATATGGTGATTCTATTTCTAATTTTTTGAGGAACGACCATACTGTTTTTCATAGCACTGTACCATTTTACACTCCCACCAATCGTGTACAAGCCTTTCAATTTTTTTATGTCCTCATTAACACCTGCTATTTTCTGTTCTTTTTTTTTTTTTTGATAGTAATCATCTTAATGGGTATGAAGTAGTATCTTCTCATAGTTTTGATTTGCATTTCAGTTGGGGGTTCCTTTTCATTCCTGAGATTTCCTAGGAGTCCTTCAGTGAATGCTGCATTTGCTTACTAGCACCTGCTTTAGAGATATAGGCGAGTCTCATTGCTGAGAAGGGTCCACTTCAGCTTATTTCCAAGGAGGGTGGGAGAGGAGGGGGGTGATGCTAAAGGGACAACAGCCAGTCTCCTGGGAAGGGACCCTTCCACTTTTTCTGAGTGTCATTAGACACTAGGTTCTACTTTGCCTTGTTTTGAAGCAAGCATCCATCCTCTTCAGATACAATGTTTATTTCATTCAGTCAATAAATATTCAGTAAGAGCCTGCTATGTTGTAGACACTGTTTTAGGAGGTAGTGATACCACAGTGAACAAAATTGATAAAGTCCATGGCGTCATGGAGACTATAGTCTGGTGAGGGAAGATGGACAATAAATAAAGAAAAAAAAGTAAATATAAAATATGTCTGTTAGAGATCAATGCTTTGGAGAAAATAAAAAGGTAGTATTTGTCCTCCATTTCTATGTAGCAAGTCACCACCAATCTAGCAGCTTGAAATAAGACAAATTCATTTCACAGTGTCCTTTGGTCAGAAGTCTACCATGGCATATCCGGCTTCTCTGCTCAGCCTCTCACTTGGCTGAAATCAAGATGTCTTCCAGGGCTGCTACCACATCTAAGTTGTAGGCTCTTCTTCCACTCCCATTCAGATTATCGAATGAATTCAGCTCCTTCCATTTATAGGACTAAGATCCCTGTTTTAATCTAGTATCTAACAGCAAGCTGTCCTCAGCTCCTAGAAGCCACCTACCATTTCTTGCCAAGTGATCCTCTTCACAACATGGCAGTTGCTTCTTCAAAGATCAGCAGGAGAATTTCTTTGCTGCTGTGAAGCTCTGACTTCCTTTATCTGGGACCTGTAGACCCAGATTTAAAAGACTTATGTGATTAGGTCAAGCCTACACAGTTAATCTTCCTTTGGTAAAATCAACTGTGCCATATAACATAACCTGATCAGAGAAGTAAAATCCATTTTCACAGTCCTAGGGCTATGTAAGGCAAGTAAACCAGGAGGTGGGGATCTTGAAGACCATCTTAGAATTCTGCTTACCACACAGAATAAGGGGATATATGTTGAGGAGTGGGATGAACTTGGTGCCATTTTATTAGGAGAGATGGAGTAGCCTCTCTGCAAGTGGCATTTAAACACAGCTACGGGATTTGGGGGCAGGGGGCAAGAGAGATTTTCCCGAATGAAGGAATAGTAAATGCCAAGTCTCCGGGGAAGGGGTATGCTGAGTGTGTGTTAAGAGACAACAGGGAGGCCAGTAAGGAACAGGGTGATTAAGGGGGGAGAGTGGGAAGGGACATCAGTGGGGGAGGTTCAGGTCCTGGTAGGACCTTAAAAGCCATCATAACAACTGTGGTGATTATTCCAAATTGTTGTTTCTTTGCGTAAAATCATAACTTAAAGTTCTAACTTTGGAAAAAAAAAATGAAGTTGAAATGCATTTAGAAAAACGTGTGAACGCCAAACCTGAGTACTGGTTGATGGATTGGAATGACTGGGCTCACAGCTATTGGTGGGAGTATAGACGGGATGGGGGTGGGGAATAAGGAAGTTCAAAGTTTTAGAAGTATTGACAAAAAATGCGTATTTTTCTGTGTGAAGCTTGTAGAGGGAATAAAAATGTCTGGACACAGACTCACACACACACACACACACACACACACAAACTGTGATACTCACATAGTGATATTTTCAGTTAGACTAAAAATACACCGCTTAATGTAAAGGCTGTTTCATTGCCACTTACACAAATAAACGTGCATGCCTTGCTTAATCTTAACCATGATTTACTGAATATATAGTCCATAAACTAATATATATATATATATATTAGTTTATGGACTTGATCCTACAAAGTTGGGACTTCCGATGTGACAGGAAATGTGAGATTAGCTTCTTTAATGGGGCCACATATGTTTCCTTTTACGACTGCCAAACCCAATCTGCTGTATCTACTTAGGCATCCCAAAGACAAAGAAAAAAAGAAAAATCAAATCTTCAAAATCAACACAGCAAATCAAGGCTTCTGCCTGAAAGGGTTACTGAGGTGTAGTGTGCAAGCCATTTTGCAATATTGGCAGTTTCTGACTACGGAGATACAGGTAATCCCCATCCATCTTCCCTACTCACCGCAGCAACTTTAAAAGTAATGCGCTGAATATCCAGGCATTTCTCAGACACTTACCTGGATGTCTCAGGGCTGCTCCACGATCTGACAATTCCTCTTTCTCTTAGAGCTTCTTTCCTGCTAAATCCCCTCCTTGCTGACGGAGACACCATCTGCTCCATTCGCAGTGACTGAGGCATCGCTGAAACTCCCCTGTTGGTTTTATTCCAACATCCAAACAATAGCTAATTTATTTCTGAGGCAGCTTACTCCGTTAAAGCTCCTCATTTGAGCTCCCATCTTCCCTCCTGTTGATAGTGTTAATATCTGCAACTCGAGGCGTATATTCTAGAAGCAGCTTTTCATTGACTTGCTTTCCATTGGCCATTAGTGTGCTTGCAGAGTGAATGACCTTCAGGCCAGAGACCTTCCTCATTATGTCAGTAGAAATTATGGAGATTGGGAAGAAGAATGGATCAGTGAGAGGCCAAAAGAACTCTTACAAAATGATGGGTCCTCAACAGGCTTCTCAGTGGCGTCCCTGTTGCATCACAGACGGCAGCTTGTTCCCCGACACAGGAAATCCTCAAAGGGAAACACGACTCTCCAGGGACCTTTCCCATAAATCTGCTTTTATCTCTCACTCTCATTTATTTCAAGTATTTTGTTTGGGGGCGGACCCTTCTGATGACTTCTGCTTCTGAGATTTATCCACCGAGTAGAGGGCAATGTAGCAAAGATGATGAAGAACATGTGTTCTGGGGTTGGAGATATTTATTTTTGAAACTTACTTGCTCCAGCCCCAGGGTCCTCTGTGATGACTTCACACGTTGTGGTGGCGGTGATGAATTACATAATATGCACCAAGAGATGGGCAAGGGTAAGGCTGTTCTGAGTCTCTGTCGTTCGCTCCGTGTGTATGTATGTGGTATATGTATGTGACACACACACACATCAAGTAAACTGTGCTTCTCCGCAAGTTGATGCTGTTCTCAGAGCCTATTCACTGTTCCCTCATTCTTTGGAAGCTACATAGACTACTGGGCACACGCTCACGAGATTATGTCTAAAGGAAGAGAAGAGATGAAGAAAACTGCCATTAGGCACAGCTCTGGGTGAATTATACCTATTTTATAATCACAAAAATATAAACATCTGTGTGCACATATACAGTATATTATGTATAGACACAGGATATGAATTTACATGTTTTCACTTAAACCCTTTAAAGCACATTTCCCATATTTGCCAGTGTTATTTCTAGAGTGAACTGGATTAGTGGCAGCACTGGAGAAAAAGGACAAAGAAATTTAGAAGGGTCTCGTTCTTTGTTTAGGACTGTGGAGTGAGATATGGTCGCCGAACCCTTGTAAAATGATAATTATACTCCATTAGTGATATTCTCTTAAAGAGGAATTTGCTAGTTAGTATTAACTATCCAGCTTTCTCCTTTGTTCCTGCATTAGTCTGCTCAGGCTACCATAACAAAATATCATAGTCTGGGTGACTTAAAACAACAGGAAATTTATTTCCCACAGTGTTGGAGGCTGGGAAGTCCAAGATCAAGGTGCAGGCCAATTCAGTTCCCTGGGGAGGCTTCTCTTTCTGGCTTTCAGATGGTTGCCTTGCTGTGTCCTTATATGGTGGAGAGAGAGAGAGGAAGTAAGCTCCCTAGTGTCTCTTCTTATAAGGCGCTAATACCTTCATGAGGGCCCACCTCTTGACCTCACCTACCTAATTACCTCCCAAGGACCTCATCTCCAAATATGATCACGTTGTGGATTAGGGTTTCAAAATTTCGAATTTTGGGGAGGAAATAATTAAATCCATAGCAGTCTCATACATAAAAATAGACTTTTCATATAGCTGACCCCAGGTCTTTGTTCTTAGCCTTCTGATTCTCTTTATTTATTATTTATTTATTTTTTTACTTGGGTCCTCAGAAACACCGTCTTTTATGCTTCTAGCTACAACTCTCTAACTTTATACTTAGACCTATTCATCTTTGTTTCTGTAGGATATTTCCAACTGGATATTCTGTAGGCATTTGGAAAAAAAATACTGATATATTAATTTTTCTATTCAAACACATTTTTCTTCTTCCCTATCAATCTCATCAATACCACTGTTTTATACATTCACCATCTCAGTGAGCTTTTCCTTCCTTGGAATTTCAAGATTGGTTGTTTTCTACCAGCATATAAAGAAATATATAAATTGATTCAATGCCTTTCCTTTTAGTGCTTATTTTCATAGCATTATGCTAGTTGTTGGGGAAAGAACAGAGATTTAAAAAAAAAAAAAGGTAAGAGTCTAGAACAGGGTTCAGCAAACTGTATTAAGCGAACTCTAGCTCCCTGCTTATTTTCGCAAATAAAATTTTATTGTCACTCAGTCATACCCATTTTTTTTTTTGAAGATTTTATTTATTTGTCAAAGAGAGAGAGAGAAAGAGCACAAGCAGGGGAAGTGGCAGGCAGAGGGAGAAGCAGACTCCCTGCTGAGCAGGAGGCCTGATGCTGGACTCAGTCCCGGGGGTCATGACCTGAGCCAAAGGCAGATGCTTAACTGACTGAGCCACCCAGGTGTCCCAGTCATAATCATTCTTCTGCAGACTGCCTATGGCTTCTTTCACCCTACAATGCCAGAGTTTAATAATTGCTACCAAAATTTTATAGACCACAAAGACTAAAATATTTACTATCTGGCCCTTTACAGAAAAAGTTTGTCAACCCCTGATCTAAAAGACTGTGGAATGTGTGTGTGCACATGTGTGTGTGTGAGATAGTACAAGCTATAAATGTATGCATAAACACATGATCTAACACTTTTAAAGGTTTATTTATTTGGGAGAGAGAGGGAGAGAAAGCAGGGAGAGGGACAGAGCGAGAGCCAGACAGAGAATCTCAAGCAGGCTCCACCCAGGTCAGAACTCGATGTGGGGGACTCAGTCTCCCGACCCTGAGATCCTGACCTGAGCCAAAATCAAGAGTGGGACACTTAGCAGACTGAGCCACCCAGGTGCCCCCTGACACTTTTAAATTTAGATATACCTGTCACAGACACAAACATGATATAAGTTCCAAAATGACATGTGATAATAAAGATGAAGGGACAATTAATATCTGCTAAAGGACTACATTGGGTAAAACTTAACAGACTAGCTGACATTTCGGTAGAACATTTGAAAATAATTTTGATCACCAGAGGTGAGTATGGCTACTTCTTTCAATAAACATTTACTGAGTATCTATTGATACATTCAAGTGCATGGAAAGTTTGCTCAGGGTGACAATCTGTCACTTCTTTGTGCCTTCTACAGGACCTGGCACAGTGCCTTGCACATGTTGACAATAAATACCTGTTACTTAGGTAAGGAAATAGTTGTAACAAATACACCATAACAACCTACAGTATCAATTGTAACAATATTAAGGAGACAGAAGTTCTGGCAGTATTTCTTGGAGAGGATGCATTGGAGGAGTGGTGTAATCAAAGTTATGTGATGGGTAGGGCAGTTCTTGAGTAATGATTACCATTTAAAATAACAAAAACAGGGGCACCTGGGGTTCTCGGTCAGTTAGGTCAGTTAAGCGTCCCACTCTGGATTTTGGCTCAAGTCATGATCTCAGGGTTGCGGGATTGCGCCCCACCTTGGGCTCTGAGCTGGGTGTGGCGCCTGCTTGAGATTCTCTCTCTACCTCTCTCTCTGCCCCTCCCCACCTTGTGGGCATGTGTGCGTGCGTGCGTGCAAGCTTTCTCTCTCTCAAAAAAAAAAAAATAATAATAATAACCAAAACCAAAAAATTTAAGATTCAATTGTGACTCTAGCCTTAATTCTCTGACACTTAGTCCAGTTTTGTTTTGTTTTGTTTTTTCAATCTGTGATGATTTTTATGGAGTGCGTTGTTTGCTTTAGAATGAAAACTCAGTAAGTGGTACTAATATTAGAATGAGCTTGATGCCAAGGGCAAACTACTCCTGGTACTTTGCCATCCTCTGCAGCATGGAAACAGTAATCTTACAGAAGTTTCCACTAATAAGCCACTCCTTACATCTTTGGCCGATGGGAATTAATTTTTTAGATAGTGGGCCTAATTGAATTAGCTCATCACCTGAAGCTTATACTAATAACCTTGGTGATAGCCTTAAGCTTCCCACCTTCTCAACTCAGTTCATTTGCATGGTTGTAGTTACTGATAGATTTCCAATTCTCCAGCACAGAGCTTTCTGGTGGACTCCAGACCCATGATTCTCTAGATTGTAGACACATAGACATCTCAATTTCAATAGGTTCAAAATCAAGTTTATTATCTTTGAGGATTAGCTGGGACATCACCCTACTTCCTGATGGTGATCACCTTTGTTTCCTCCCTAAATTAACTGACAACTGTGCTATCTATCCCCTGGGAATCACCTGTGATTCTTCACACCCTTCTGCCCATTCCTCATTTCCAAAAGTCCCAATGACAGCCTCTACTAAATGTAGCTCAAATCTATATACCTTGATTCAGGTTACTATCGCTTTTATTCTGCACCTGCTGAATGCCCTTCCTAATCAAACCCCACCCTTTGGTCTGACCCTGTCCCCATTCATTTTCCAGGGACTTCCAGACAACAATTTTTGCTCTTAAATGGAAATCCAATCATTCACCCAGCTTAGTTACCCTTTGCCCTTGGGTCAAAACTTAAACTTCTAAAATCCCTCTGGACTTGTGCCCTCCCTAACTCTCCAGGCTTCCCCCCCCCCGCCGGATTTTCAGTTCCTGGAAACTTTCAGGGGGCACTGCTCTTCCTCCTAACTCTGAACCCACTGAATTTCCCACATGCACCCTGCTCTCTCTTGCCCCCCAACTTTCACATAGTCAGGGCCATTCTTTCAGTACCTTCATCTTCTCTTCATCTGGAACACTCCTGTCTTTTAGATACTATTTTAAAGATCTCTTTATTAGAGAGAGAGAGAGTGCAAGCAAGTGTGGGCATGCAGGAGTGGGAGGAGGGGCTGAGGGAGAGAATCTCAAGCAGACTCCCTGCCTAGCACGGAGCCCCACACCCCCACACGGGGCTCCATCTCAGGACCCTGAGATCATGACCTGAGTTGAAGCCAAGAGCCAGACGCTCAATGGACGGAGCCACCTGGGCACCCCTCTTTCAGATACTATCTTAAACACTACTTCTTTCAGTTTATACCCAGCAGTATACAACAGTCTCCCTTTCCACTTCCCCCTCTGCTGTGACATTATGGTAGGGCCCCTGCTGTATATTCCCGTTTTACTATGTACTTCCCCATTAAAACAATTATATTGCTATTTATGTGTTTATACAAATGTTTGTCTCCCTTGCTAATTATTCATCTCTATTAATTTCTTTCTTATGGTTGTAGTCCCAGCCTTTACACAATCCTTGGCCCATTGTAGGCCTTCATTAAATAAGTGTTTAATGCGGGAGTGGATGGATGATTCATGTGGAACATCTGCAGGGTGCTAGACATGGTAGAGATAAGAAGATTGTTAACTCCTGCCCCAGCATCACTCATGGTCTAGCATTGAAATTCCTCTTAAAACAGATGAACTAGCTTACCTCTTGACGTTAAGCTATTAAAAGACTTGTAAGAATCGTTTTCCATTTATCTTATTGTCATTTTTATAGGCTAATTTCATTTTGGGGAATCAGCCCATTCCAGTCTCAGTCACTCTGGGGCTGTGGGACTGTCCCCCAGGGATGTTCTATGTGACTTTAACTTCCAACACACTCAGGCAGAAGCAATAGTGTGGTTGGGCTCATTGAATGTGCACTGAGCCAGGAATTAGTTGTAAAGTGACTTTTAGTGTGGAAAAGAAAAATAAGTATTAGAATCAATTACTCAGATATAAAGAAATTAGCCTTTGCTAGGTTGTTTTTTTTTTTTTTTTCCAATTTAGGAGGAAAGAGAGTAAAGGAAGGGAGGGAAGGAGGAAAGAAGGGAAAGGGGAAAGGAAAAGGGGGAGAGGGAAGGAGAGAATGCTTTCATAAATTCTAGTCCCTAAACTTATGTGTTTGTATTGTGTTAAAAATAAAAAGTAAGTAGTAGCATTTTAATTTAATAATAATAAGTAGTAACATCTAATGAATATGAGATACTCCGTTGAATGTTTTATTAATGTATTTAATCCCAGTGCCAATCTTATCTATCTTATCTATCTTATGCTTTCCTGAGGTAGGTTCTATTATCAGTCCAGCATTGGTCTCAGCAAACACCTGTCTTCGCTCGTTCAGGCATCTGTTATTACTGAGCTGAGACAATAACCATCTCTTGCTCTCAGCCTCTTTTAAGGTGTTACTGTAATAGTGGATTTCCCTCTTTGTGTAACCATTTATTCATTCTTTTACTGTCAGCTGCTATTCCTTCAACTGTGCATTTTTACCAAAACTCTTCCACCTTTGGGAGGCATATTAAGTTCGACCACTCTGCTGGCCTAGGTTGCAGGCAGCGATGCTGGTCCGCCAGCTTGTCTAGCAGCTGTCCACTTCCGTTCAGAGAGGTAAGGAGGCAAAGGCGCAGAACTAGAGGGCTATTGGTCACCACCAGCCAATATGGCTACCTTCACCATTAGCCCCAGGTAAGCCGGGTGGGGGAGAAAGCACATCCTGCTCCATCAGCCTCTGAGAAATTCTGACGTAAGTGTTTAAAAACATAGTAACAGTTGCTTGCTTAGGAACCAATCCTGTCTCCAGCACTTAGAGCTGCAGTCCCAGTCCTGTGACCATTCCGTCAGGTGGGGCGGGGGCCAGGGTGGAAATAAAAGGTGAGGTGATATGGAGAAGAAAGAAGAAAAAGTATAATCATTATACTAGCAATCTTTCGTCTTAGCAAGACCTAGAGAGTCGCACCAGTATCCTAAGGGTATGGGAATTTACCAAAGTTAAAAAGCTAGGAGAGAACAGCGCCTGACTTTGACTTACCTGATTCCTTTCCCGGATAAGTATGTGAGAGCAGCTGAGAGAATGTGAAATTTCCTCTCTATTTACATTCATGCCAGAAGCCCTCTTTCCGACCTCCAAAGTACTCTCAGTCATTCTTATAATTTGTACTTCACAGCAGTCAGAGTTTTCTTCCTCTAGCTTAACAGGGGTTTACTAGTTATTACCTTGCAGTTCCCAGTGCCTCGGAGAGCATCTGATTAGTCAGGATGAGCTGGTGACTATGTGGTCCCATCAGATAGGGGTGAGTGGAGGAGTCACCTGGTATGACCTGCTGATCTAGAGACAGTCTTCAGTTGGGGCTGGACTCCCACCAGGGTGGCTGGCAAGAGCCCTCAAATGTGTCTGCAGAGCATACAGAATGTTCTATCACATTCCACCCTTTGAAGTTTTGCAGCGAGACAATAACAATAGAATGAGGTGCCAGAAAGCACCATGTTTTAGGATCATTTTATAAAAAGGGCCTCTGATAAGCAAAGCAAATCACTCAACTACTTTATATTTACAAGTCATGAAAGAAGTGATGGAAAAATCAAGACAGTCCCGGGAAGCGACAAGAACAATAACAAAAAGGCCTCATTTTCCTCAGAGAAGCAAATCTGTGGAGACCAAGCAAGAGACTCATCTTTGAGGAATGTTACAAAAGATAATACGTCAGAGAAGAGAAAACTTTTTTTCTGTTCCTCCGGGGGCGATGGGGTGTGAGAAGAACTTAGAAGTCGCTCCCCATTTCCTTGTGCTGCCTCCTTCCTTTTGAGTGTCGTGATTTAGATCCGTTTAAAAGGATTTATTTGAAAGAAGCTTCTTATACCACAGGGGCAGTTTGTCTCTCTCTCCCTCTCTCTCCCAGCCTTTGTAAATGAACAAAGTAACCACTTGTCCCACACAGGGTGCAAAGAGAGGCTTGGTGTGGGTTTTACTGTCCATTCAGCCTCTGTTTTCGGCTGGTTGTAAGTGAAATCTTTAGAAACCTCACAGCGGGAATCCTTTGCTTGGGGCACGGGGTGGGGAGGGAACTTTGAAAAACCTATTGAAACTCTGAGAGCCCTTGGGTAGAAACTGTTCTTTTTAGACTTCCTCAGGGGCAGTACAGGGAAATAAACACACACGGGAAGTCATTTAGCCTCTCTGTGAACTTCGTGTTGACATTTGCTTACTAAAAAGTTCATTGTGGGTCCTTAAGAAATTTATGTATGTGTGTGGGTACATATGTGTGCATGTGTATGTATGCACACATATGTATATGTGGATGCAATTATTTACGAAATCTCCCTTATTACAATGTTGGTAATGTGATACTAAAAATAAAACGAACAGTTGGGAAAAAAGAATAACACAAAAAATATAGGTGTGGATCCCGTTTACAAGACTGTGTTTTAGGAGTCAAAGCTACATATATGTTGTATTTCCAAATTTTTAACAATCTGCTGATTGCCATCTCTCACGCGTACTTTGTCATGTTTTCTGCTCACTGGTTGACCCAAAATGTCGTGTAATGTTTGGTTCACGATTTTTATCTTTACTTGATATGCTGCTTGCTTTAGAAGGGAAACAACTTTAAAATCTTCAGTGAAGGATCACCGAATCCCGAGTGTCAGCTGGAAAGCCTGATTTAAAAAGCCAAAAGAGAACAAGAAATAGACTTTACAGGTGAAAATGGGGGTACATGGTCGAAGGGAAAGAATACCAATGTCCCAAAAGCAACCATTCAGTTGTTAGGAAGGGAAATCCACTCAAATGAGTGAAGGCAAATGGGGGAATCACCAGAATGTTTCTCAGGATTCCCATGAAACACATTACAGGCCTTGTGGGAACCAGAAAGCCCTTGGTTTCTCTCTCCATCTGGGTCACGTGGTCTCAACCCTGCTTCTTTCTGCACATCTGTTCCTTTCCCTTTGCACAGTCAGTGGTCATTTAATTGCAATTTCTCCTCAAGATCTCCCAAGCAGGAAAGAAGGATTTAATATCTGGATACAGTAATATCTTATGGACCTCGGGATCAGGAGGACAGCCAAATGTTGCAAGAGACCGGAGCCAAAAACTGTAAAAGTCATCCAGAACTGAAAAGTTCCTTTCATCTCCTTTAAGCAAGAGTCTCTTACCTCTTGTGTCTGTTATTATCCATAGGTTGTTTTTCTCCCCTTCCCCCCTCACCAGCCCTCAGAAAGGCTTTGTTTGTTTCTAGATTCATACCACCAAACCCCGTTTCTACCTTTACATCACTTCCTA
Source organism: Ursus maritimus (assembly GCF_017311325.1). Taxonomy (NCBI): domain Eukaryota; kingdom Metazoa; phylum Chordata; class Mammalia; order Carnivora; family Ursidae; genus Ursus; species Ursus maritimus. Next base: position 43,776,091 of record NW_024424453.1, read on the forward strand.
GTTCAAGTGCCCAGTGGAGATTTATGAGTCATCGGATGGCAATTCCCTCTTTCCAGGAGAAGTCATATGATTGGCCCAGGGTGGGTGGGGTGACTATCTGGTTCAACCAGATTCAGGCTGGGCCGGAGGGTGGGGGGTGGGGGTCACCTGCAATAACCATGTGTGTATAGGCGTATGCTGTGTTCAGGAGGAGTTGTGGGAAGACTGGCTGGGCTGGTGAACTAGTGAAACAGGTCTACTACAATAATTATTATAGGGCTGTGCACGATTAGTACATATAAGTACATTCTATACATTTCAAAAGTATTTATCATAAAGAATATCAATTCCCCTTAAGGCAACTATAGCAGGATTTTTAGGTTACCATTGGAATATACTTAAAGAAATTTCAGTTTAAATTTATTGACTGTGTTTCTAGAGTTACCTTGTAGTTTCTTCCCGCTGAGGAGGACATTCACTTATGGAGACTAAGAAACTTTCAAAGGAGGCAGATGTGGGCAGTTTGAGTTGGCTGTTGTGTCATCCCTGATGATTGAACTTGAGTTAACTTCAGAGCATTACCATGTGATAATGACACTAGCAGCAGGGAAAGGTGATATTATTCCATGATAGTGAGTGGTGCTCGTGCCTGCGTCTCACAGCCATTGTGTGCTCTTTCGGATCATTGACTTTCTCTATATGTTTATATCAAGTGTTACCTTTCATGGTTTCTCTCTTAAACTCCACTTTAGAGTGCAGTGTGTAGTTCATTCCTAAGCCTTGGTTTTTGGAGATGACAAGTTGTTAATCGTGTAATCAGCCAGAGTTCTGCATCGTTTGAATCTTCAGTCCTTAGCTCTGTATCTTTACCAGCTGTGTGTCTTCAGGCTAGTTGCCTAAACACTGTAGCCCCTCTTTCTTCAGGCAAATGTGGATAATAACACCTAGGTCATCGAATGTTCTGAGGATTTAGAGAGACAATGTATAAAACACAGATAGCTGCAAGTGTTTGCTAAACGTAGCTGGAGTGCTCACTCTCAGAGACGTGGAGAGGTGGTTTCAGTAGCTGCCGCCAATAACCACATCACATTCTCCCAACCCCATCTCTGGTTCATCTTTGATTTCAACTCCAACCCAACTGCCATGGAGGGTTCTTATCCACTAAGCACTAATGGCATCCTACCTGAGTTTACCCGTGTGTTTTTTAACTCTCTGCCCCAGGTCCTCCTTTGAAGCCAAGAGAGTTTATTCTCCCACGTCCAAACACAGCTTGAAGTGCTGGCGGTGATTATCTCCTTGAGGGCAACCCTTACCCAGTGGGGGACAGAAGCCAGTCCACAAGGGCTCTAACCTCTCATCCTTCCATGGACAATTCTGGGTGGCATTTTGAACACTTCTCAGATGTCTCAGGAGACTTCACTGATTGTTGCTTTCTAGCATAGATCCCAATAGTTTACACTGATAGTTTATCCTCATTTTCTGAGCCAGTCTCACTGTTCCTTTCCTCTTGATTTTTTGTAATTAATCCCCCCTCCCCAAAATAAAACAAAAAACCAAACCAGTCCTTGCCTTAGAATCTGTTTTAGAGAGAATCCAAACTAAAACAGTGTAAGAGTAGGATGGGTTTATGGAGTACCCCGTCTGGATTTGAATCCACTCAACTGCTTAGTAGTTCTATATCCTTACATTTTTTAATTATCTCTTTTTTTTTCTGCATCAGTTTCCTTGCCTATAAATGCAGATAATAATAGTAACTACCTTACAGTATTGTTATGAGCAATACATGAGTTATCACGGTGTACATTTAAAATGTTTAGAACAGTGTCTGAGAAGTAGTAAGTTACATGTAAATGCCACCTTTTAGTATCCCCTTGTAGAACACATGCGATTGTGTCTGGAAATCTTAGTGTTATTCCCTTCCTCCCTATTGCATTTTTTTTTTTCTTGTGCAGCTTCCTTCTGCCCCTCCCTTTGTCTTTCTTTTGTTTCTAGTGCTGAGTAGAGCGAACAGCAAGTGTTCCCTGGAGCTTTGTAATTTCTGGAAGCATGTAAGAGGGCCCTTCTTTTGTGCTGTGCTCCATTTTTTCTTGCTCCAACAGCCCTGACCCCTGATCTGTTGGCAGACACCAGATGATGCTGCCAGATCTTGGTTATTCAGAAGCTCTTTATCCAGACTCTTTGCTCTTCTCTCTGGCTGCGGGCCTTTTGGCCGTTAGATGCTCTCTGGCATTGCTCTCAGAGGGTACACCAAGAAGAGAAAAGATAGCAGAACTCAGACTAGCCAATTACGGGGTCTAGAAAATTAGGACTTTTAGATCATTGGACTTCAGTATTATGAGACATTGCTATCCTCCACATCCATGGAAAATTCAGAATCAGCCTTTTGCAGCCACAGTATATTTCACTTTGATTGAAATATAAGTAAGACATAAAATGCACAGATCTCGAGTGTTCAACTCTGATGAGTTCTGGCAAATGTATGCATTCATGCAATGACCACCCAAAATAAGATGGCTAACATTTCCATTACCCTAGAAAATTACCTCATTCTCCTTTCTAATCAATTCTCCTTCACCCCATCCCTGGCAACCACTTTTGATTTCTATTGTTCTCTGTTTTCCTCACCTTGAATTTAATATAAATGGAATCACACATATCTATTCTTCTATTCGTGGTCTTTTTTTCTTTTTTTTTAGGATTTTATTTACATACTTGAGAGAGAGAGGGACAGAGAACATGAGAGGGGGGAGGGTCAGAGGGAGAAGCAGCCTCCCTGCTGAGCAGGGAGCCTGATGTGGGACTTGATCCTGGGACTCCAGGATCATGACCTGAGCCGAAGGCAGCCGCTCAACCAACTGAGCCACTCAGGTGCCCCCTGGTCTTTTTGTAGTTGGCATGATCTTGAGACTCATCCATGTAGTTGTGTAGATCAGAAGTTTGTTCTATTCTATTGCTGAGTAGCATCCCATTATATGAATGCACTTTTTTTTTAACCATTCTCCTCTTGATAGACATTTGAATAAGTTCCAGATTGGGACTATTATGAATAGGGCTGCTATGCACATTCTTATACAATATTTTTGTGTAAATCTATTTTCTTCTGGGTAAATAGGGATAGAATTGCAGGGTCATAGGTAGAAATAGGCTTAATTTTATAAGAAACCACCAAGTAGAGGCTGTACCCTTACCCTGACAATGTATGAGGGTTCCAGGTCCTCAGTAACCTCACCAACATTTAGCATTGTCAGTGGTTTTAGTTTTAGCCACTTGCCTGGATATAAACTGGTACCTTACTGTAGCTTTATTTGACATTTTCCTGATGACTAGTGATTTTGAGCACCTCTTCACTGTGCTTACTGGCCACCCCAATAGTTTCTTTTGTGCATTGTCCTTTCAAGTCCTTAATAGCAGTGTAGTCAAGCCAATTTGACCAATATTTTTGAGCCCCTTGCTCGCAATCATGCAAAAGGAAAATTCAAGTATCTGAGGTTCATGGCAGATATAAAGAAGTTCAGGAAATGGTGTCTGGGTGGCTCAGTCAGTTGAGCTCAGGTCATTATCTTGGGGTCCTGGGATCAAGCCCCACATTGAGATCCCAGCGGGGAGGCTACCTGTCCCTCTCCCTGTGCCTCTGCCCTTCCACCTGTTTGTCTTCTCACACACACACTCTCTCTCTCAAATAAATAAATAAAAGCTAAAAAAAAGGGGGGAGAAGTTCGGGGAATCGTCCACCTAACATTGACGCTATCAATGCTCTGCCCATACTTTCTTGGCACTTACTTTCTCAGAGCATTTTAACAATCTCATGGGACTCTCTACATGAGAACTTTCTTTTGGCCTATATGTGCGGCAGGCCAGCTATGCCTGTGCCAGGGAATAATGCTCCCAGGAGCAGCCCTCAGCCCGTGATGAATGGGAATCAGAGGTTAAATACCGCAGCTTCCTTGCACTTCCGGTAAGGAAACTATGAAACATGTTCTCCACTGTCTCCCGAAGCCTCCCAATGGAATCGGTTCTCCATAGTAATAACTTATTCAGTGATGCACATGGATTGTCACTTCCTTTCTCTGTCGCATTTCCTAATCTCCTACTGATTTTCTCTAGAATCACTTCCAAAATGAACTACTTATACTCAAGTTCTTGCATTGTGATCTCCTGAAGAAACAGTTGAGACACCTATCCCCAAAGATGTGTGTTGAGACATATGAATTGTTGTGTGACTAATTAGGGAAATTTGATGAATTCTACTGATGAAGTCATGGTATTGATTTTCTGGGTACCACAAAAATGAAAAAGCCAGACGAATATGGCAGAAAATCTGTAATGTCAGTGCCTAGTAGAAGCAAAAGTCCCTTTGGGTGGGTGGCTGAGGGTTGAAATAGGTTTTCCAGAAAAGGGAGAGTCTGGTCGGGTCAAGTGAACTGAGAGCAGGGGAGGACATTCTAGGAAGTAGATAGGTGTGACAGATACAAATCTTGTTCAGAGTAACAATCCATCTGGAGCTTGAGATTATATAGAAAGGAATAAAAAATAAGCCTTGCATTATTGGTTAGCGTAAAATTAGAAAGAATGTTCAATGAGACTAGGAATTTTGGATTTTGTCTCAGAGGGAACGGAGATCCGCTGGATATTTTTCATTAGGGAGTAACACCATAAAAGCAGGTTTCTAGGAAAACTAATCTAATGGCATCATGGAGGGTGAATTAAGGCTTAAGGAAGAAGGTTGTTGATGTAGTTTTAGTGACTTGGAGATAAACTGATAAAATCCTAGAACTGGGTACTCGTAATGGGAATGGAAAGGACAACATCAGTTCAAGACCTACTGAAGAGAGTCAATAGAATTTGGTGGCACTAGATAACAGGTTGGAGGACAAATAAATGAGTCACAAGCATTCTAAAGGGTCAAAGCATTTGGTTTCAAAATAATGCCATAATAACAGAAATAAAGAAATTGTGGGGAGTAACTTTTACAGTAAAACAATACACTCATTTAATTTTATACACAGTTACTTAAACTTTGTTTCCATTTGTGGTGAGTGATATTATACATCCATATCCAGCAGATATTTTAAGATTTGGGACTGGGATTTAGGAGAGTACATACTGTTAAATTACAACTGAGAGTCCTCTTCTTAGAAGTAATACCTAAAGCTTTGACCATGAATAAGATCACAAAGGAGGAAAGTTAAAAGAATGAATACCACCGAACTGAAAATTAAGCCCTGGCAAAAGACCTCATTTGGGGAGAGCAAATAGAATAGAAAGATAAGGAAGCAGGTGAGGCAGGAAGGTACAGTCAGAAAGGTCACGGAGTCAGAGGGAAAGATGATTGCAGTGATAAGGAGATAAACACTTTCAGAGCCTTCCGAGGACAAGGAAGATAAAGACTCCTTGAGCTGGGAAAAAGGCAATACTCGATCTTGACCTCATTAGACTCTCAGCCAGGTCAGAGAGCTGAAATTTACATATAGCGGGAACAATACAAAACAAGCAATCACAGGCTGAAGTGTTTGAGCCACACTGGGAGGGCTGCGTGAGAGGAGGAAGGCAAGGGCAGGAAGCTAGAGGCATTGGGAATGGGGGAATGGGACGAAGTACGAAGTGTAACTCGAATGTGAGTTTTGTAAAGGAGGGACTGAAAAGAATTTGCAGGAGGAAGACCACCATGAATAAAATCATCAGGGAGAGACTGATGCTCTGTGGAAACGTAATTAAACCAAGAGATGAGGGTATTTACAAACTTATTTGTGCATACACAGTTTCCAAGAATTTTAAGGTCCCGGAGCTGATCTAAATGTACAAACAGATAGAGGAACTAACCACATTTAGTCTTGAAGGAGCTACCCATAGACTTTACTGAGCTAGTGAGAGAGTGATTAATGTTAGTGACCATAGATTCAGAGCAGAAAACCAAGATACTTTCAGGGCCAATGGTAGTTTTGTGGGCAGACTCGTTTAGTCTTTGAAGTGATAGTATATATCATACATATAACATGTTTTTTAATATAAATACAGAGCTTCCATACTTAGGACCATGCACAAAAATCCTAATTTTTTTTTTTTTAGATTTTATTTATTTATTTGAGAGAGGGAGAGAGAGAATAAGCACGAGCAGGGGAGGAGCAGAGGGAGAAGGAGACTCCCCCACCGAGCAGGGAGCCTGATGGGGGGCTGTATCCCAGAACCCCAGGATCATGACCTGAGCCGAAGGCAGACACTTAACTGACTGAGCCACCCAGATGCCCCACAAAAATTCTAATTTTATAGAAGTCCACTCTTGCTTCTCCAACACAGGTTTGTCCTAGGCAGGTATGAAGCAATGTATGCCTTTGCATTGCTAGACCTGCACATCTCACTGAACTATTAAATACTTGGATAGTACACATGGTTAGTTACGGTGAGGGTGAGAGTGAGACAGATAGTAAAAAAAACAAAAAAAAACAAAAACAAAAAAACACCAAAAACCCCCCAAACTTGTCTACCTCAACAAGGCTGTGTTCTCTAGTTTGGGGTTTAAATATTTTAAATTGTTTACCAGTGAGCGACTGGTTGAAATTTTCTTTTCCCTTTCCAAATATCTTGAGGCTATTGTGAGAGAAATAGCCCTGCCTAGTACCTTCCAAGGGCTGAGGCCCTTGCTTTCTTTCAGTTACTCCAAGATGCCCTAACTTGTCTTCAGAAAAGTCATTCCTCTAAGTATCTAATGGTATCAAAATCCGGCCTAATGGGAAACACAATCTCAGATAGAAGTTTCTTCCCACTAGGTTTCCTGAATATAATGGCAATGAGATTAGCACATTTTCCCAGTGATTGAGTTGGCATGTGCCCATGGATTTATAAATAGAATTTATTGTGGAAGTTACTGTACTACTTGGGTAAGTAGCTATTGCAATTTGATGATAGAAAGTGTCCTCTGAAAAGAAACTATTATATGCCTTATATGCCGTGGCCATCTGAGGACAAAGAAAGACAGAAGATACAAGTGGGTTTTGTTTTCAGTTCATTCTACCCTATGTACAATTATGAACAACCACGTATATTTAACATTTGGCAAGTTAACAGATATGTTCCTATTTCTCTATTTTTAATGACACTGGTATGGCTGGTTGGGGGCAAATGACGATTTCAAATCCTTCATCACTTTGCTGCCTTTAGGTAGTGGAACGGTGACATGTTGGCATATGTCCAGATTTCTGCTGATGCCTCCCATAGGAGAGCAATAGATTCATGGAATCTGAAGACCATTTAGAGTCAGGAACTAATCTGTGCTTCAGTCCAGTCCTCGTAAAACTCAGATTTTTGTTTATTGCATTCGGATGAGGCTGACGGTGAATTTCTAGGGTGAGCGCTGTGATGAAAGAACATTTATGTAATCGACAGTATCGCCACTGCTGTCACCACTAAAACATATCTCATTTCTGAAGGATGGAGTTGCATGTTGCAACTGGAAAAAAACCAAAATACAAAACAAAACAAAGAAACTGTTTTCAGTAAGATCCATTTCAAGGAGCCTTTGTGCTTTTTGATCCGGTTAAAATTCTAACAGTGAGAAAATACTTTTATCCTAGGCAGAACAATATTTAATGCCTCCTCTTAAGGAATCAGCCATTTGCCTTCACCAGCTGAGACCTGTGTCACGGTCCTACGAGAGAGCTCCTGCTGCTGTATATAGCTGACTCGGGTTTTACGCAGAGCTGTCTTTACATTGCATTTCTTTCTTCTTGATAGTCTAGCTCCACAGTGAGAGCCTATCAGACTAGTAAGTCACGAGTGACCATGAGCCCTGGCTTCAGCTCTCAGTGGAACAGCAGCCAACCAGCCTGGAACACGTACTCCTTTCCAAGAGCAAGCTTACACTATCAGTCCCATGCCAGCTACACCTACTGTACTGGACATCCTACTGTAAGTACCGCATTTTTCTGTCTTTAGTACATTGGATTCTTTATGCAGGTACATTCTGAACCCAGAGTTGGTATCTCTCAATTCATTGGGCAGTTTTTCCAGTGTCATAACTCTTCTAAGGCGAGAATATGCTGCCGTTGAGTAAAAGAGATGAGCGATAGAGAACATCTTAGGCGCTTAAATGACCTACGCTTGGATGATCTTTGCTGAAAATTGGTGTTTCATTTAAAGATATTTCTGGGTGAAATAGGTTGGTAGAATTTTTGGAATGGTGTTCATGTGGAGGCTGAATGTCTGTATGTCTATGGTTTTGTTTTCTGGCTTCCTTCTGGCTGTTGCTTATGACTTTAGTTGGTTGTTTTTGCACTGGGAGAGAGTGTTTTTCAAAATGGCACGGAGAGGCAATGGCATCTGTATGTCCCCACTGCTGTCAATGGCTTTCTTGATATAGTTTAAACAAATATGAACATACAGGTATACATTCAGCAGTAGGGTATTTGCCGGTTACTACTACAAAGAATCTGAGCTTGTTGGCATAGATGACTCAAAGGGCAAGACAAATAAGTCTTTGGTAGGGAGAAATAAACTCATGGAATTTGAGAACCTTTTAGAATACGGTAACTGTTTCTGCCATTATGGTTTTCTGTGTCTCCATCCAATCCTCATAAACTAAGATTGTTATCGTTAACTATACTTGTACACTTGGAAAAGATTATGATGCATGTTGATTAGTAAACCTCTGTTTACTGCTAAAAATTCAGACGTAAGACTCTTGGGTAGTGAGAGACCTTTGAAAGGGAGTCATGCATGCTTCTCATAGTAACTCGTCTAATTGTCAGTAACTATAAATGCGGGTTCTCCGGCCATTCCAAAGGTCCACTGTGGACGTCTGCACCTGAGCTATCCTGTTTGCATTTCAAAGTTATGAAATTATAAAGTGTTCCGAGCTTCTAAATTGAGAGAATGTATCTCAAATATCATGTCATAAAGTCACTTAAAAGAAGAGTCAAGGAATCCACTCAAAATGTAAATTGGCATAACTTTGTTAAAAGGTGCTTTGAAAATAACGATCAAAATGTAAATTGCATATACCTTTGACTCAATAATTAAACTTTTGGCACTTGATTGGACATGTACAAGGATGTATGCGCTAGGACAATGTAGCCACATTTTTGAAATTACTTGGAAAAGGAACCTAAATAGCCCTCATTATTTCAGCAAAAATGTATGAAACATTATTAGACACATATTATTTTTCAGCATCCTTCTAGGCAAAGAGGTCCAGGAGTGAACAAGACTGCATCTTGCTGTCGTGGAGTTTCCATTCTAGGAAACAGAGAAGCTAACAATTACCTAACTAAACATATGAATAAATAAAAATAAGCAAACAAAAAAATATGTAGAGTAGTGTTAGATGATACACAGACTCAAAATAGGTTGAAATGATAAAGAATCACTGAGTGGCTACTTGAGCCATATAGTCAGCCATGTCCTGAATTGGGAGGACGGGTTTTATCTGAGATCTGAATAAAAAAGAGACATAACAACGTGTGGTTCAAGATGCAGAGCGTTCCAGGTAGAGGAGACAGTGCGAAGGTCCTGAGGTGGGAATGAGCCTGGAGAGGGAAAGCCAGTGTGCCTGGAGCTTAGTGGAAAGACAATAGAGGGAGATAAGGTTAGAAAGAAAGGGAGGGACCAGAATATGTAGCACTTTGTAATCCAGAGTAAGGAGTTTATTTTATTTAAATACAATGGGCCATTGGAGTATTTTAAGCAAGGGAATTTTTTTGACATGATTTAATTGTTTTAGGATTCGCTCAGGCTGCGGGGTGAAAAAATCCTGGTAGAGGAACAAGAAGGAAATCTGGGAGTTAAATTAGGAGATTATTTTGTACACACACACACACACACAAATGTACATGCGTGCATATATATATGTGGTTACTTCTGTAGAATGCAACTGAAGTTCTGCAGTAAGAGGAAGATGAACTTTTTCTTGTACATCTTTGATCCATTTGATGTTCAAAATATATGCAACTTGTTTTCATAATAAAAAACAAGTTGCATGTGTTTGGCAATAAAATTTCCTTCAGTAACCAGTTCCATATTTAAAATGTCTCATTATCTTTTCCCTTCAGTCATTATTTGTCAAGCCAGATTATGACAAATTATAATTTAATGAAATATTTCAAATCGTATTCTTATTGGCCTCAAGGTCATGTAAAGGTAGCTGACATTTATTGAGCACTGAATGTTTTCTAAGCTCTGTACTGAGCACCTTTATAGGTATTATATAGGTATATATGTTCAAAATAGCCCTAGGTGGTAGCTATTATTATTATCATCATTTCAAAGATTAGTGAAGTGAAGCTCAGAAAAATTGAGAATCTTGCCCAGAGTTACACAGCTAGGAGTGGGACCTGAGAATCAAACGTTGGCTGTTTAGCCTCCAACCAGTATTCTCATCCACTGTATTATATTGTTCCTCGCCACCGAGTCCCGTGTCTTTATTTACATGCTGAGGACAGTGATTATACCCCTCATAGAACTCTTTGGAATCATTTAGTTTAAACGTACATGTTACTCTTCAGACAAGTACTAGTATGTATAAAACACTCCATTTTAGTTCTGGGGGGATAAATGAAGAATAAGTGCGGCCCCATCTTGGAAACCTCTGGGATCATTGCAGGATATCTAGCTACTTTTTGTGCTTTAAAATCCAGAAACTGAGAAGCACCTGGGTGGCTCAGTCTGTTAAGCATCTGCCTTTATCTCAGGTCATGATCCTGGAGTCCTGGGATCGAGTCCCATGTCAGGCTCCCTGCTAGACGAGGAGTCTGCTTCTCCCTCTGCCCCTCAAATAAATAAAATCTTAAAAAAAAAAAAAAAAAAAAAGTCCAGAAACTGATACTTTGTTTTTTCATACCACTGTGAGTAAAGTGAGTCAAGTATGGAAAGTAGAAGCAAAAGACTAGAAAATTCTTTTTAAAAAATGGTCGCGCGTCTTGTACTTCTGATTTGAAAGATACTCTAAGGATCGATGTTAAGGCCTACTTGACATTCTTCCGTTGTTCCAACATTTAAAATTTTCTTTCAGATTTTCCTCCCATGCCTGATCAGCTGGCATTAAAGTCTTGACTCCAAGACCAGAGACCATTTAGCTCTTCTACCATCTTGAAAAAGGAGTTGTATCATCTGAAAATGAACCAGAGGTTCTATACAGGGTCACTGAGAGCTGGGTTATATTGACAACATCCAGAAATGTTGACTACCTCATAATTTTTACTTAGGTCCGTATTACAAGCCAAATAACTGGAGAGATATTCTGGGCTCCAAAAAGTGAGAGTAGATTCCGTCGTCATGCAGTGTAAGATCCACCGAGGTTTTGTGGTAACAACCACAGACACATTTCTTGTCCGAATAAATTGCCAGTGATTTTCATGAGTCATATAATTTAGTAGCCTTTAACAGAGCTATAAATGCTCAGGCTGCCTGGTGAAATTCTGGCCCTTTCCTCTGAGTTACTAGTTAGATTGAAGATTTCCAGGACTCTAGCTGATCTCCTGGGGTTAAAGGGTGTCAGCCACTGTGATGTTCGTGTGGTTAGTAGGTGTGACTCAAGTAGCTCCCCTTCTCTTCCATTCCCTTACTGCTGAGGAATCCTGAATCCCTACAAGTGTCTGGTTAGTTAACTTGACATTGGCAGCTTATGGAATTTCAGAATACAGTTCGGCTTCTTCCTGACCAAGCAAGAATTTTCTGAGCCCTGTTGTACATCACTGTATTAGTTTCCTAGGGCCGCTGTAACAAATGACCACAAGTTTGGGGGCTTAAAACAATACACAGTTACTCTTTTCCAGTTCTGGAGGTGGGAAGTCTGGAATGGGTTTCGCTGAGCTAAGATCAAGGCGTCGAAGGAGTGTCCGGAGGAGAATCTGTTTCTTGCCTTTTCCAGCTTCTAGAGCTACCTTCCTTGCATACTTTGGCTCATGGGCCCTTTCTTCCTCTTCACGGCCAGCAGCAAAGCATCTTCAACTCTATTTCAGCTCTGTCTTCACGCTGTCTTCTCTGTAGTCACCTCTCTCTCCGCCTTTCTCTTCTCAGCCACACTTGTGGTTACATTTAAGGGTCCATCCACAAAATCCAGGATAATTTCCACATCTGAAGAGCCTTCACTTGATGACATCTGCAAAGTTCCTTTTGCCATGTAAAGTAACACTCACAGTTTCCTGGGATTAGGTTGTGGACATCTGGGTGGATTATTTATTATTCAGCCTACCGCAATCATACTATCCAGTGACTAATGGCTACCTTCTGAGCCATTAGGTAATTATTTAGAGCTTCCTGAAATGGATGAGCCTTCTGACTGAGGGAGATAATGTGAGAGGTGTTCTTTGAGTGATAGAGGACTGAAGTGGGTACCCTATGGCAATTCAGAATTATTCACATTCCCTAACATGTTTGATTTTTCTGAAACCCACTGTTTTTCTACTTCTAAATGAGGTGATAACTATCCCCTTGATGATCACTCCAATACATATGTTAAAAGAAAATGTGAATACAAGGTTATTAAAACTCTACTAATGTTTAATCCGCTGCACTGGTAAATGAAGAAACCATGTCCAAGCATCTAGGATGGTCTTTTTAACGTGGAATATAAAATAGTAAACTGTAATGTTCATAATATTCAAGTAGTGCAGTCATATAGCTGATAATATAAGTAAAATATTGAATATACCATACTTTATTTATTGTCAGGGAAGTTAATGATATATCATGTAAATTTCTTATCTAGTCATACTATTTGTAATACTTTTCATTCATAAAAGCATTCTAATAATTTCCAAGTAGCATATTGGCTGGTGTGCTGGTTTTGATCTTTCATTCGATACCCTTGTCATCATTATTATTAAATGATAATTCTGTTTGCTTCCTGCCTTGATGTGGGGAATTACATCACATTGCCCACAACTTCCTATGGGTTAATAACCATTAAGCGATCACGTTAATCATAAAAGAAGGGGATTCATTGGGCTGCCCTTCGTATTAGCTCTCTACTCTCCCTGCATTTGCTCCTCACTTGCACATTTTTCTTCTCACCTGAAATGATGTTATCATTTGGGTGATACCAGGGAGATGCAGGCGGGGGTAGGGGGGAGTGGGAAAAGATGAAAAGTAGATGGCAATGATCTGATCTTCACTGCTGAGGCCAGAAGCCTGCGTATTGTTTTCTTTTTCTCTGATGAGGAAGCACAGTATTCTCCTGTGGCCCCATTGAGGCTAATCAGGAGACTACTTGTGCCAACCATGAGGCAATGACCAGGTAGAGCCCAGTTACTAATGGAGACAAAGCAGAAAGGGCTGAAGAAAAGAGATAAAGAGCATAACAAAGTAATAGGAGTGTACTCAGAGGTTGTTGCTGACTGGAGGTAGTGGAAACTTCTAGACCCTGTCTCTCTTTCAAGAAAAGTTTGGTGCAAGACAGGGTAGAGACACAGCGCCGTCTTGCTAGAGGACTCTCTGTGTTAGTCCTTGAATAGGTTTCCGGGAGATTCCCTCTCTGAGAACTTGTTTACAAAGAAAGCACAGGGCCAGCTGCCTTCCTTCAGTATTAAGTTGTCAAATAAAACAGAGGTCTGAAAAACCTATCAGAGGGGATGTTATCCCACAATGAAGGCATTTGCTGTCCATGGCCATGACAAGTGTGTATCCACGGCACCCAATAACATTACTATCTGCTTCCTGAACCCAAACCCTACTTCTTCCCACGGAGAAGGGCTGGCATTTCTTTCGGAAGCTTGAGAAGAAGACATTTGAAGAAGTGGCAAGTCTCATTTCTGTGATATAAGGATATTTATGCATCAACGCTACCCACCGACTTTGGAAATAAATAGCAAGTCATCTGTAACAGTTTCCCGAGCTCTGTGTCCGATACCCATTCCACAAGGATGTCTTGGAATCACAGTTTGCCTGCTTGTGGTTTCTGAAACGAAACACAAATGCTGGGATTTGGATTATTGATTATTTTGATTGGTTATTCCAATTATTGTTACTCTATTTACTAACATATATGGTGATGTTTCAATACTTTGACAACTGGTATGGCTGGACGCTAGCTTAATGATAGATCTCTACAAACTTTGGGGGCTTTGGAAAACTTTTCAAGGAGTACTGAAAGTGGGCAGTTCTCAGTGAAATAATGACCAGATCTTCAGCTTCCATGAATTCTCTTTTGTGAACTGATTGGCTGGGTAGCTTACTAGGGTTCTAATAGCTACAGTCACCATATATCCTGATTTTCTCGTTTATGCTTATTTCTTAGAGTAGTTAATAGTGTCCCTTTTTATTATAAAAAAAAATGTTCGGTATTAGAAAATATATGGTCTCCCTCCCACAGCCCCTTACAAAAGAAAGCATATTCCTTGTACATAAGTCTTACTTTGGTCTGTTGCCTCAGGGTGTAAAAACTTCCCAGGGGGGCACCAACAAAGGAGACGCCTCACATAATGATTAATCAAGCCCATAAATCATGAGGCTTCCCGGCTTTCCCAGCTGTACATAGATCTGTGTGCTAAGACAGAAGAGTAGTGTATCCTGGTCTGGAACTTACATCGTTTGCAATTATTTAAACTCATAACCAAATTTTTAGATAACCTAGAAATGGGAAAGAGGGTATGTAATTTTTCAAAATTGTTCTAGGAACATGTGAACAGAGTTTGAAGACCACTACTCGATGGTAATTTTTTCCCAAACTTTTCTTTTTTTTTTTTCATACCGTGGAGTCTGCTTACAGTGAAAGAAGCTGCTCACAGTTCAGAACTCTGGCTGCCCCAATTCTTGCCCAGACTCTCCAAAGGCTGGAGAGAGGATATATCTCTACACATTTTTATCTCTTTCTCATTACATCAGTTCTAAGGCTATCACCTCACTTCATCCCACCACACACACAAACACACACACACACACACACACACACACACACACACACACACACACACAGACAATCTCTCCTACAAGACTGAATATATAAAGCAGATACTAACATTACCATGATTGAAGTTGGGGTAAGGAACATTATCACTTGGGTTTCTTTTGCTGCAGAAAATATAGTCTCTAACTACTAACAATGGCCTCAAGAAGATAGATGAATATTAAGCGTCTTATACTAAATATAAATATATACATTTATATTTGCCAATATGGCTGCCATAATACCGCCCATTTGATCCATGCTTTTCTGCAGCATGACGTTGCCATTCTTCCACCTTCCTCAGTCTGCCTACCCTTTGTGACTCACTTCGACCCCATACTATCTGGCGGAAGTGGGGAGGCATGACTTCCGGATCAAGGTCAGAAAAGGTCATGCAGCTTCCAAAGGACTCTCTTGAAAAGCTGAGTTTCTTATTGCTTGCTGGGACACTCCCTTTCTGAACCCAGCTGCGGTGTGGTGAGGAAAACCAACCACGTGGAGTGGACAGGCACGCCACTGCTCTGGTCAATAGTTTCAGCTGAGACCAGCTTTCTAGTCTTCTCAGCCCATGTGCCTGATTTGTGAGTGAAGAAGACTCCAGATGACTCCATTGTCTAGCTGCTTGAGTTACTTCAAGGTATTTGTGTCTTCCCTGCTAAAGCCTGGGATACAGGAGGGCAGGAGCAAACTGTTCCCACTGTGTTCTCTCCAAATTCCTGACGCTCAGAACTGTGAGCGTAGGAAATGATTGTGGTGGCAAGTCACTAAACCTGGGATGGTTTCTTACTCAGCAATGGTAACTAGAATATTTCCAAGTTGGGTGCTGCTGTGGATCGGCATTCTCAAGGAGATAGGCTCTTTCCATCTTTCTTCTCTGTAAAGTAGGAAAATGATAAGCTACTTCCTGAGGTCATTGTGAAAAGTGAATGAGATAATACACATAAAGCTGTTTAACACAAGTTTATCCTTTATAAATCACTTAATAGATAGAAGCTATATTAGGAAAGAAATCAATTTTAATTTGGATCATTAAAGAAGGCTTACAGACTTCCAATTTGCACTATTTAGATGGCACCTTTTTTTTTTAAGACCTTGGGACTCAAGATTCAATTTATTGAGAGCCCCTCAGGTACATGAAGACATTTGTATCTGCCTGGAAATTTCAGCTTTTCTCCATACGGTGCTGTTGACATCCTTTCTTTAGTCGATCAAGACTAGGAAGGCATTCCTAGAGTTGGTCATTTCTAGTGAGGCCTAAGGTCACCATGTTTGTTTCACGTGGTTTTCTCCCCAAAGACAATGTTTTCCATATTAAAATGAGAGTACTCTTCTGCCTCTCTCTTCTCACCTTTATTTTTCTCACATGGTTTGAAGAGCTGGAGTTTCCTCTGGCACATTTCATGCCCTTTGTTTGGTTCCCAGCCACCATGGTCTCCTTTCCTGTTTCCTTCCTTCCTTCCTTCCTTCCTTCCTTCCTTCCTTCCTTCCTTCCTCCCTCCCTCCCTCCCTCCCTCCCTCCCTCCCTCTCTCTCTCTTTCTTTTTCTTTCTTTCTTTCTTTCTTTCTTTCTTTCTTTCTTTCTTTCTTTCTTTCTTTCTTTCTTCTTCTTCTTCTTCTTCTTCTTCTTCTTCTTCTTCTTCTTCTTCTTCTCTTCAAGATTTTATTTATTTATCTGACAGAGAGAGGGAAAGAGCACACAAGTAGGTGGAGGGGCAGAAGGAGAGGGAGAAGCAGGCTCCCCACTGAGCAGGGAGCCCGACACTGGGCTGGATCCCAGGACCCTGGGGTCATGACCTGAGCCGAAGGCAGATGCTTAACCAACTAAGCTACCCAGGCGCTCCCATTTCCTATTTTCTGATAGTCTCTTCTCTCATCTCAGTAATGAATGGTTTGACACTACTTAATTCTGAGTACCCAAAACAGATGTTTTGGGAAATAGATCAGCCATCCATCCAGCTTTGCTCACATCTTCTGTCCTGAAGCTTGGATTTTCTAAGACCTCCTTGGGGCTCAAGGCAGGATCTCTGGCTGCTCAGTCCTAACTCTGTCAGCTCTTGGTTTTGTATGTTTGATTTTTTTAAAAATCCTTGATAATTTTTAAAAATTAGCATTAAAATTGATTAAATGCACTATAACATTTAATTTTAAAATCATCAATAAATTTTAAAATCATCAATAAAGTATTACCTTATAGAAAAAACTATTTTCAAAGACTTTAGTGGGTCACGTGACATCTTGCACAATTTGGTTGTGACCACTGGGGTGAGATTAAACTCCCTTTAAACAAGGAATCTGATACATGAGGAGAATTTAAGGACAATAAGGGGGGAAAAGTGGCATCGTTGTTACAAAAGGTACACAAAGAAGGAAAGGTTTTGGCTCACTGTTGCTGCTGTTCTAAGTACTAAGGCTGACATAAATTGCCAGATTTGTCTGTTATCTGTTATCTAGGTGAGTGAAGCCTCCTAAACATAAACTTGTTGATTCTCTGGGAGGAAAAAAAAAAAAAAAAAGGCAAAATATGCTTCCATTGTAATGATTCCTTTTTGAAAAGAAAAAAGATAAATAATTTCAAGCTGAAAAAAAATGCTCCCAATGAACTCCCCTCACCCTGTTAGGGAAGGTGGATTTTTTTTTTTTTTTTTTTTTTTTTGAGAGAGGGAGAGGGAGAGAGAGAATGTGGGAGTGGGGCGGGGGGACAAGGGGGAGGAAGAGGAAGAGAATCTCAAGCAGACTCCCCGCTGAATAAGGAGCCTGACATGGGGCTTGATCTCAGGACCCTGAGATCATAACCTGAGTCAAAACCAAGAGTCAGAGTCTTCACTGATGGAGCCACCCAGGTGCCCCAGGAAGGCAGGTTTTATCAATCAGTTTTATGAAGGAACTTTTGATGGCTGCCTCTTAAGGCCAAGCTTTGCAGGGACTGCAGGCAGTGAACTTGAATGACGTCTGTGTACTTGCTAGGCTCACTGGAGGGGCTCTCTGGTCGTTCCTGTGCAAAGACCCATTAAGGCTGGGTCTTTTTAATTAGAAAATTAGCACACCTTCTTTTGGGATTAACATTCAAACTTTTCAAATAGACATTAAAGTGAAACTTCCAGGGTCCTCCTTTCCTAGCCTCAGAGGATAGTCGTTTATCCTTCCAGATGCTTTTTGGTTGTGGATGCCTGTTCTCCTTCAGTAGCTCTTCAAACTTAGATGTGTATTTAAATACAAATAATAGAGAAATACAAAAACATAACAAAATATGCACCTTTAAATCCAACAGGTGGCTTCAGAACAGAACTTTACAGGTACTTTTGCAGCTCCCACATGTCCTTCGAATGTATCTCCTTCCTAATTCCCTGAGAGAACCATAAGCCAGCCTTTCATGTTAAGCATTGCCTTGCCTTTCTTCATAGCTTTACTATATACAGGTATTTAAACATCATCAACATGAAAAACATACTGAAATCTGTATTTTGTTTTTGTTCAACATGATGTTTCTGAGATGCATCCATGATGTGATTAGCTATAGTTCATCCAGTTTTACTGTTGTCTTATGAAATTGTTTGAATGTACCACAGCTGATTTATCCATTTTAATGCCGCTGACCGTGTGGGCTGTTTCTTGTTTGTGTTACAATGAGAGATGCTGCTGCGTTCCTGATGCCGGGTACCCATGTGGCTTATGCCCAGGAGTGGAATTGCCAGGTGGTGGGGTGTGGTGTATTCACATTGCTTAGGAGATGCCAGACTGTGGCTGTACCACAGCTGACGGGTAAGCGTAGTCTCTCTTAGTTCATCTTCTGTGAAACGCCTGCACCATCTTCTCTTCATTTCTCTGTTATTTGTCTTTTTCCTTCTTATTTATGAAGTTGCTTTATACAACTGGATAATAATTTTTGACAGCTCTGCGTATAGCAAATATCTTCTCTCGTTTTTTTTTTTTTAAGATTTTATTTGTTTATTTGAGAGAGAGAGTGTGTGCACTCTCAGGGGGCAGGGGGAGCAGGGGAGAGGGGCAGAGAGAGAGGGAGAAGCAGACTCCCTACTGAGCAGGGAGGCTGACATGGGACTCGATCCCAGGACCCTGAGATCATGAGCTGAGCCAAAGGCAGACGTTTAACCTACTGAGCCACCCAGGTGCCCCTCAGTTTTATTTCATTTTTTATGATTTCTTTTGATGAACAATAGTCTTTTTTAATTTTTTTAACTTCCAGTATAATTAATATACAGTATTAGTTTGAGGTGTACAATATAGTGGTTCAACAATTCTACACATAATTCAGTGCTCATTACGATAAATCCCCCCCCCCCGCCCAATCTCCCCTATGGTAACCATTAGTTTGTTCTCTATGTTTGGTGTTCTCTACAGTCTGTTTTTTTGTCTCTTTTTTTCTTCATTTGTTTTGTTTCTTAAATTACACATAGTGAAATCATATAGTATTTGTCTTTCTCTGACTGACTTATTTCACTTAGCGTTATACCTTCTGGGTCCACCCATGTTGCTGCAAAAGGCAAGATTCCATTCTTTTTTATGGCTGAGTAAGATTCCATTGTGTGTGTGTGTGTGTGTGTGTGTGTGTGTGTGTACACTACATCTTCTTTATTCATTTATTGATGGACACTTTGGTTGTTTCCATAGTTTGGTTATTGTAAATAATGTTGCAGTAAACATAGGGATACCTGTATCTCTTCAAATTAGTGTTTTCATATTTTTTGGTAAATATGCAGTAGTGGAAAATACTGCATCATATGTTAATTCTATTTTTAATTTTTGAGGAACCTCCATACTGTTTTCCACAGTGGCTGCACCAGTTTGCATTCCCATCAACAGTGCACAAGCGTTCCTTTTTCTCTACATCCTCGCCAGCACTTGTTATTTCTTGTCTTTTTGATTTTAGCCATTCTGACAGGTACAAGGTATATCTCTTTGTGGTTTTGATTTGCATTTCCCTGATGATTAGTGATGTTAAGCATCTTTTTATGTTTCTGTTGGCCACCTCTATGTCTTCTTTGGA
Organism: Ursus maritimus; assembly: GCF_017311325.1. Taxonomy (NCBI): domain Eukaryota; kingdom Metazoa; phylum Chordata; class Mammalia; order Carnivora; family Ursidae; genus Ursus; species Ursus maritimus. The sequence continues at coordinate 43,795,943 of NW_024424453.1, forward strand.
GAAATGTCTGGATGAATAATATCTTAATTGGGATGTAGCAAAATTAATCAATTTTTTAAATGGGTAATGCTTTTTGTGTGTTGAGAAATTCTTTTTTTTACCACAAGGCTGTGGCTTTACCAGAAGGATGATGGCTGTGTCTACTCTCTCTATGCCTCTCTTAGACAACCAGAACAAAGAGGACATTTCTTTTTTCCTTTTTATAAGAAACTTAACCCTCAATAATCCTTTTAAGATTTTCGTATTGGAAATTTGAGGAATGATCAAGAGGGGTTATACATTCAGTGCAGGGTATTGTCATATATCCTACTCTGTCTCCTTGTTCCTCTCTTCTTTCTATGTATGACCTATGGAGCCACCAAAAAGTTCTCTGGGAAAGAATAATGCCACATTTACTCAGGTCCCGTTGGGACCTCGGATTCCACCCCAGACAAGTGTATCAAGGAATTTCTTTTGGAAGAAATACAATGTTACTTTGAAAGAATTCAGTCTAGGCCAAAATACGGCTTAACAGAGATGGAAGCCCATTGTGCTCACTCTTCTAGAACTTCCTTTTTTTTCACTTAGCAATGTATCCTGAACATCCTTTCCTTGCTAGAAACATAGAAATCTGTCTTCCTTTTAATTGTTGCATAAAGTATAATAATGTGGCTTTATAATGAAGAATGTAAATCTTTCCTTACTGGGGGCCATTTCGATGGTCTCCAGTTGTTCTTTATTATCACAATGATAAAGTAAATATATGTACAATGTGTATATATATATATATATATATGTGTGTGTGTGTGTGTGTGTATGTATATATTTGTGAGATTTTTTTTAGTACTATTCAGAGAAACACGATTGCCTTGACAAGTGATATTTTCATTTAAAATTTTTACAGTAGTTGCAAAGTTGCCTTCCTGCCAATGTTGATAAAAATATATTTTACCATCGTCTAGTGTGTATTGGGTACTATCAGTCGATTAGACATTTGTTAACCTGGGTGACAATGGTATGCTATTGTTTTAATTTGTATTTCTGTCATCACTGCAGAAGCCAACAAGCTTTTCAAGTGTTTATCAACCATTTATATTTTTTAAAAGGATTTAGAACCTTCCTGTAATAAACGTAGAATGAAAATAAAAAGCACTGTACCTGAAGAAAGGTTTGCCATTTTATGCACTGCATTTCATCCTAAAAGCAATAGAATTATATTCATTTCACTGCAAATTGGTGTTTTTCTGTCTATTTGTATTTAACCTAAAAAAATCACAAACATAACCATGCTAAAAATGAACAGATTTGTCTGGGTTTGCTGCTTGAAATCTTTTTAGTTTTGGTGTTTTAAAGTCAGAAGAGATTTTCAAAACACTTTCCCCACTGTTCTATTTTCTGATCCATTACATGTTAGACACTTTTAAATCAACAGACGTAAACTAAGCAAAATAAAACACCAGAAAATGCTGATTAGTTTATGACTGTAAAAGCTCTCTTACCAGGTGCCATACATTCAGAATTCTTTTTTTTTTTAATGCAGATTCTGATTCACCAGGTCTAGAATGCTGGGGTGGGTCTAGGATTCTGCATTTCTTTTTTCTTTTTTTTTTTTTTTAAGATTTTATTTATTTATTCATTCGACAGAGATAGAGACAGCCAGTGAGAGAGGGAACACAAGCAGGGGGTGTGGGAGAGGAAGAAGCAGGCTCATAGCAGAGGAGCCCGATGTGGGTCTCGATCCCATAACGCTGGGATCACGCCCTGAGCTGAAGGCAGACGCTTAACCGCTGTGCCACCCAGGCACCCCTACATTCAGAATTCTAATCCCGATTCCATAGCATAAGCTTTTAGTAAAAATATTTTTAGATGTTCGTGACAGAATATAACAAAAGCGTAAGTGAAACCCAGGCAAGTTACGAGTTCAGCATAAGAGGGGACATTGGGGATGGCATGTGGATTCCGTGGATGGCTTGTAGGATTCCATTTCTGACCCTGGCTGATGTGGACACAGGCATTGGCACATACGCTTTATACTTTCTCATGATAAAATTTTCCTTAAAAATTAAAACCTCGGTACTTGCTTTTTCCCAATTCTACAGTGGTATGTAAAAAAGGATGACCGCTCTAAAGCTTCATGATGGCATCTGAGGGGTTCAAATGCCAGGATAGCTGGCAGTAATTTAGCACGGGATTGCAGAGCCAGTTTGCCAGTCGAAATGGCCTGGATGCCTGTACTCAGTCTGCAGGGCCAAACATGCCACTGATAGCAGTGCCTAGAATTGTTTTAATTCATATGGTACCACAAATAATGCAAGTTCTTAAAGGCATCTGCAGAAAAGGCTAAAAAACAGAGATGGTGCATGACTCAACAAATCAAAACCACTTCTTATAAAAAAAACCACTCTTTTTTCATGGAACCAACTGTTCTCCTTGATTATTAGTTTGCATGCATGATAGTATAGACCTAAAGCTCACAACTTTCCACTTCTTCTTAAATCGAGATGTTGAGTCCCAAAGGTGGTGTTATCAAGGCCTTAAAGCCCCCAAATTTGGTGTTATTGAGGCCCAAGGGTAAGTGGGATGAACTTCATGTGGTCACATTATTTAGACATCTGGCTCAACTTGAAAGGTAATATATTGGGACGCCTGGGTGGCTCAGTGGTTTAAGCTTCTGCCTCCGGCTGGGGTTATGATCTCGGGGTCCTGGGATTGAGCCCCGCGTCAGGCTCCCTGCTCAGTGAGGAGTCTGCTTCTCCCTCTCCCTCTCCCTCTGTGCTCTCTCTCTCTCTCAAGTAAATAAATCTTAAAAAAAAAAAAAAAAGAAAGGTAATATGTTGAAAGCTAATAATTGTCAATTTTGGTGTTTAATAATTAAGATGCATAGGGATATTTTGTGAAGCATTCTCTTCAGGATGGGGAACGCTGTCTTGTTTAAACAAATATAACTTGTTGACGGAGCTTCTTCCTGACAGACGTGCATAAAAAGGTAACCTTGTTGCGGGGGAGGGGTTCCTATTTAAGGGCACACGCTGGGACCTGACATTGGCTTTGCTTTGGCTCTCAGGTGGCAGAGCAGAGGGGTACCCTTAGCAGCACTGCACTGGCGTGGTGTTCAGCATGCTATCAGTGGCGGTTAACATTTATGGCACAATTCATTTAGGGTTTTATGAGTCCTTCATATTCCCTTTATGATCCCAAACAGGATATGTCAGTGCAGAGAATGAGTAACACGGTACACCAAAATCACTTTATTTTCTTTTATATGTTAATATTCACTAAACCCCTAAGCCCAGGGGGTGTCGTTTCCCCAACCTCTAACAATGTGTACACCTCAGAGAGCTTCAAGCATCATCTGAATAGAATTGCTTCCTGCAGAGAGTGATTTCTTCTCTGACCCACTTTGAAGGAATATAGTTTAGGGACAGAGACTTGATACAGGATAGGACATAATGCTACCAATTTAATTATTTTGCTTATTTAACCAATACTTATTACGTATTTATTGAGTACCTACTGCCTTAGCTTAGGCAGCTATAATAAAACGCGTAGACTGGTTTAAACAACAGAAATTTATTTATTTCTCAGGCTGGAAGTCTGAGACCGGGGTGCCAGCGTGGTCGGATTCTAGTGAGAGCCCTCCTCCTGGCTTGCAGACAGCCAACTACCGTGTGCTCATATGGCCTTTCCTCAGTGCCTGCTCAGGGAGGTAGAGAGAGAGGCGGGGGAAAGCGGTGGACACCTCTTTTCCTCTTTTTATAAGGACACGAATCCCATCATAAGGGTCTAACCTCATGACTTCATTACCTAATTATTTCCCTAACTCCTTATCTCTGAATATCATCACTTTGGGGGCTACGGATTTAACATAAGAATTTTTGAGGGGACACAGACATTCAGCTTATAACACCTACTATGTGTCAGGCAGTTAGCCAGGTCCTGGAGTATGTTTGCTCAGGTATTCATGTGGCTAGTTACTGTAACAAAGAAATACCCAAATCTCATAAACAAGAGAAACTTATTAGTCATGTGAAGAGTTTCCACGCTGATTAGGGTGTTAGTTTCGTTATACTTCCCAACTTTGCAATTCCCTAGAGTCTTGGAGTCATCTCCAGGATGCTCTTCATCCAACCTGCAAAAACAGGAGAGACTCTAGAGAATTGCAATTGGCAAGTCTTTGAAGATCCAGCCTTGAAGGGGCACACATCACTGCCACCATATTCAGCCACGTGGTCATGCTGTTTGCAAGGAATGCTGGGAAATGTGGCCATGTTTCTTGGAAAAGAGAAAACATGTTCGGTGAGCATGAAGCCAGTCTCTGCCAAGTGTACTACAGTATTAGGCAAGACAGATGAGGTTGCCACTTGTACGAAGCATCCATTCTGCTATAGAATGATGGACAGTAGGCATGAAAACAGATAGATACCTAAGAATTAGAGATAGTGATGGGTGCAGTAGGGAAAACAGCAAAGGTCAATGTGATTCAGGATGAACAGCAGAGGGAAGGGAGCTCCTCTAAGGAGCAGGATGGGAGAAAGAATCTCTTTTGAGATGAAAGTCCATCTGAGACCTGAATGAAGAAAAAGAGTCAGCTATGCAAAGATCTAGAAAACAAGATATCCAGAAAGAGGGCAAAAAGCCAGAGTCAGAAAAGAAGCTCAGAAGGAAGATGAGTCTGGGGACAACCTGGGTGGCTCAGTCGGTTAATCATCTGTCTCTGGCTCAGGTCATAATCCCAGGGTCCTGGGATCGAGTCACGTGTGGGCCTCCCTGCTCAGCGGGGAACCTGCTTCTCCCTCTGCCTGCCGCTCCCCCTGCTTGTGCTCTCTCTCTCTGACAAATAAATAAAAATAAAATCTTAAAAAAATATATATATATATATATATGAGTCTGGCCGAAACTTATTAACTGAGGTTGGGAGTAGGATGGGTGAAGACAAGGGAAACAGGGGAACACTTTGAGTAGATCCTGGAAGTCCTCCCTGATTCAATATACAGAGGTTTGAACTAACCATTTTGGATACATGATCTCATTTAACCTTTTAGCAAATCTGAGAAAGGGATACAGTTGTTCTCCCTAAAAGAAATGAGGAAATGAAGTCTCATGGAGTTCAACTAACTTCTGCAGGGTCATGTAACTATTGAAGAAGAGTCAGATTTACACCTACATCTGACTCCAAATCCATGCTTTTAACCAAGTTCTTAGTTGATACGGAGAACTTACTTTCTACTACGTTCATGAAATGATGCAAAAGGGTGTGCTCTGACATCTTAAAATTTCTGACAACTGGAAACCATTGAGACTGTCCCAAAGCCAATGTGTATTTCACGGAGACGTTTAAATATTTCCCATTTTTTCATGTTTTCTACAATAAACATGCTTTGCTCTTGTATTAAGAATTTGTCGTAGTTATTGTCATTTGTGAAATTATTGTGATATAAGGAAACTTGTGAAAATTAATGCAAATCATTTTCTACAGAAATACTGCTCTCCAATACTCCACTCTCCTGAAATGTATGGCAACCTTATTCCAAATTTAACACATGGGGTTATCCAGTGCACCCATTGGTAACCAATGCCTTTCTTTCTCCTACCATCTAGATACTGCTGTTTTTAGAGTTTATATTTTTTCAAAGTGCCCCTACCTTCATTCCCATCTCTGCTTTTTTTCTTTTTTTTTTTTTTTTAGCATCTAACTTTCCTTAAGTTTAGCTATGTCGTTTGGAACTTATTCTGAAGCATAGATTAATGGGTGAAATCACTGTCAGTCTGTGTTTCCCTGAAAACCTAGACCACTGGAAATCCTCAACCAAGTAAGGATGAAAGATAGCATAGAATCCTATTCTAACCCTATCATTCAATTTTCCTTTCATTTTCTTTTTTCCTCATGACATCTTTTGTCTGTCTAAAGAGGACAGAGATAAGCTCACTCTTGAACCCTGCAGTATAAAAGTAATTCCACATGGGGCATGTACTATGGGGAAGAGTTGTGCACTGATTTATTTTCCATAAATGATGTGGGATTACCAGAGAACAGGAACCCTGCAGTGTGTTGCTGTGTGTGGAAAATTTCTACTTTGGAAACTTCGTTGGTAAAAATTTTGAAATTGTCATAAGGCGTGTACAACTCAGGATAGAAAGTCTTCCTTTTATTCCTCCTTATTCTACTAATGCATGGAAAATTCAAAAGATTAAGAAAAATGTTTATTTTTTCTTTAAGGATAAGGAAAACTGTAATTATTTTCATGGGAGATTAAACAGATATGCATACTCCATATGGCCGAAAGAAGTTGAGTAGTTTTTTAAGAAGAAAACTAAAGGTGTTAAGACCAGGTAATCTCTACTGACACACCACTTTCCCCTGTGTGTTATCCTCCTTTCTTATTATCTCTTGTAAGGTTGACACTATACAACGGGCAGAAAATATAGTGTCAGAAGACCTAAATTTGTGTCTGTACCTTGTCATTTATTTGTTTGCTGACTTTGGGCAAATCATTCATAAATTTTGACTTGGTATCCTTATCTGCAATGTATAATAACGTAGGTAAAATCACTTAATGAATATTTAATATTATATCAGAGGGAAATGTTGATACCATTGGAACTGAATTTTTATGATTCAATCTAGTACTCTATTAAGTTTCTCTCATTCTCTTTGTAAAATCCTTTTCTATTCTGAGCTCTCCATTATGCCTGGACCATCCTAGCTTCTAAGCTGTCTCTCATTTTGCTTTATTCAAAGTTTTCCCTGTAATTCTTCTAGAATCAAGGGAGCATCTTACAATGTAGACAGAATCATAGATACATTCATTCATGCATTCTTGTATCATGCAGCTTCTCTCGTCCCTCCTTCCTCCATCTCTACCATTACTCTGTTCATCCCCTCTGTTCGCTTCTTCCAGGCAATGCATTCTTATTATTTCACATTTAGCTACGTTATAGCAAGAGCCGAGCTCAACTACTGATATCTGTTCCGATGAGGAGAATGGAGGACAGGTGTGTGCCTCCCTTTGTTTTAATCTTAGAGGTTACATTTGGTGATTACCCAAAACCTTATTAAAATAAAAAGTTGAAGAAATGCATTTAAAAAGGAAAATATCCCTCATATCAGAGTGCCATCTAACAGATATTCACATCATGAAGGACAAAGGCCTTAACTTTAATGGTTGGTTCTTTTAACAACTAGTTCAATATCTGTAGACAATAAAAGTAGTGTTGCATTTGGAGGACGCAAAGGGGAAGCTCAGTTTCAACTGCCTTGGATGAATTCGATGTCACGTGTTCTCCTAACAGCCTGCTGTCCATTACAACACCCCTCTGATGCGTCTCCCCGATTTGAGTATCTACCGTACGGGCGGGAACCGCAGGGTCAGTACCGTGAGCCCCGTATCCTCAGCAGCTACACAGAAGGCACTCAATATGCAGCTGCTGCCCGAGTGTTGACTGAAAAACGGAAAGTTCCCTGGGATAGTTTGTGTAACTCTTCATCCGTCAAGATGGGTAAAGAAAGTTCACATCTGCAGACCATAAACAAGATGTGAGAGAGTGTCAGACACTCAACAGAAGCCAACAGTGCATTGAGGAAGGGAATTTAGAAGTGATGTTATTTCAGAAATAAAACTTTATGAATCTTGCATAGAACCGAGTGACAAGCTGGCTTTTCATTTATACAATGGAAATGAATATTAAAGTATTCATAAAGACCAGTAGAGAAATATAAAGTTATTCTGATGGAGTGAAGTTTTAAATGCAAAGAATGAGTATTTTATAGACTTATCTCAGCACGTAACAGAGTTTGATGAATACAGTGTAGACCATGGGTATAGAATTCATTTACGTAGAATCTTAGGACACAGCCCACTGAGAATTCTTGAAATACATGTAGCTCATGTTTCATAAAATCTCCAAAAATTTATAATTTCCCTTTGTGTGTCTGTCTTTCCATTTTTCTCTTAGTCTATTTATACAAGACAGGCTACTCCTGGTGTTGGGTGTAACTTTGAGAGAAATTTCGTTATTCATTAAATTGTTTAGAGAAATGTTTCAATTCTAGGAAGCACTTCCTTCCAGCTAAACTTCATCATCTTTTAAAGTTAGAGAACCATTTCTGCCCTTGCGAAGGCAACAAAACTCCCATTTAAGCTAACACTATAGATTAAAGTATTGATTATAAAAATTCCGGTGAATGTGAAATCTTCAATTTGAGTGCTTATTAATTATAAAGCCAGTCGCTTCGTCTACAAGCTACAGCAAATTAGTTTGAATCCTATTGCATTTGCTTTTCAGAAAATTATCTCTCATTTTTTCCCCTCTATCACAAGTCCAGTACTTCAGAGAAACACAATTTGTGACTTTGTAAGGAAGCTCTCCTTGGATGTCCCGCTATGTGATGGAGTTATAATGAGGGCCTCTTATCACTTCTAGGCATGAACACCTTTGGGTGAGTTCAAGGCCGGCCTCATTCTGAACTCAAAGATAGAAATGGTTTTTGTTATTTGAGCATCGTTCAGATACCCAAACCTATTAGAACAACATTTTACCAGTAACCTGATTAAAAAACAATGATTACATCTTCAGAATACCTTCTGCAATGTTTTGCATATTTTTCTTTAGCTAATCTGGTGTTGGACCTTTGAGAGTTCAAGGCAGAATCTGTTGATGTACAAAAAGAGATCCTCCACTTATGCTGAGGTTACATCTCAATGAACACTTTGTAAGTTGAAATATTGTAGTCGAAACCGCATGGAATACATCTAACCTCCCAAACACCGTAGCTTAGCCCAGACTACCTTAAACATGCTCAAAAACACTTGCGTACAGTTGGCCAAAATCATCTCACACAAAGCCTATTTTATAATAAAGTGTTAAATATCTCATGTAATTGATAACAGAAAGTGAAAAACAGAATAACCGTATGAGTACCGAAGGGCTGTCGGTACATCAGGTTTTTACTCCCCTTATGGCACGGCTGACCGGGAGCTATGGCTAATGGTGCTGCCCAGTACCACAAGGGAGAATCCACGGCGTGGCTCCAGCCTGCGAAAGATCCGAATTCAAAATCTGATTTGCGCTTTCTACCAAATGGAATCACGTTTGAACAACATAAAATAAAAAAAAGTCATAAGTTGAACCATCATAAGAGAGGGGTCACCTGTAATGGGAAAGATTGCTAGAGAGAAAGAATTAACAAGAAAAGATGTGACTGAGTAACTCATTTTCTAATATTCCTTTCCAGAATTTATCCTGAACCTTATGGGATGGAGATAAGGAGGTTCCTGAGCTTGGCTCTATTTGAGGAGTTTAACTGATAGTGAATAGATGATATTTCTTTAAGATGAGAATTTTAAGCATTTTTTTGAGAATGTTAAAACAGTCTAGGCGTCTACTTGCCCATGAAATTCACATGATTAAATATAACGAGGATTTTTTCCTCCACAGAGTAAATAACCTCCTTCCCATGTGTATATTGATATAAACTCTCAGTGCATTTGTTTTATGATTTAGCACAGATGGTTTCTCCCTTGTTTGAGGCTGAAAAATGGATTTCCTTTTGGCTTCCCTGGAGTTCTTTTTCTTTGATGGTTAGAGAGTAGGTGTTAGCTTTTTCTAAAAATCACACTTAAAGAAAACTATTGCTATGCCTTTAATTTTTTTTTATTTGTGTATATTTCAAAAAGAAATGCACTATAGTAGTATCTGTTGTTAACACACATTAGAATTTATGTTCTCATGATAAGAACAATTCCCAAAGAACCATAGAAAGCCGGGCAATTTTAAGAAAAATCACATGAAAACCTATTATATTCAAACAGGTGCTTGGCATTTATTGTACTGTTTATTTCACATATTTTGTTAGTGTCAGTATAAGCTTCACAAGCATATTGTTTTATCTGCTTATCATGTTTAGATAGAGATAATAAAATTAATCAAAATAAGTAGGCTATAATCTGAAGATCTTTAGCAATATGGTAAAGATTTAAATAATTNTTTCCCTATTTTATCTAAGCTATTCATAATTGCTAAATATGTTTCTAGGTCAATATCATTTCCTCTGGCATAAATACTTGGTATTTCCTAAACCATTTAAAGTCAGTACTTCATAATTATCAAAACAGTACCATGAAGTAGTACACAGTGTTACGTTCTTTACATGTGACAGATAAAAGATACAGGAGGCTGAAGTGGCTGACCTGAGGTGACCCAGGATTTGGGGGAAGGGAATTAAGTAAATATTAGTGCAGTGTGTGTGTGTGTGTGTGTGTGTGTGTGTGTGTGTGTGTGTGTTTGTGGGAACTGTTCTGTCTTCTGAGGTATGCACTTGAGCAGATCGCCTCTTTATTATATTGTATGTTTCCAAATGGGAACATTCTCTCCTTGGACACATTGTGTCTGATGCGAACCTGACGACACTAGCAGGAGGACAGCTAACATTTACTGAGCCCTAATTATGTTTGGCAGTGAACAAAACTCTTTCAACATTACTTTATTTAATTCTGTTAATTAGCTATGAAACAGAGGCTGTTGTTACCATTTTGTAGAGGAGGAAACTTAGGTTTAAAGACTAGAAACTGAGCCAGTGTCAGGAAAACTGATAGATACTTACAGGCAAGATCAGATGTTAGTGCTTTTCAGAATAGTTTGGCTGAACAGGAAAACCAGAGCAAACGCCATCATTAATCAGGATATTGTAAAAGCCCTGTTCTAATTCTTTAAATTACTGTTGGACAAATATAATTAAGCTTCAAAAGTAACTCATCAGATTAAGATCCTACATTATAATTTAATCCTTTTGGGTTTTGGTATTGCTATAAGCACAGAGCTGTTAAAAAAAAAAATGTGGGGCTTCACAAATCAAGCGAATTAGTAGTTCTGATTTGGTAATCGGATATCTACCAAAGTAACAAACAAACAAAAATCTGACTTTTGTATATGGATCGTGGCCTGTCTCATGTTTTCCTGGTGCCAATGGGTTTGCAGATGTCCTCTTACCATGTCACCGGCTAATTTTCCTCCATGCTTCCCCACCTTGTTCCTATCAATCCCTCCTGCCCGTACTCACCACCAGCTTTTGTTCTTCCTTTTTCCGTCCGCTCATTGTCCCTAAAAAGCCTTGCGCATCTTTAACGATTCTAAATGCAACTGATAATGTGATCACATGGCAGAGTCTATGGAGTCAATAAGAATTTTAAAACCAACTTTAGAAATGCTGTAATTCAGTGGCAGTGGGAAGTGAGGTGTTATAAATGAAAAGATTAAAGCTAAATCAATATATGCTAAATGATAAGATGTCTGTATTCTTCACACAGCTTTGTCAACCTCTTTGTCCTTTGTGTCTGCTTACATCTCCCATACATTTGCTGGGCACACATGTAAGGCTCTCCGCCACCTTCAAATTTTGGAGTTGCAATACCTCTGCTTATTTTATTAAGGAGCAAAACAGCTTTGCAAAGAAATACCGTCCATCAATAGAAACTAATGAGATTTTTCTGTGCATAATACACTGGGGCTTTCTTTTTCCACCATAAGTTGCTCATAAGCCACACATACTGTCCTTTCCAAGTTGAGTTGAATTTTATTTGCATTTACTCTGCCACAGATGAACTCTATCGGATTTTTAAATCAAAGGCCCCAAATGGACTCCCTGTGTAAAGTATATTAAAACTCAAAAAATAAAATGCAATACTTCAAATGAGAATAATGAAAAAAATCATGTTTAATGCATTTGATAATTATTGAATTAACAGTCTCCATTGCTTTTATTTGGAGTTGGCAGGGATAGGGGCACAGCAAGTCAGAAGAAATCCAGCTTCATTCACAGAAGAGCTCCCCGCCCTGGAAATATGTTTTAGTCTTCCTATTGTTTTCTTCCTTGTGAACATTCCCACTACCCACATGTAAAGTAATGGATTAATCTGCATGTAATTGTACATAATGGTTATAAAGATGGAAACACAAAACATTAACCAAATGCTTATTTGTCCAGATATTCTGATTCCTTGAAAAAGGGTATAGTGTCAGTATTGCTGAGAGATGGTTGTTCTCGCCATCTACCCATCCTCTAAGTGTTTCCCACAAATTTCTCAACTTCCCCACTCTCAGATGACTAGCATATTTTCCTGTATTCTTTTAAGGCAAGATTTCCATTGATCTCAAAATACTGAATAAATAAAGAGAACCTGGAAACTTATGTAGCTGCAAATGTCATGATCTATGTAGGAGATGATATAGTATTGAAATTGAAGATTTCCCGCATTTGGGGTTCTAAGATATTTAACCTGTTCTTATTGATCCATGCAATAAAAGATGCTACTGTTAACTACATAAGTAATAGATATTTTACATAAATTCTAAGCCCTTCTCATTAAACTGAGCCTGCCTTTTAAGACGTGATTAGCCATTGGCAATTTTGATTGACAGAATGTAGGCAAACTATTATGATTATCACATAAGAACATGATGGAATAGTTGTAGTTCTTCTGTCTTCCAAATATCATCACTCATCATAGGTGGCTATATCTACCATCTTCTCCTCTTTATTCATGAGTAGAAAAGTGGATAAGAAGCCATTACTTTATTTCATTCATTCAAAAAACACTTGCATTCTTTATAAGATATTGGGTTATAGAAATAAATAAAACATAGTCTCCACTACTAGGAATTCGCATTCTAATATCGGAGCAAAGTATATTAAGAAAAAAAAATAGCAACACTCAGCACACTATAATAACTAATAGAAAAGAGGTATATGTACATGGTATAATGGAAACTCCAGGGAGAATGTGGTCAACGTTTCTTGGATGGAGCTGGTGGGAAGGGGATGGACATCTCCAAGCAAAGAGCTACTTGAACTTGACTCAGTTGCCCAGGTTCAAGCATTGAGAGGACCTAAAGAGTTACCCTAGATGATTTTTTTAACAAATTTCTAATATTCTGTATCCTTACACATTAACTCCCTTCTTGCACTGATTCTGTTTCATCCCACGCCATATTTTTATTTTACTCCATATCATGTTTCACCATATGGTTTACCTCATAGGAGAACCTCAGCTCCATCATTAACTTCCTAAAAAAAATGTTTAATTGCACTGTTTCTCTGACCTTGAGTAAGTTCACTGAGAATTTTGACCCTAGAGAGGGGATAACAGATTTGGCACAGTCTCCCACCATCTTCCTAGCTTGCACCATCTCTCATTCTTTCTTTCTCCCACCTCTGGCTTCAGAGAAATGTCTCTCCTGGCTCTCTTCAGAGTAATCACATTTTTTTTTTTTTTTAAATCTGGAAGCAGCCTCCATTCATTCCACCTCAGCAGACTCATGCAACCCAACTGGGCTTGTCAGAAAATGTTCTTAACGAAGGCAGTTCTCCCTCAAGCAGGAATTGTCATACCACATGCTAAGAGAATGGAACATGTAGACACAACGAAAGCTTCACTGAGTTGATGAGAAGTTGGATGCATGAGTGATGACTTTGGGCCATTTCTAAATGAATAAGATTAGGTGCTGCTTATGGAGTGTCAGGTTCTGTTTTAAATGTGTTAAGGATGGTAGCTTATTGCATTTAGCCGCAAATCTGAGTGGTATCCCTAGTACTGTTCGGATTTCACTGAAAGTAGAGATAAAGTGCAGAGAGCTACAGTCCCTTGACCAGAGTTCCACAGGCAACAAATGGTGAACTAGGACTTAAACCCACAGATTGACTCAAGCCTGTGCTCTTAAAGATTCTACTGTATCGCACAGAAGTGGGCACTGAATGACATATTGAGTCTGTCAGAGCACTCTAGGTACATGGCATATAAGTTGTAAAGTTATAAGAGACACCCAAAATGATAGCAATTTAAGCGATTTATGAATATATTCCGTCACGTAAGAAGTCTAAGAATAACTCAGAAGTTGACCCATCCCATCTCACAGCCACTGGCTAGAATTTAGTCACATGGCAATACTTTCCTGCAAAAGAGAGACTGAAAAATCAAGTTTTTACACTGATGACCACATACCAATAAAACTCTAATACTGTGTAAAAAGAGAAGATATTAGGGGCAACCAGCAACCTGTGCCAAGTGTAGTAAGTCCTCATATTTATCCTCAAATTCTTTCAAGGTCCATTCCTTCTCTAAATTGTTTTACATGAGGCTGGAGTTACAACAGAACATCGATAGTCGTCAGGTGTAACAAGTGCAGCCTTGTTATGCATCTGCCAAACATCAGGGCAGAATCTTTAGCAATGTGTGGGCATCTTTTTTATTGAAAACAATATCGTAAGAGGACAGATACACCCACAATGCTTACAAGTCTAACCCCATTCTGTGACAAGGACTAGCCTGTGATTTTGTTCAAGTCAGGAGTAGAAGTGCAGGATGGCAGGTTTTCTGCAGGAGGTAAAACCATAGACCAGAGACTTGACAACCTGATAAAACTGACAGGAAATCATTGGCCTTTCAAATACCGATGGGGTACTAATAGTTCATCCCTTTCCATTGGGTTCTGATCCAAGAGTTAGTAAGTAAATAAATACTCTGAAAAGGGTTAAAAAAATCATCAAGGGTTAAATTTGGCATGGGAGAAGAGGCATCGGCTTGATAAAATTTTAAGTGTGTCACTAATTAAATGATGAACCAAAGCGGTATTGATACTGTGTTTATTTAACCAAGGTCAGATACATTGAGGAGCTGAACATATGACAACAGTGGATTCCTTGATTGCTTCAAAAATAAATATAAGACAGGTGGGTGGTAGTAGATAAGAAAGCATCTTATGATATTATATTCCAGACATTATATTAGGCAATTGGCATACAGTCGTGAACCAAAATAACATCTCTGCCCCTGTGGATCTTACCTTCTGGGTAGGGGAGAAGAAAAATACATAAATGCATATA